>NC_048265.2:20918752-21225003 GCF_005286985.2 Setaria viridis | reverse complement strand
TGGGGCGTGGGGGCCTGCTTTATTCGTGGATGGAGTATGGACCGACCGATGAAGGCGGCATCGTTTCGTTTGACCGAGTCGGAAAGTTTCCGAGGCGGTTTGGGTATGTCGGTTCGGGTGGTTCGGCCCACGTGGCGAGACGCCTCCATCGGCCCACTAGGAAATCCGATCTGGTCATCTGGATCTCCGGCGCGTGACATACTCACAAGTCACAGGCTCACAGCCACCCGGCCGATTTCGATCGTGCAACCGTGCCCTGGTAGCCTGATGGTCATGCCGATACGAGAGCACCAAAGTTTCGCCAAAGTCGCTTGCAAAATTCTACTCATGTCACGCATGAGTAGAATTTTGTTACGCATGCTGCATGGATGTTTCCTGTTTGGAGGTCTTGGTGGCGCGCAAGTGCGCACCGGTGAGAGCTTGTCCCGGCTCTGTCAATTCCGAGAAGCTGCGCAAGTGTGTAGATGGAGACTGAAGATGATGCCTTTCAAATCTGCAGGTCACGGTTTCGAATTATCTAGCCACCCGCTTTGAACAGTCTGCAGCCTACTACTTGCGCTGCTTCTTGGATCTTGCTCGTACTTCAGCTTCTACGGCTTGGCAAGAGGAATCAAAGGAAGGATGATTCGGCCGTATACCTTCTGCTCCCAAGGCTTACTCAGCCCAGCTTCTCCTTCACGAGCTAAATACTACTACTACTAGCCTAGCTAAAGCCCACACAGCCCAACTCCTTGGTCTGTTCATCTGGAACCTCAGACTTGCCTGATCCACCTGCCCGTGTTAATGAGACGGTACCTGATTCTCCCGCAGTAGCTGCTCCGCTCCTTTTGATCCGCCTCTGGTAACAAATGTATTCTTACAACAAACTGATATGCATTCGCAAAGTCTTTCAAGAATCAAACCAGGATGAACTAAACGTAGCAGCCCGGTCTTATTACAGGAATTAAGGGTGCTATTCTTTTAGTAATAGACGGCGTCAAGATTAGAGGTACTCATATGGATATGCATGCATGTATTTGAGCATGTGACACTAGTAGAGAATTGAGCTTTAGTCCCGGTTGGTAGGGTGCAAAGATCTCGAAAATGCATCCGGGATAAACCAACCGGGACAAAAGGGGTGGTCTCACGCGCACGCGAAATATGCGCGTGCGCGGTTCGTGGGATTCGAACCCACAACCTCCAGCCTCGCGCGTAGCTTCCTTGCCATCCCACCTACACACCACATCTGACTATGTAGGGGATACTATCCTTCTGTATTAACTCGTGGGGAACCCTTTTATCCCGGTTGGAAACACCAACCGGGATAAAAGGGGGTCTTTTATCCCGGTTGGTGTTTCCAACCGGGATAAAAGGGTTCGAGGATTTAAATCCCCTTCCAGCCACCTTCCAATGACCTCGTTGGGGGACCCTTTTATCCCGGTTTGAAACACCAACCGGGATAAATGACCCCCTTTTATCCCGGTTGGTGTTTCCAACCGGGATAAAAGGCTCTTGACCCTTTTATCTCGGTTGGTGTTACCAACCGGGATAAAAGGGGGGTCTTTTATCCCGGTTGGTGTTTCAAACCGGGATAAAATGCCTCTCAGAGTCTTTTTTTCCCACTAGCCTTTGCAACCGGGATAAAAGGTCCCGGTTGGTGAGCCCCCCACCAGTGACCGAGTTTTAGTCCCGGTTGGTGAACCTTTTGTCCCAGGCCAACTTTAAACCAGGATAAAAGGGGGTGGATGGAAAGTCATTTCTCTCCTAGTGATGGTACGAAAAAAACTATCATCTTTTTTACTGTCGTACATATATATAGTTATTATCCGCAGTTGACACAATATAGTTTGTTCCACTTTCGTTCATGTGTCCACACGTGGATTCTCTATAGTCTACACACCCTCTCAACACAAATGCTCGTTCACAGTCCAAACGCTAGCTCTAGTGCAGTAGCTCTGTATGACTGTATCACAGTGCTGGTGGCACGGCATCATCACACGGACAAACGGTTCCCCGGCCATTGGCGCGCGCGACAGTCCAAGCTTTTAGACATCGCGCTTGCTTGGCCGATGAGACCGCAGGTCGTGGCCGTGCTGGTCATCGCGGTGCCGCCGGGCTCCATCGTCCGCGCCGCCGTGGTGGCCTTCGCGGCGATGGCTGCTGCTGCGATGGTGTTGTCCGTCGTCGTCGTGGTGACTATGGTGATGGTGGTGCGGGTCGTCGTGGTCGTGGTCGTCCAGGTGCCATCCGTGGCGGTCCGGCTGGACCCAGCGCCCGTCGCGGCCGCGGACCATGCCCTTGTTCTCGTCCTGGCGCCAGCAGGGTGGCACGCCGTGGTGGTCCTTGAGGAAGTCGCAGGCCTTGTTCACCAGCGCCGGGTCGCGCCCGCTCGCCAGCACGAACCGCTCCCCACGCCCGTGGTACCTGCAACGAGCGCGCACAGCCAAAAGGATCACGTCAAGACCTTATAGAAAAAATCACATCGAGAAGTTTATTCATTTCACAGGAGAGATGACGGTGTATTTGATCAAACAAAACGTACCGGGTCAAGGACTCGATGCGGTAAAGCACGTGCAGGCGACATATTATAACCCGTTGGCAGATGGGTAACTAAGGACAGGCTTTAATTACGTCATGCACGTTGATGGTTGCAGACATGCAGGGGGCAGGGCAGGAATAAGTGCCTGGGTCTGGGGTTGGTTCCGGTCAGCCTGGCACAGTACAGTACCACGGACCTGCGTGTATGGTATGTATGCAACCCTTACACGTCTGTCTGCACAAGATCCACGAGATCCGCGCAGACGTGCGTTGTTTATGGGTGCCATGACGACGAGGTTGACAGTGCACGAAGTAGTATATATATGAATACGAGCAACGATGCATAGTTTTTGGTGTTAAGATTACGCATGCTCCTATTGATATTGGTCACCTGCCTGCCTCACAGCCTGGCATCTCCTATAAAATTGTGCTTCCAGCTTTGTCGCGTTCTGCTAGTTGAACCTGTAGTGAGCATCTTGCATCGATCGAAGGCCATGATCAGGCTGGAGGTACGACTGTGGACGGTGGAAGGGATCATCTCTTCAGAATTCAGATCTGCTTGTGCTTGTGTAATCTGATGACGAGGCTCCCGTATCTGTTTGTTCGGGCCCCCCACGATACGGATGGCTGGACAAAGCATCGCACACATTTGTCCTTATTTATAATATAACGAAGTTTTTTTATTTGCAACGAACGCACAGCTCGAAGGCGCACGTTTGTAGCTATCAGAAAACTGCGTGGCGTCTCTCTCGCAGAAGAAAAACAGAACTTCAGACCAACTGCTAGATAGGTGACCTGTCCTTGCCCGCCTGATTAGCCCTCACCAGTTGCCATCACCGTCTAATCGCACCATTCAATTTCGCGAGCCACACACCATCGATTGAGTTGCTCTCATCTAACGTTCTCTCTAGAACCCCGCAGCCACGCAAAGGCATTGTCCCTTTCCCGCGGCCTGGTGATCGCTCAGCTTCCTCTAAAAAATCAGACACCATGCGATCACGCTTGGCTCGAATGCAGCGTGTATGTACGTGCACCCCCGCTCTGCTACTGTTTGTTGAACACTGTGATACGATGGGTAGTTGGTGAAGGGACGAAGCACCAAAGCTAAGGGACGGACGTACCCGTCGATGAGGTGGAGGTGCGCCTCGAGGTCGTGGTAGCAGGCCGGGTCCATCGTGTCCTTGAGGAACGGCGAGCGCTTGTGGTCGAGCGCCAGCTCCACGCCGACGTGGGTGTAGCACCAGGGCACCCGCAGCAGCCGCTCCGCCACGCGCCGCACCGCCTCGGGCGCCCCCTCGTTCAGCAGGATCCCGGGCATCCGCGTCACGTTGTCGTGCACGTTCACCACCCGCAGCGCCCTCACCCCGAGCTCCGACTCGAACCGCCGCTTGAACGCCGCGTTCCCCACCCGGGGCCCCGCGAACGAGTACACGCACACGGGCGCCACGGCCCTCTGCCCGCCGCCGTCGCCGGCGCCGCCGGCGACGTTCGCGCCGGACTCGGCGATGTCGTAGGCGCTCAGCATGGCCAGGGCGCTGCCGAGGCTGTGCCCGGTCACGGTAATGCTCACGTCCTCGCCCCGCGCGGCGTACCGCGCCACGAGCCGACGGACCTCCATCAGGACCTGCTCGCGCGCCGAGTACTTGCAGAAGCGGCAGGTGGGGTCCTTGTCCGTGTACAGGTCCGCGAAGCCGGCCAGCACCTTCACCTCCGGGTCCGGGCACGGGATGCCCTCGTCCGCCACGGGGCGGAGGAAGTCCATGAGGTCCGACACCCACTCCAGCCTCGTCACCGTGCCGCGCCACGCGATGGCGATGTCGCGCCGCCCCAGACGTGCGCTCTCCTCGTCGCCGGACACGGCCACGTACCCGATCCAGTTGGCGCTCTGGCTCCAGATCTTGGCGCCCGCGCGGGACTGCGGGAAGAAGTTGGGGAACCGGAAGTTGGACGTCGCGTACAGGTACCGGGACACGGCGTACCCTCGCGCCGCCTCCGGCATGCCCAGCCGCTCGAAGAAGTCGCGCCGCGGGTACTTGCAGCTGCCGCAGTACCGGGAGGACGGGTCGTAGTCGAAGGCGTCGTAGCAGGCCTGCGCGAGCTCGCCGTACCGGATGAGCTCCGACCGGAGCAGAGGGTCCATCGGGTCAAGGAGCCCCGCCCAGTCGTCGCGCCCGTGGATCTCGCGCCACCGCGCGGGCAGCTCGTCCTGGTGCCTCCTCCCGCGGCGGCGCCGGGCGTCGTCGAGGAGGTGCAGGTCCTCCTCCTCTTCTTCCTCGTCCTGAACGTCGTCGCGGTACTGGCCGTGCACAACGTCGTGTTCGAGCTGGCCGACGAGGGAGGCGAGCGCCGAGTCATCCCTTGTGGCCGCGAAGGGGAGCCGCAGCGTGCTCGCGCTTGTGCTTGCGGTGGTGGTGGGTGGTCGGCGAGGGGCTGGAGCGCGCAGGGAGGAGAGCCGTGCGTGGGCGGTGGCGTGGCGAGGGAGGGTTGGGAGCCGAGCGGGGAGGTCGCGGCAGGGGAGGGGCGCCATTGGAAGGCGGGCGCGGGGCGGGTGAGCCGGTGAGGGCGTCTGGTGAGAGAGTACTGAGCCTGAACTCGCGGGTTAGCGGAAGACCCAGTTTTGTGCTGGCGATTGGTGAAGACCGGCGAGGCAGGAACCGGAGGTCAACGCAGAGCCGGGTGGTTCAGTGCTGTATTTTATTTGTACCCGACTGCTGTCACATTTGCTAGAGTCTTTGTCACGGAACTACTTGTAGAACTTTCGGCGACGTCACTTGAGTTCTCGTGCAAAGAGCAGAGTGTGCTGTCTTTTACTCACCTAGGTCTGTTCGCTTCAGCTTATTCAGCTGGCTTATCGGCCACCAAACAGTATTTTCCTCTCACAACAAATCAGCCGTTTCAGCTTTTCAGCCGGCTTATAAGCTGAAGCGAACAGGCCCTACTTTTGACCAAGATACTTCGTAAACTTTACCAAAAGGAACTGAATTGACCCACGATGAAGTACTACGGTTTGGAACTGTCAAGTGATGATCTGTGCCCGCTGGCATAAACTCTTGTCTGTCAACTACTCAACTTACAAGGGGTGAGGGAATTTCATCTGCGTGGCCCAAGGACATCCCGCCGGAGCCTTGTGCAAGTCTGGCTCGGGTAAAACAGCCAGGCCTGCGCAGCCACAGCCAAGATGAGGTTTGAAATGCCTTTTTACTGACATATGGTAGCGATGCTTCGATCTGTTCTCCGTCGCAGTGTTCAGCACGCTAAATGCATCATGGACCTATTCTTCAAATAAAATATTAGAGTTTTGATTCGTGAGAGAATCTTATGATAAAATAATATTCTACTTGCTCACGGTAACCTGGCATCGGGGGAAGTCCAACGCCTTGTTTAGTTCCCAATTTGGGAGTGGTCAAATTGGCATTTTGCCATAAATGCGCAACTCTAGCATTTCGTTTGTATTTATGAATTATTGTCCAAATATTGACTAATTAGGCTCAAAAGATTCGTCTCGCAAAGTACAACAAAATTGTGCAATTAGTTTTTGATTTTGTCTACATTTAGTACTCCATGCATGTACCGCAAGTTTGATGTGATGGGGAATCTTCTTTTTGCATAGTGTCAAAGTTGGAAGTTTGGAGGGAACTAAACATGGCCCAAGCTTCGATGCATGTTTTTTCTAAGCTAAATCTTAGCCCACATCAAATCGGATGTTTGACACTAATTAGAAGTATTAAATATAGTTTAATTACAAAACTAATTGCACAACCCCTAGGCTAAATCACGAGACGAATCTATTAAACCTAATTAGTTCATGATTTGATAATGTGGTGCTACAGTAACCATTCGCTAATGATGGATTAATTAGGCTTAATAGATTCGTGATTTAGCATAGAGGTTCTACAATTAGTTTTATAATTAACTCATGTTTAATCCTCCTAATTAATATCCGAACATTCGATGTGACAGGTTAAAATTTAACCCCTGTTAAAATTTAACCCCTATATCCAAACACCGCACATGCGGCTGTTGCCGTGGCAAAATCGATGCTCGAACCTTCTCTTTCCTATTCGAGCATTGGCTTTTGCTCCACAATGTGGCTGCTCTCGGCCTCCTTGGCACCAGATTAGCCTGGCTAGCAGGCCTATAAAGGCAACAAGCAGGCTAGTTGAGCCACCTAGCCATGATTCTGATTCCTATCATTTTTCATGAGACTTTAGTTTACACACCATTCAAAAAATTAGTAGTTTATTGTAATAGATTGACGACTGAGATGAGATGGAAGAACAAACCAAATAGCCACGCATACGACATGTGGCACAATTTGATTATAGAGGGATCCACGAGCGATTAATTATCTTATGAGTTAAATTTGAAATGCATTTTCCCCACTTCAATGAGTCTGATTTAGAGGAACCATCATGTTGTTCCAAAATAAGTATTCCCTCTGTTCCAAATTGTAAGTCATTCTAAGAATCTTGGAGAGTCAAAGTATCTTTAAGTTTGACCAAATTTATATGATAATATAATAATATTTATGATGTCAACTAAGTATTATTAGATTCTTTATCAATTATATTTTCATTTCATAGTATATCTATTTGATGTCATAATTTTTTATATTTTTCTCTATAATTTTGGTCAAACTTGAAATGCTTTGACTCTCCAAGATTCTTGGAGTGCCTTACAATTTGGAACGGAGGGAGTACAAGATATAAGGAGGTCCAATATGTATAGTACAATTTAATTATTTTTTAAAAAATAACATTTGAAATGTAAGCATCCTACATGTCCAACACCTTAATTGAGGGCTTCGGTAGGCAACTTCGGCGGCGGTGCAGGCAAGGACAGTGACCGGCAGGTAGGGATGAAAACAAATCGGATATAAACAAATATGTACGGATACAAATACATATAGTTATTTTTTCTTGAATCGAATTCGTATACGAATAGTGTCAAGATGAGTTAAATATTGATATTTGTCCTATTCACATATTAGATATTCAACTTTTATCCAGATTCAAATGCGGTACACATATGAACTATCCATTAAAGTGTATGCACCATTTTTATCAGATGAACAGGTTTTCATCCCTACTGGCAGGGGTTGGAGATGAGGGACACGGGAGCCACCCAACACGAGCGACGCGGGGGCAGGGACTTGAGTACTGCTCCCTCCGTTTCAAATTATAAGTCATTCTAGTTTTCTTGGAGAGTCTCAAATTTGACCAAATTTATACAATAAAGTACTAACATTCATGATACCAAATAAGTATCATTAGTTTCTTCATTAAATATATTTTCATAGTATATCTTTTCGGTGCCATAAACCTTGGATAATTTTGGTCAAACATAAAATGGTTTGACTTTCCAAAAAAAGTTGAAATTACTTGGAACGGAGGGAGCAAGTGCTAGCAAATTAGATAAGAAAAAAATTGATTTTGTGGTAAATTGTGCTTGCATGGTATTCACGGCTCGATCAAATGGAAGGCACCACAATCTAAGCACACATGAAGAGACGACGAGTGCGCACCTGTTCCTCAATCGGTGGGAACGTGCAAAAGGACCAGGCGATCGCCGCCGTCACGGCTCGCCCTCACGCTAAAAAAATGCGAGCCGTCGCGCCAAAAACGCAAGTCTTCGCGCAAAAAATGAGCAGCTTTCTGGAGAAAGAGGCCGTGCTCTTATTGGGCCGAGGCCCAGGCGCACAAGTGAAGAGGTGGGGGTGGGGGTGGAGCACATGGAAGCTTGTTGCCGTAGGATGCTAGCGGACAATTCAAGAAGTTTACATGATTAGACTTCGAGTAGTCACTCGCTATTGACAGTAGTGAACTAGTGTGGTCTGACGATATCGTGTTCCGATAACATCCCAATAAAATTGCCACTTTTTGCATGCAAATATTCATTGATGCTAAACAAAACGGCCCATGCTGACAATGTTGATAGAAGACAAATTGTACACATCCGTGATCATGGCAAGGGTTCATCCAAATTAAAATAAAAAGTGTACTAATTTCATCCATTTTGAGTTGTAACATGTCAAATGAAATCTTATACAACCTACCATATAAAAAAAACATTTAGTTGTATTCGCTGAGAATGAGAAATTGTGGGCCCTATAAAACAGCTACACCATCCATGACAAACAAGACATCCAGTACGATTGCTTTTGCAGTAGTCTATTTGTATACGGTCCATACTACACTTATGGTAAGTAATCATATACCACAGCAACCAGATGATTACCATGTACATCAACACAAATAGCTCGATGTCATTGGATACAACTTTCGCCGCCTTTTGTTGTACGAGGAAGTGCAAGGATGCTTGTCTTGAATACAATTTGTGACGAACTTAGTAAAGGGTGGTATTCTTGATTCCCATACAATCATCTGAAACTCCTCCTCCTGTGGAATAGTTGTTGAACCTTCAATCAGGTCCCCAAACTTCATTTTGGATAGTTCATTTCTGCCATAGTTACTTTCATCATGGGATGGCATGACATGGAGTGGAGATGAAGAAGGTGAAATAAGCATTGTTATGTCAGTCTGATGGTCCCTCTCGAGAAGTTGTTTTGGATGCTCACCAAAATTCGAGAAATTACGCTCTATTGAATTCCTTAACCTTTTGAGCATATCGAACCAAAACTGAACATTTTGATTCTTCCGAAGCAAGTCAGCAAGCGTATTACCTACAACGAGTAACCCTTTCAGCAGCAGGGCTATCTTCATCCCTATTGATGCAAGTTGCGGGTGGTTTTCCGGATCTGTACTTCCAAATGCAAGCACCTTGAAGAGGTAAAGAAACTCTGCTTGGGACAGGCTTCTGAGGCAAATTGGCTTCACCGTTCCAAACCTTGCTATCTCCTGGAACCTACTTATGATGACCACTTTACTCCCTGTGCCCGTACGTGATGCAGCTGAGTAAAACCTAAACCATTCATTGTCATCCACATCTGAAATAAACTCAATAAGAACTAAGATCCTTCCAGGGTTGAATGTTTCATGGCTTACTTTCCAAAAATTATCACTGTTCAAGTGCAAAACTGAGGAGAAGTAAGAGCGGACCATATTATCGTTGCAAGCATACCCAACTAGGCTTTTCTTCCCAACTCTATAACCCCCAATGATTGGGAGCACAACTAGAGAACCATGAGGAGAATTATCTTCCAAAAGGACATTAATAATATGCTGCTTCTCGACAAGACGACTGAACATGAAGTTATCAGTATAGAGATATGTATCATAGGGTCTTTTAGGCATCTGCTTGCATCCACCCAAAAGTATAACAAACTCTGTCATATTTGCAACAACTGATTCCAAATTTCGTAGTGCAGCTTGCAGCTCATGATTGGCAGATGTGCTAATCCTCATGGAGTTAGAAACTGCACGTATGCGCTTAGAACGATCTGTACAAGAGGTATCACAGGAATCTCTGACCTGCTGTTGGAGCGGGATCTCCTCATGGGGCTTGTACCTGAAGGTATCAAGAACATGGTAACCTTGGTACATGGCGTCGACAAGCATCCCGAGCTTAACCAGCATCCGGGAATTTGTGATGTATCGCCCCTCAGACTCTTCTACAACGGTATGTACTCTGAGAAGTAGATGCTGAAGCCTTTCTAGCTGATCTTCAAGGCATACCTGGTCTGTGTGTTTCTTGATTAGGAAGGAGATGAATCGGCTAAGTATTTCTCCTGAAATGGCAGATATAGCTACCTCCATAGTGGCTTTGCCTTGATTCGTTTAGGAGAAATGAAGGTCAGCGTTTGTATTTAGCCGAATATATAGCATGCTCAAAGAAAAGACAGAATTAGAAAAATGTTCAACATTATTTAACTAGTGGTTAGCTGTTAATTGCATGCATCACTGAATAGTTTTATATGAGGACAACTTTGAACTTTGACTTGTAGACAGCAACCAACAACTACTACAAGGAAAAGATTTTATAATAACAACTTCACCAGGCATTATCTTTTCGAAGAAGTTAATGAATGAAAATTGCTTTAGTTTTCTTCATGTACTACAGCAATGTAGTACATATGTAGTTTCTGCATGCAGGGCTCTCATCGATCTGGCATTACAGGTCAAAAACAAACTCTCTATATGTGGCTACTAAAGAACAGCAATGGCATCTCTTTCCAATACAGATATGTTTTTGTAGTTCTTTCCAGTAATACTGTGACATGCTACCTCCAGTCACTTTAGATGACGTTTCAGACAGCAAAATTAAACTGCAAGTGAAATTAGGTGCCTGAAACATCATGTATATCTGGCTGGAGGGAGTACAAGTTAACAAGACACCTTGCTCTTATCTGATTTTTTTCTTTAAATAGCTCACAAAGAACAACTATGACATCTCTTTCCAACAGAGACACACTTTTATTTATTTTTTTTGAGGGGGAGAGACACACTTTTATTTGAGTTAGGTTTGAGAGTCCATAGAGAGTTTTCATTTAGTCTGCTTCGGTGAGATCCGTGGAGGGATTACTTCGCGGGGCGCCGGGGCCACCCACGGGGCACCAGCCTTGAGTGGCGACGACGAGCGAAGGACTCCAGGTCCAGGGGCACAGCAGGCTCGCGGGCGCTCGCCGCGTCGTTGGACCGATGATGGAGTTCGTCGGTGGTGACTGCCTGACTGGTGAATCGGCTCGGTGGTTTATGTGCTAGACATGCAGCGTTTAGATACGAGAAACAGCAATGAATCAATGACAGTATGTCACTATTAGAAAGTATATGTGTATTTTAAAATGTATTTATCTTTTCTTTGTACACTTGATGTATTTTTTGTACTTCAAGTCATATTGACCATATATATAGAGGTCACCCCCTCATTAGCGTGTGTGGTGTTTTCCATCTACTTCTCTACATGGTATCACGAGATTAAGATCGTAGGCCTCCTCTTCTTGCGGCTTCCCTCTGCTCCACGCAACCCTAGGCAGCATCCCCCCTGCTACGCCGCCGCCACCCACCCTCCGTTGCACCTTCCCTACGGACTCCTCGACCGGCCCCCCTCCCCGACCGGCTCCCCACCCCGGTCGTGCACCATGTCCTCTACCGACTCCTTTGAGTCCGGCGACACCACCGCTCCGACTGCTAATCCTGTGCCACCTCCTGGACCGCCCCCTGCTGTCAACGGCGGTGCATCTGTGCCGCCACCTGCCACTGGCGGCTCCTTAGGCGGTGCGCCCCAAGCTCCTCCTACCGGCGACGCGCCAAGCAACAGCGGCGGTGGCTTTATTATATACCCAACACCGCCGCCTGCCATCCACCCCTACGCCACCGTCTCCGTCAAGTCTCACATCCCCGTGATGCTGACGATGAAGTCCAACACCTACTCTCGGTGGGCGTCCTTCTTCAAGTCCATGTGCGGCAAGTTCAGCCTCAAGTCGCACATCGATGGCACGGTGGTGCCCCGACCCTAGGACCCCAACTGGGATCAAGCGGATTGCTGCGTCTGCTCCTGGTTCTTCGGCTCTGTCGACAACTCCGTTCTCAGCCTCGCCATGACCAACGACGATCAGACCGCCCAGGATCTTTAGCTCGCCATTGAGGGTCTCTTTTGCGCCAACAAGCAATCCCGGGTGATCTTCCTTAGCCACGATTTCCACTCCATGACGCAGGACGACTCCTTCATCGCCAAGTACAGCAGCCGCGTCCCTCACCAGTTGTTTTGCAAGAACTCACCAACAATGACTTCGTCATCCTGTTCCATGGGCCAATCGTGTCCCCCGCTCCATCTGCAGGTGGGTCGTCGCTCTCCATCGTGCTCCAACCTGCTCCGACCGCGAACGTGCCCCACACGGGTGCGGCCCTGACCGCACCGGCGAGCGCTCCAATCGGTCGGGCGAACGCCCCAACCGCACCAGGGAGTGCTTCGATCGGTCGGCCGGACGCGCCGACCGCACCGATGAGCGTCCCGTTCAGTCGGGCGAGCGCCCTGATCGCACTAGTAAGCGCCCTGCTCGGTCGGGCACACGCCCCGATCGCTTCGGCGAACACCCCGACTGCACCGGTGAGTGCTTCGACCGGTCGGGCGAGCGCCCATAGTCCTTCCTTCGCGCCCGCGGCGCCCACGCTCTCCTCATCGCCACCTGCCCCTCCGCATCATGTCACTCAGTCTGTGACTAGGGCAATACAATGGCGCCATTACTACGGCATGACAACCTCGACTTCTTCTCCGCCCTCTCTGATTCCGGCGAACTATTGCAGTGTCCTAGATGACGCTAACTGGCGTGCCGCCATGGTTGATGAGTTCTAGGTCCTCATCGACAACGACACCTAGCGACTAGTCCCACGGCCGCCCAGTGCCAATGTCGTGTCGGGCAAGTGGATCTTCCGGCATAAGTTCCATGCTGAGTGGTTCGTGGCATCGACTACAACGAGACCTTCAGTCCAATCGTCAAACCAGTGATGATACAGACCGTCCTTAGCATCACCACCTCTCGCGCCTAGCCGATCCACTAGCTGGACGTGAAGAATGCCTTTCTTCACGGAGACCTAGCGGAGACGGTCTACTGCTAGCAACCTCCTGACTTCGTCGACCCCGTCACGCCCGATTACGTCTATCTCCTACAGAAATCTTTGTATGGACTGAAGGAGGCCCCGAGGGTATGGTACCAGCGGTTCGCCTCCTTCCTTCGACAACTCGACTTCATCGCCTCCACCTCCAACACCTCCCTTTTTGTATACAAGGAGGGGTCGAGTATCGCCTACCTGCTGCTCTACATCGATGACATCGTCCTCACCGCCTCGTCCTCAACTCTTCTTGGCACATCATGGGGCATCTTCACTCCGAGTTCGCCATGACGGATCTTGGTAACCTACACCACTTTCTTGGCATCTCCGTCACGCGTTCCTCGCAAGGCTTGTTTCTATCTCAACGACAGTACGCCCTGGATCTTCTTCAGCGTGCTGACATGGCTGAGTGTCACTCTACAACGACTCCCATTGACACTCATGCCAATCTTTCGGCACACGACGGTGCCAAGCTCCAGGATGGCTCTGAGTATCAGAGTCTTGCTGGGGCCCTTCAGTACCTTACTCTGATTCGACCTGACCTGGCGTATGCGGTTCAGCAGGTGTGCCTCTTCATGCATGACTCGTGTGAGCCCCACATGGCCCTGATCAAGCGCATCCTGCGCTATGTGAAGGGCACGCTCTCCTTCGGAGTTCACATTGACACTAGTCCTGTTCAGTCTCTGACAGCCTACTCCGACGCTGACTGGGCTGGCTGCCCGGACTCTAGACGCTCCACCTCCGGCTTCTGCGTCTACCTCGGCGACAATCTGGTATCTTGATCCTCTAAGCGCTAGACCACGGTGTCTTGTTCCAGTGCTGAGGCGGAGTACCGGGCTGTGGCTCATGCTGTGGCACAGTGTTGCTGGGTGCGCCAACTTCTTCAGGAGCTTTATGTCCCGCTTGCTTCGGCCACTGTTGTCTACTGCGACAACATGAGTGCTGTCTACATGACAGCCAACTTGGTGCATCATCAGCGCGCGAAGCACATCGAGATTGATATTCACTTCATCCGTGAGAAGGTGGCCTTGGGTGAGGTCCAGGTTCTCCATGTGTCATCCTCTCATCAATTCGTGGACATCATGATGAAGGGCCTGCCAACTCCTTTGTTTACTGAGTTTAGGTCCAGTCTGTGCGTTCGAGATCCTCCCGCTTCGACTGCGGGTGGGTATTAGGAAGTATATATGTATTTTAGGATGTATTTATTCTTTTTTTGTACACTTGATGTATTCCTTGTACTCCAAGCTATATTAGCCATATATATAGAGGTCACCCCCCATTAGGGTGTGTGGTATTTTCCCATCTACTTCTCTATTCTCCTAATACTCCGTATTATTGTCAATCATCAGCAGCACGTGACACCGCGCCCCCACCCAACGCACCTCCCTCCCTCCTCCGCTCGCCTCGTCACCGCCGGAGTGCGTTGCCGGAAGCCTGCGTGGGCGCGAAGATGGTGGCGGCGAGGCCTTCCCGCAGTCATGTGCGAATTCTGAGCCTCCTCAGATCCCTCTCACGTTATCCCCAGGTGCGGCCCGGGCCACCGGGTCCCTCACCCCGGGCGCAACGAGGGCGGCGGCAAGTCCTCCCCCGCGCGACCCCACGGCAACGGCCCGTGGCATCTTGCGGCGGTCTGTTGGCAGCCGGATGGCCCAGTGCTCGTTCAATTCGGTGTCTCCTTCGCCGAATCCAGCGGCTGCAGTGATGATGCGCAGCCTGATGGACATCATGCGTTCAAGATTTGGTGGCTGCGGCATGCGAAGTAACGGTTGTTGGGGCTCGGTGACGGCGGCCGTGATGATGCGCAACACCGGTGCTAGGTGCCCGCCTGGCTGTGGCTGTTGTGCTCCTCTAGTATGGGGGCCTCTTCGCAGGTGTCCCCAGTGCCAGTGGGCGACAATGACCCATGGCGGCTATGTGCACTAGCTCTTGGTCGTGTGTTGCGGCTCCTGCAGTGTCGGAGGCCTGAGGTAGCAGATCCTTTCATCTTCGCGACAGTTTGGTAATTTTGGTTGCATAAGTGGTACCTTGGCGAGCCTTACGATGGCAGTGGCGCATGGTATGGGATGTGAATCTTCATCTTAGGCTGTGTTGTGATGTGTGTGTGCAGAGATAGCAGCACGGGATGTGGTATGAGACGCTCCTCATAGAGAGAAGGTTACGTTGTGACAAGGATGGTGTGCTGCTATGGCGGTATAGTGGCTTGCGTTGGTCCCAGTGGTGTTAGTGTGGTATGAGATGGACTTCGTCGATGAGGGCTGCAATGGTTGTCGTGCTGCGATGGAGGCATGGCCGTTTGTGTTGATCGGCGATGGTGTGGTATGGGACACGCTTGGGCAACTTTGAGGCAGCACCTCGATGAAAGCCATTGTTCGTTGAGCCAATGGACCGACGACGGCAACACCTTTGGGCGTTGTACTCCTTCTGTGGGGCGTCTATCATGGCTGCTCCCTCCGTGTCTTGGAATCTTCTTGTGAAAACCTTGTATGTGCAGGACGAGCAGTGTCGATGCCGGTGGCGTCGTGCCCTCCTTGGAGGCATCGTTTTCGAAGTGCTTAGGTCTTCTCTGCTCAGTGTTAGCTGTGAAAATTGGTTGTCTATCCAGTGGTTCGTGATCATGACCTTAATTAGCGAACCGATGAAGTCTGATGAAGAAGTACCACTCATGATTCGGAATTGGCCAAACTCTGACGGTACTCTTGCCCTACTTGATGTGAAGATGGATCATCAGGAATCAACTTTACGAAGCAAGGCACGAAGGATGACTACTCGAATTGCAATTTGGAGGGATTTTTTTTAGCTACATGTGTCTTACATGTGCTGGTGTTGTAGCGAGGCTACCTTTTGTACTAACCGTGTCGTGATACATTTTTTTTTCAGTCTGAAGCGGCATTTTCATCCATTATATATATATATATATATATATAAAGCAGCAGCAGCACTAGAGGAGGAGGAGGAGCAGAAACGCTGGTTCCAGATCAAACGGCAAATCCCATCGCGGCCGTGCACCGCGCCGGGTCCCCGCCCTATCCAACCAAATCCACGACAAACTCCTTCCCCTCCACGGCTCCACCGCCTCCCGCTTCCCACCCCACCACCACCACCAGCTCGCCTCGCTCTCCCCACTCCACTGTCCACACGCGAGCGGGCTCCCTCCCCTCCCCCTCCCGCTCTCCATGTCCGCCGCTTCCACCGCCACCCGCCTCCTCCTCCCGCGCCCGGCCGCCCCCTTCCGCTCCCTCCTCCTCTCCCGCCGCCGCGGCCGCCTCCGCCGCGCGGTCCACGCCAGCGCCGTCGCCGCTGGAGGCGGAGGAGGCATCACCGGCGGCAGCGGCGGCGGTGGGGGCGCCGCGAAGGAGCCGCCGCGGACGCTGTTCCCCGGCGGCTTCAAGCGGCCGGAGATCCAGGTGCCCGCGCTAGTGCTCCGTGTCGGCGCCGAGGAGGCGCTGCGGTCCGGGGATGAGGTGGCCGCCGCCGTGGCGCGCGGCGTGGGGATCGTCGTGCTCGAGGCCGGGGAGGAGGGTGGCGGGCGCGCGTACGAGGCAGCGGTCAAGCTCAGGGCCGCGGTCGGGGACCGCGCGTACCTGCTGATCACGGAGCGCGTCGACGTCGCCTCCGCGGTTGGGGCGAGCGGCGTCGTGCTCGCGGACGACGGTTGGTGACTGAACTTCTCCTAAGCTTCCAGTTTGTATTGTCTTGCTTAGGTAGGTAGCAGTTACTGAGAATGCGGGGTTGCGGGGTATACTGTCCTCGAGCTTACATTTTCCAACAACCGGGTTTATGCTTCATTGCTGATCGGTCATGGGCACCTATCAGTCATGTATTGTGATGTACTACCTGCCAACCGTATACCTCGTTCCAAGTGTAACGCCAATAATTTTGAATGGATCATCATGGTAAACTTGTAACGTACTTATACTTCATTTTCTAGTTTACTAGGAAATCATGCTAACTTGCTAAGTCCTCCATCCGTTCCAAAATGTAAGACGTTTTGGTTTTAATCCTAAGTCAAAGTTTTCTAACTTTGACTATGTTTATAGAAAGATGTACCAACATCTACAACATCAAATTAGTTTAATTAAATCCACTATGAAATATATCTTGATACTGTATTTATTTGGTATTGTAGTTGTAAATATATTTTTCTATAAACTTGTTTAGACTTGTAGAAGTTTGACTTGGGATAAGATTAAAATGTATTGCATTTTGGATTATAGACTAGTAACTGCACTGCAAGATTTATGTATTTTAAGGTGCTCCTTCATTTATGATGCAGGTATTCCTGCTATTGTTGCAAGGAGTATGATGATGAAATCAAATGCTGACTCCATATATCTTCCAATTGTTGCTAGAACGATACGGTCAGCAAACTCTGCAATAAGTGCTTCAAGTTCTGAAGGGGCTGATTTTCTTATTGCAAATACTGGCAGTGACAATATTGCGGATGTTATGAGTGGTGGTGTTGGTCAACAGGTGAAGATTCCAATTTTCTTCACCTTAAATGAATCGCACAGTGGAGCAACTTATTCTGACATCACATCCAGGTTGCTCCAATCTGGTGCATCTGGAGTTGTTACATCCTTGGCTGGTATCCAACACCTCACTGATGATCTTATAGAAAGGGATTTCTCAAAAGTGGATGGGACTGAGGAAGTCCCACAAACGAGTTATTCTTCTGCTAGCACATTGGAAGATGCAAATAATGTAGCGGTCCTAACTCGCGAGAAAACCAAAGTTGCTGGATTTACAAAATTGGATGAAAAAGTGGTGCAGTTGATAGAGAGGGAAAAGCCTATTCTAAGTGAAGCTGTTGCTGTTATCCGCAAGGCAGCACCAATGGTGATCATCTAATGTTACACATTTGGTAGTTGAATATTCCTTGTAATGAATTCAACTGTACTTCATATCAACTTCTCTAGCATATCTTTGACTTGAATGTAATTGCTGATATTTGGTCACAGATGGAGGAAGTTGAGCTTCTAGTTGATGCTGCTTCTCGCCTGAGTGAGCCATTTTTGTTGGTTATTGTGGTAATTTTGGGTTTAATCAAGTATTGATTTTTACAGCATCCATTACGTACTTTATATTCGATAACCTTCATGTATACTGCCACTGACCAATTGATGTATGAAACATGATTCTTGTGTTATTTACATAAATCATGGTACGGTGCTATAGGACAGCCATATCAATATATTATGCATCTCTCTTGAAAGCAATCAGCAATCTTAATGTATATTTTTCTCTCTAATAAGGACTCCAATATTGTACCTGCTAAGTCAATAGTTTGAAATATGTGTTTCCAGTATTGTACATGTCATGAACTACCAATTAATTTGTAGCATTTAGTGCTTTATTCTGGTTTATTTTGTCATGAAACATGGTTTGAATTAGTTCTTATTTCTTTCCTGTGCTGCAATCCATACCTTTTACTAAGAAAAGATGCTTCTGCTCGTCCTCATTTGGTTCAAATATTGTCGCATATGTGTCCACATGTTGAATGGTTCTGTATGTGCATAAACAAACATAATGCAAGTTAATTTTTCAAGTTAAACTATGGCTTTGGTCCCTCAAAATCTGTAAGCTAACTAGTAGTAGGAGCACAGGTCCAGTTCTACAGTTGTACAAACATATGTGTTGGTCATATTCATTTTCCTCACATGATTATTTGGTATGAACCTGAAAGCTGGAGTATTTCCTTAGTCACTATGAAATAATTTGACTGCTTGTTCTCCACTTTATACATTTTTCGCATTCAACAACTCATTTTGTTCGTTCAATAATCCTTTTAACACTCGTTCTGAGTGGATCCTCCTTCAATTTGTCGCAGGGTGAATTTAACTCAGGAAAATCAACTTTTATAAATGCTCTACTTGGAAGGCAGTATCTTCAGGAAGGAGTTGTGCCTACGACTAATGAGATCACGCTACTATCATATTCCGAGATTGAATCTGAAAGCTTTGAACGATGTGAGAGGCACCCAGATGGTCAATTCATGTGCTATTTATCTGTTCCTATTTTGAAGGAAGTAAGTATTGAATTTCTGGTGACTGTCATGTTGATATTCTTTCCTAATCTCAGAGATGGATGCGTTCAGTATCATTTATTCAATACATAAGTGTAGAGTGGTAGAAGGGGGGAAACACCACACACCCAATTGTGTGTGTGTGTGTGGAGTGGGGGGGGGACTTTATATATATAGCCAATATGGCTTGGTATACAAGGAATGCAATCAAGTATACAAGGCAATAAGGTATACATATCTAATAGTAAGTATTGAATTGTTGGTGACTGCCATGTTGATGTTCCATCCTTACCTCAGGGATGTATGCATTCAGTTCATTATTCAATACGTTAAGTTAAAAGAGCTAAGGATAAATGATACTGAATGCATGCATCTCTGAGATTAAATAAGCTTAGCTAGCTGGGTCTATTTTCCGTTTTCACCCATTTGAAGGCTGCTTTCTGAATAGAACTCAAAGATGTATTGGTTCCATGAAAGCATTTTATGATCAAATAATCAAAAGGAATATGATAAATTATTATGACAAACTTCTTTCTCCTTCAATCTGCTGTAGCTGATAACATGTACCTGTCTGTTAATTGTAGCTGCCTGACTGCTTGGCTATTAATCAGCACTTATTATATGTAAATGATGGTGCCATGAAATTATTTCCAGTTTTGGTTCCACCTTTTTTTTTTACTTTCTGTAGTTGCGTTGGTGCCCCAGTAACATGGCCAACTCAGCAGTGCATTTTCTTGCTTTACTTCATTTTGCTTCTCATAAGGTGCTCCATATTTAGTTATTTACTAATTAACAGATGAATCTAGTCGATACACCTGGAACCAATGTTATTCTTCAGAGGCAGCAACGACTTACTGAAGAATACGTGCCGCGAGCTGATTTAATACTCTTTGTCCTATCATCGGATAGACCATTGACTGAAAGTGAGGTAAACTTTTTTTAATCTGATTATGCCACATGCTGACACATTTAATATTATGGTTTTTATCAGCACATAAAAGACAAATGATACAGTATTGATCCCATCTAAAGAGTAGACTGTTAAGATTGTGATATGCATGGCGTTGTTGGATTGAACTTTTAATTGATAAGCAGGAACATTTCAAAATTTTGGACTTCCAGTCAGTGCCAGTCTAAAGGCATTTTGGTCTAAATATAAAATTTAATGATTGAAAGGGCTCTTTCCATGGATTTCTTGCTGATACGCATATTTATGTCAAGCCTCTAGAGTGTACAGTTCTGATTTATATTTGGAGGATGTAATTTTTTTCCCTATTTTCTAATAGGGCTAAACGTTGTTTCTTGTAACTTCTAGGTTGGATTTCTTCAGTATGTCCAGCAGTGGAAAAAGAAAGTTGTATTTGTTCTAAACAAATTGGACCTCTATCGGAACAGCTATGAGGTATGATATGTCATCATTTCTGTACCATTCAAAATCCCAGCAAGATAGTTTTGTTCCTATTGGTTGTTTGATTGTTTCTAATTCATTGTTTTGCTTCTCAAAATGATGTCTGCAGCTTGAAGAAGCTACTACATTTGTCAAGGAAAATGCAAAGAAATTGCTTAACACAGAGGATGTAACACTGTTTCCTGTATCTTCACGCTCCGCGCTGGAAGCCAAGCTTTCATATTCCAAAAACGGTGGTGGAAAGCATTTGATGGAAGCTATGTTTAATGATCCTAGATGGAGAAGCAGCAAGTTCTGTGAACTTGAGGATTACTTACTGAGCTTCTTGGATAGTTCAACAGAAAATGGAAAGGAAAGGGTCCGGCTGAAACTTGAAACGCCAATAGGCATTGCAGATCGTTTGCTAACATCATGTCAAAGACTTGTGAAACTAGAATATGAAAAGGCTGTTGATGACTTAACATCCATCAAGGATCTAGTTTCTGGTGCAAACAATTATGCTTCCAAGCTTGAGGCTGATAGCAATTCTTGGCAGAAGCAGATTTCATCTCTTGTAAGTGTTTCAAAGATTACTGGTTGTTTGTGTCTTAGTTAAGTTACACTTTGATATACTCCCTCATTTACAGAAATATAAGGCATGTGTTTCTCCTGCCTTTGCTGCAAAATTTTGGCCAAATGAAACCAAATGATGATTTTCCTGCTATGTAGTTTGTACTTATATTTCCCTCCCTCAACATCATTTCTAAATAGAGTTAAATACACTAGGTTCCTTGACTGGTACCACGATATCATTCAGTTCCTTGAACTCTTATAATGCAAATATAGATCCTTTTTTCCTCAAACACACAGGAGAGTTGTGTCATTGTATTAAGATAACCAAAGAAAAGGCTGGCTGGCCTGTACACAGTGCCACGAGGGCAACCTGAACAGAAATACACACACTGACACAACCATTTTCTAATCATGTACCTGTCCGTTCATGCTGATTTGGTGGTTCTTGACCCGCAAGGGTAAATTGATGCTAATTAGGAAGATGTGAACCTCAAGTGACATGCTTAACAAGTTTAAGTTTAGGGACCCAGACCTTAATCTTAAATGTGTACGGATGTAGATGAAATGGCAGGACAATTTTAAGGGCTGCAGTTGCGTTTTTCTTTTTATAATGAGCACATGTATCATTTCAGGTGCATATATGAGGATAATTTAGTCATTTGATCCATGTTAGTTCCCATCAAGTTTCGTCCTCCAGTTCACATGTGGTCAAATATACAATCTTTAACTTGTCATAAATGTATCTACTGCTTGCCTAGTGTTGGCAATGGCATTTGGTGAGACCTTTTGAGTGATTTGGTGAGACCTTTCGAGTGATACTTATTTGTTCCTGGACATTGATAGCATGGTTATATTTTTTTTTCATGCAGATTGAGAGAGCAAAAGGTCGAGCAGTAACACTCATGAAATCTATCCTTCAGTTGTCAAACATTGACCTTATTTTTACGTACACAGTTAAAGGAAAAACAGGCAGTTCGACCAGAGCCACGTCATTTGTTCAGAATGACATTCTGACTCCAGCTTTTGATGATGCTGTGGTATGTTTGATATTATACTGACTCTAATCTTGTCATATTCTGATCAACATATACTTGTATACATATGATTCATGTGTGAATGCATAAATAAACTGGCAACTAATGCAGCATGACCGTTGCTGACAAACTGTTCGCTATATCAAAGTTAGAGAAGTTTTGACTTAAAACAGCCTACATTTTGGAACGGAGGGAGTACCCACCTCCATCTTTTAAATGAACTGGGTTTTGCATGTTTATGGAATAAGCATTCACATAGCCACACATCAAACCTGAACTGTGTAAGCAAACAGAGCTAAGTTGTGCCAGTTCGTTTAATGTTTCTTGAGCAGCCAATTAATTTAATTTAATTTAAACATTTTATAGCATTGTTAATTTTACTATTTCTCAAAATGATGGTACCCTCTTTTTGTTAACTGCTATCGTTGTTCTCATATATTTTTTCTAAGAATAAATTTCATGGAACTATGCTTTTTTGGTTTATATTATCACAAGGTACACTTTTTCAATAACAGTGTTTGTGTGGGTGTCAACTGACATCATGGACCTACATGTAAGGCTGGTAGAGCTCATTTATCATTAAAGCTAACTGGTGTCTTGCATGCAGGCCTAGGATGTCAATCAATGTCCAAATTAACAGCTTTAGCTAAAAGTGTAATTTTGTGATAATATGTGCAAAATATGTGAGTTCTCCAAAATTGCTTCAAAAGGGGGTAATTTTGCATTTATACCACATAACTGTTATCTGACATTTACTTCATATTTTAATTATTTGTGTTGCATGCTTACGTATTCATGTTATCATTAAAAGTCCTTTCTTTTGTTAGAATATACTGGGTGAATATTCAACATGGCTAAGTTCAAGCAATACACGTGAAGCAAATTTGTATTTGGAATGTTTCCACAAAAGATGGGCTGCACTGGTTGCTCAGGAAGAAAGGGTCCTGTCAGATCCAAATGGACTTGTTAATGAAGGAGAGAAACTCACTGTAAAGGCACTGGATGGCTTTGACGCCAGTTCTACTGCTAAGGTTTTTGAAGAAGAAATCCGAGAAGTGGTATGCTTATTATGGACCTGATTCTCCTTATGCCAATTGATATGTTTCAAAATAAAAATGCTTGCTGCCCTATTGTTGTGGCTCTAATTACAAGAAGTACAACACACTTAGATTTATGGGGGGCAAAAGCTGAAGTTTCAGCACAGATATTAAATTATACTACCTCCATTCTCAAATATATGATGTTTAGGACAAGCTAACTAGGATAATAGGCCAAACCACTGGAAAGCCCTAGGGAAATACTGAAAACTGCAGTTTATTGTAACATGCATATATAAATAAAAGAATGATAGCAACATGATTTTCACGAGTACAAGCTTCATGCCAGTACATTTTGGACAATGAAGGTAATTATGTTAGGAACTTTTGTAACAATGAAGATTATCTGCGAGAGAAAACAATCATAAGTTGTGTTACCACCACTTACCAGAATATTTAAACCTCTGAAGTAATAGTTTGAGGGCATAATGTACTTTGCTCTTATTAATCTAAACTATTTGATTTATATCTGCTTTGACAAAAAGCTACTCCCTCCGTCCCAAATTACTATTCGTTTTGGCTTTTCTAGATACATAGCTTTTGCTATGAACCTAGATATATGTATGTCTAGATACGTAGCAAAAGCTATGTATCTAGAAAAGCTAAAACGAATAGTAATTTGGGATGGAGGGAGTACTTCATTATTCACACCATTATAAACTATGCCGTATTTTGAACACGTGCATGTATAAGAAGATTATAAATGTAGGAATCATCAAGAAGAGATGACTAAATTTCCTTTTGTACTTTATTTTCCCACTGAATAAGAAAGTTTTCTGAGCGATCTGTCACAAACAGATGTGAAGAACTCTAAAAACATCAGCAGTTATGCTTATTTTCTGCAATGATTCTCAAAAATAATATACATACATCATGAATTGGAATGTAAGAATACGACCAGCATCAAGGGTTTAAAAGCATTTTAAGTTTTACTGAATATTCACCAACTCATAAGCTTTGTCTTTATCTGAGTGCATGGCAAGACTTCAAGCCGCAGTTCACTTCATTATCCATTTGTTGTTCATCATTGTTATGTTTATTTCTGAGCTTAGCTATTGCACTTGAAGGCTTTTGGAACATTTGGAGGACTAGGCGTTGCTGGATTGTCAGCTTCTCTTTTGACGTCTGTTTTGTCAACTACACTTGAAGATCTTCTTGCTCTTGCACTTTGCTCAGCTGGCGGGTAATTCTTAATTGATAATTGGAATTTATTCTTTAGCGAGTCCGTTGACAATGAAATGGGAAGAGTGGTGTGTAACCATAAACCATATCCATATTGATATAAGGACTGATTGTCCTTTTCAGGTTTATTGTTTTATCAAGTTTCCCTGGTCGACGGAAGCTTGCAATAGAGAAGGTTAACAAGGCTGCCGATGAATTGTCTCGGAAAGTTGATGAAGCTATCCAAAAGGATATCTCACAGAGTGCTAATAACCTAGTCCGTTTTGTTGAGGTTATCAGCAAACCGTACCAGGAAGCATGTCAGCAAAAAATAGATTGGTTGCAGGGTGTTCAGGGTGAACTGTCTGCTGTTGAGCGTAAGCTCCAAACTTTGAAAGTTGAAATCCAAAATCTTCATGGATCATGAGGTTTCACGTTTGTTTATACCTTGTTTATTTGCAATTAATTCTTTGGATGGATATACTAATCAATTTTTGTTGATTAATACTTTATTGAGATGATGTTGACGTAGTGACTACTGACTAGTGCCTTTACCTTTACGGTATATGATAATCTGTAATATATGTTGTAAATTCAGAACAAGTGATAATCTAAAGTGATGGGCAGTCGCCCTGATAACTGATGATGCTATCGTAAAGGATCTGCAGCGACCCTACATTTTTTTAAGCTTAAATCTTTCCCTTTTCTGGCGCAAGCCAAAAGAAAAAGATTTGCTTTCAAAGTTTTAGTTGATGTTATTTAACATTTATCATGTGATCTAATTTTAAATTTATCCCTTCATACCAAATAGATGTGAGGTGTGGTGCCTCTTCACCATGTGTGTGTATACAGATTCTATCACGTATATATATGTATATATGTACAGACTTTATGAGATCAATACAACATTCATCCACTCGTCTCTCGTGTCTCATTTATATTCAAGCACTCAATTTCAAACAGTTGGGAGTAGGAACAGTAGAAATGATCATGCTGTTATATATTCACAATATAAATGTGAAAGGAGTTTATAATTATAGATTTACAGGAAAACAAAGACAACAAATGTGCAAGAGGGGAGAATATCTAACCATTTCCGTTGCTCTATGATAACCATCACAAATTCCATCTTAAAGCTTTTCCTGTTCATTGTTGGAATGTTATTCTCGAACAACTTGTGATTTTGAATAATCTAGGGAGTCCAACGAACGCGAATAATTGTTTCCATGCAAGTCTTTGCTGTAATCTGTACCTGTAGTGGTCTTCAAAAGCTTCTGAAATCAAAAGGACCAACTGCGATTGTCCCCCGTCGTCACTAGAGTACGAACATTCTTCATCTTCTGGATGATGTTTATCACTTTCAGACAAGCTGACCCAAAGCAAATATACTCGACTAAAAAAACATATTCAAATTATTTCACCCAAACCACCTTGATTGTATCGTTCCATGCTGCTAATTACTAAACACACGGTTTCACATTTTCATCATGTTCAACTTCGAGCTCCTCAAGGGAGATGTGCGGCTGTCACTGAAAGTTTCAGGTGCACATATAAGAGGTTGAACACGAATGTACATTTTGCAGGTCCGTCCCTGGACAGAACTAAGTCCCGTTTGGAACAGCTTAAATCCTGCTTATGATTAAAATAAGTTGAAACTACTAGCCAAACGGGATGCTTTTTTGCAGCTTCTCTTGGCCGCGCTTCTTCCCACCGCTCCCATTTATACTAAAACGCAGAAGCTGAACTAGACCCGCTGACCCACTTATTTGAGAAGCGTCTCTCCCCACCACTGTAAAAGTAATTCATTCACCACGTCCATCCACGTAAAAGTAATTCTCTTTCGTCCCTGAACCAGGGAAGTCCAAAGTTTGCTTGTGCCATTTAAACTATTCTTTCTTTGGACTTTTAAGTACCATGATACGCTGATTTCAGGTTGATTTCTTCCTATTAAACAATACATTATAGTACTTAAACAATTATACTAAAATGCAATTTGATGAATGCTTTTCATAATTTTTTGGGGGCTGAACTTTATGCGATTGCTTTCGTACTCTCGCTAATAATCATAGTTTTCGTCCAAGAGGGCACTGGAGGAAGGTTTTCTTCTCTTCCAGCTGTATATCCCCAAATGCATTCATTCAGGTCCAGTTGGTATTCCGCATCACCGTACAAGAGGGCATTGGAGGAAGGTTCTCTTCCAGTTGCATATCCCCAAATGTATTCCCCCAGGTCCAGTTGGTATTCTGAATCGCGCTTTTCGCAAATTTCTTAGGGGTATTTGTTCATAGCTGCTTCTGCTCTGAGTTAACCAGTTTCCTGCCCCTGAGCATCTAGCCTTTCGGTTAGTGCGTCGCTGCTGAAGTGCTGAGTACAATTAGTCAAATCCATGCAAATTCTCGGAATTCTCCCCTCTCATTGGAGGCCACGTTACACTAATGCCCTGCCTTTTGACACTATGTTTATTCTTCGAAGGTGTTTGGATACCCCATGCTAAACTTTAGAACCTGTCACATTGGATGTTCGGATGTTAATTAGGAGGACTAAACCTAATTTAATTACAAAACTAATTGCACAGATGGAGTCTAATTCGTGAGACGAATCTATTAAGGCTAATTAATCCATCATTAGCAAATGGTTACCGTAGCACCGCATTGTTAAATCATGGACTAATTAGGCTTAATAGATTCGTCTCGCGAATTAGACTCCATCTGTGCAATTAGTTTTGTAATTAAACTATGTTTAATACTCCTAATTAGTATCCAAACATCCGATGTGACAGGTGCTAAAGTTTAGCAAGGGGTATCCAAACACCCCCTTCCTTTCACTACCAAGTCTTATACATATACAAATAGATACTGGGCATGTAGGTTGGAATGTTGATGATGCATGACCTCATGGGAAATAGATGTCAAACTGAAGTTATTCTCTATCCAGTTTTTTCTAGCACAATGTAAATAACAAGCAGTTGATTTTTCAAGCTAGCAAATTAAATTAGTACCTACGGTATGGTGGATGAACGAATAAATGATTTTATTTATAAATCATAGAAAAGTTTCCTGCAAAATATATGTTCATGTACAATGCCATTGCTTGCAAATAAGTATTTGGATAAAATAATGAATGCTACCATTTGCAGAAGTAATGGCAATAAAAGGACGTCAATTTTGCTGTGGCACTTCAGGAACTGGAATCTTTCTTTTATAAGCAAACAATCACTCTGCTTTGAATGAAGGCAATAAACAGAAGTCACCAAATAGCTAGTAGGACCTTAGGGTGTGTTTGGTTGAACTATGATTTTTGAAAAAGCTGCTGTGAGCTGTGAAAAAAGTTGTTGTAGGTTGTGGGCTGTGAGAAAACTGAAAGCCGTTTGGTGAAACAGCTATGGCCTTTTGGGAACACTTATGAGCGAACCCCACGTGTCATTCATACTTCCTTGACATACGGACCCTACAGTCATTGACACGTTTTTTTTTCTTTTTCTCTGTCATCCCTCTCGTGAGGAGGGCCAGCAGCGCAGCCGGCCAGGGTGGAGGGGCAGCAGCACGGCCGGCTGCCGAGGAGGGGCGACGAGGAGGGCCAGCAGCGCGGCCGGCCAGCCAGCAAGGAGGGGCAGCGGCACGGCCGGCCGGTGAGGAGGGCCAGCAGCGCGGCCGGACGACGCGGAGGGGCAGCGCTAGACGGCGCGGAGGGATCCTTGCTCTTTCCCTCATTCCTTCTTCTTCCACCAGCTCAAGAAGAACCAAGCCGAGCAGAGCTCCTCCCGCCGCTAGCCAACTTCGCCCACCTCCGGCCACCTCCATCCAATAGCTGGCGCCTCCACCTCCGTCACATCCCCACCTACCCCTCTACTAATCCTTTGCCGCTTTCGTGCCTTCCTCTGCCGAGGATTGGAGATCCTGCGACCCGCTATGACCACTGCCGCCCTAAGCACCCGCCGGCCAAATCCTCCGGCCGTGCGCCACGGCCACCCAATAGCCCGCACCCCCACATCATTCGCCCCACCTACCACCTCCTCGACACCACTGGAGGCCTGGCCAAGCTCCTCGATGCCATTGGAGGCCTGGCCAAGCTCCTCGACACCACTGGAGGCCTGGCCAAGCTCCCGACAACCGCCTCCCGAGGACCGGAGGAGGAGAGAGGGGGGCGGAGAGGGCCGCTGCATCTTGAACCCCCGTGCGCCGCTAGAGTGGGGAGCGGGCGCCGTCGGAGAGGAAGCGGGCGCCGCCACCGGAGAGGGAGTGGGCGTCGCCGGAGGGAACAAGCGCACGCGAGAGAGATGGCGGAGAAGAAAAGAAACAAAGCGGTACACCACTTACGAGTGGCAGGTGGGTGATTTTCCCGAAAGTTTGGAAGCCGCAGCTGCTAAAAGCACCCTGGGAGCTACTATGAAAACTATACTACGAGAAAACACTTGCTTTTGTGAAAGCTGCTGGTGGTTCTACCCTTTGGTTGGGCTTTTGGCTTTTCTTAGTAGCAAAAGCACTTTGGAAGCCCAACCAAAGGGAATATACCAACATATTGAAGGCGAACTTGTTTTGCAGGTATCTGAGACTATTTTAGTAGCATAAAAAAAATATCCCATAAACTTCAATAGCATAATCAAATCCTTTCAAATTCTTGCAACTCCTCTCTCATTGGAGGGCTGATTACAATAGTACAGCGCCTTTTGACAATCTGTTTATGCTTCCTTTCACTACCAAGTCTCAGGTAGATTTATAGATAGATACCATCGTAGGAATGGTGGATGATGAATAAAATTATTTATAAGAAGTAGACTGGACTTTCTTTATCTAATTTTGTTCTTTTTTAGAAAGAGAATTGTCTCCGACCTTTCTTACAGAAAAATTAGTTTAACAACTAATCACTGAAATGAAGTTCACTTATCTTAAGGAAAAAATCATAAGCAGAGTCTATTATTGCTTCTCCATCCGTTCTTGCGAAGATATCCAAAGCGATGACTTCCAACGCTTTACTCGCCACCTGAACTAATTCCTTTGTGTCTTCACGCTACAACAGGGACCACAATCGTAGCCAATAAGCTCCCCTTGAAAGAGCATCTAGGCCCCTAGTAGGTTTTGATGAGTTGAATGCTAACGTGATTAAAGGTCTAATGAGCTTGTTAAGTCTATGAGTAGGTATAATACTATTGATGAATAATCTTTGTAGGAAAGATTGTATTAAATGGCTCATATAGTGAAAAGAACAAATACGGTATATGACATTGTTCATCTAAGCAAGCAATGGTGTAAAAGAGAGTTGAGGCTTGGATAGCCTCATATCGCAAGATTTCTTGAGTTAAAGATGAATGTCATGATAAGGAATATTATGCAAATCCCATGATAGTTATATGTGATATGTGACAAGCAAATTGAAGTAAAGATAGAGGCATGATGGCATTGGATTATCAGTTGATCTCTAAATAAAATGATAAGCTTGTTATAAATAAATGGGATATAGAAATCAAAAGAAGATATGATCTCAAGAGGATTTCATTCTTGATGACAAAACAAAGCTAGACTCAATGCGGCAGCGATTGGATGAAAAATCAAGCAAGTGATTAGGAACGAGGTACTAGGCAAAGTTTGGTAAGTAGTGACTTGGGCCATAAGCTTTGCTAGGGTGAAGCGGCTAGTGCTTGGAGGATTTTAAGGTATCAAGTCAAGCCTTACCGAGTATAGCAATGGGATGCATCAAATGTTTATTGAGTCATATGAAGAAGTGACTTGTGATCTAAAAATAGGATTTTATTCATATACGGTTGAATATTGATCCAAGTCACTAGCTCAAGATTGATGTGCTCAGTTCAAAGAGACAAAGATGGATGCAGCTCTCAAGAAGATATGATTATCGAAATATGGCATGGTTCATGGTAAAGAAACTCAAAAGGATGAATATGGTATTTATGTTTTGATCTTGAGTATAGGTGTGCCGTACTATCAAGAGGGATGCATCACATGGTCATTTGATAAAGTCTCAGTGCTCAAGTATCCTTTTGTGAGGGATGAGAGACATAAAAAACCACACGTACACACTAACGGTTCAGGAAGTGGCAAAACAAGAGTTTCTGAAGAACTTTTCGGAAGATTCTGGAAGTTCCAGAGTTTCTAGAGAAAGTTCTAGAAAATTCCGGAACTCAACCCCTAGTGGCCAGTTGGTTTGAAAAATCGGAGGTTTCGGTTTTGGAAAATCGGAAGTTCCGGTTTTGGTCTGACAACTCTAACGGCTAGTTTTTGGGGAGTGGAGTATTTATACCCCACGACCCCCTCAGTGGCTGGTTGCTGTTTTTACAGTTATTGGTGTGCTTCTTATCTATTCTAAGCTGAACTAAAGCCACATAGCTCTCCCCAACCCCTTTTTGTAAGGTAATGTGATCTTTGCTAGATATTGTGAGTTGGGTAGTAGAGAGGAGTCATTTGAGAGTACTAGAAGAGCACTCATATGCTTGAGCACTGGTTTGCCTTGTCAAGTTTCAAGTGAAGCATTTATTACTCTTCGAGGTGTTCCTCCTAAACGGCTAGGCGTCACCCAAGAGCTCCCAAGGTGTAGTAAGCCACGAGACAGTTTGTGCAGGTCAAGCTTCGCCTTCGAAAGGGAAGAAGCTAGTGAAGTGGGGAAAGGATTGAGTGCAACCCGGCTTCTTTGGAAGCACCCAATGGAGATGTAGGATTCGCCCGGAGGTGAATCTGAACTTCAGTGAAACAAAGCACTGTCTCCTCACTGGTTTGCTTAGATTTGCATTGCACTTCCATTTCATTGTGATCTCATAATATTGGTTGATCTACTCGGGTGCTAGTGTTTGTGAAGTGCAGGAACTTTGTAATCCTACTAAGAAGCACTATCTGAGCATCTTTCTAAACATGATTTGATCTTTATCTCACTTGCAACGCATAAGGTTTGGGATTTCTCTCTACTCGAGCCAAAACCGGAGGTTCCGGTTTTGAAACCAGAAGTTTCGATTTTCAGGCAAAAAGTTTTTTTTCTTTCCGCTTCTCAAGGCGTGTGTTTCCTATTTTCAGATATTCCAGAAATTTCTTTGGAGATTCTGTAATTTGCGGAATCTCCGGAAGTATTTTTGGAATAATCCGCAAGTCGCTGATAAACTTGTTTTAAGTGGCAACGATTTCAGGTTACGCCTATTCACCCCCCTAGGCAACATCAAGATCCTTTCACCCCTGAATACCGTCTACATAAAAGAGGTGAACTTTTTTTTCTCAAAAATTATATCATTTTGAGTACACCAAATCGCCCACATAAAAGTAGCAACCCCTACAAAGATCAAACATCTTATCTTATTATATATGCCCGTTAACCAATTCCGTAGCATATGATTTATAGACCTAGGTGGAGTCAACCCAGGAGCAATATAAATAATCCTCCAAATAACTTTTGCATTCTAAATTTTTTCTAGCACCTAATTAACAAGCAGTTGATTTTTCAAGGTATTGAGACTAGAACGTACGGTGGTGGATGAACTTGAGTTTTTATATGTGCCATTGAAAAATTCCCTGAACCATGAAATGTCACAGCAAAAATGATTTCCGTACTCGCCAATGCTAGATTTTCAAGTTGGGTCAATAAATAAATGAATAGGACCATTTGCGCAGGCAGTGAGGACATCTATTTTGCAGTGACATTTCAGCGACTTCTCTTTAGATCAAAGTATATTGAAAGTAATTAACATAAGTCACAGAAGAGCTTTAGTCACATTTAGGGATACGAGTAGGCACCCAATGGATAGTTATGAGTTATCTTGGCACCTTAGTTCATTTCCGTTCCGTTTTCCACGCTTTGAAATCCAAATTAATTCAATTGGATAAGTTTTGGTCACCCTATGATCATGAGAAATTAAAACCTGTATCCATAGCCAACAATACAGTAAACAACTATGCAAGGAATCCGGGACTTTTCCAGTAATATATAAAATTTTTCTCATGAACCTACAGAAACAGATGCCAAACTGAACTTATTCCCTATCTAGGATTGGAAAAAAGGTTCCCGTAAAGTCCATATATGCATTCCAGTTAGCAATGTACTGGTGACCAAAATTTATTTTCTATCACGATCTAATAATTAACAAGCATTTGATTTTTCAAGGTACCAAAACTAGTACCTAGTGGGTGCCTAGCTGCCTACTTCTATTCCACTGTCTGTCCTTGTTTACCAATATGTTGCAAAAGTTTGTCTCCAGGCCCCTTTTGCCTGCACTGCCTTCATCAGCAGAGCATAAACTTTTTCCTTTTTTTAGGGTACAAACCATGAGCTGACGAGCAGCTCACCATCGGATCATTGCCTTTGTGGTGCTGGATTCAGCTAAACACTCGTCGGACACATGAGAGGCATAGGAGCGAAAGGTTAGCGCGATTGTTTTTTTGCTGATCCCCGAGTGAAAAGTGATTAGTCCTCTCACAAAAAAGTAAAAAGTGATTAGGTCGACATCATTCACGCATAGATGTGTTAAAGTTTAACTTGTTGGGGCTTTGTTTAATTAAACAAGAAACTAAAGATGATATGATTATTGTTGTTGCACAGTCACTGACGTATGTGTCCATGAGGATTACATGCGGTATGTGGTGCCACCTCCCAACCATCGTTTGGTTCTTCCATCGGTTTTGTGGGGACTGCGCTTGCCGTGTGTTCAAGGAATAGAGGGTGCATAGGCTTCACTTTGTTCTAGGAAGCGACAAGCCGGCTTCCCTAGCTAATTGGCATGCGATTCGCAATTCGTGTAAAGAGTAACATGCCGTTAGGGGAGATGATAGTGGCCTGCTCGTGCATCACCGTGGTGTAGCCGTTCATTTTCTGCTAGTGTTGTCGGCTTGTCTCAGAGGTCTGTTTGATCTCTGAATCAGTGATCAATTGCATGCTTTTCAGCATGCATGAATGCTTACTTGTTTAGTAAAGTTGTTTGTTCAGTGTTATTGCCCTAAAATCTTAGTGTCTCCAAATTCTAAGTGATTAATCCGGCTCTAGAGTCGATACAGAAATGAGTTTTTTTTTCTTAACTAAGGAAACAGAGACATGGGAGATGAACCTATGGTTTCCATTACTTTTATGTGCAGTAAAAGTATTCACACAACATGTATGTTTTGTTTAGGTTTTTTAGCTGCTACCGTTTGAGGAAGTTCAATCACTTTCTTTGATTCACCGGTGACCAAATCCCAACATTGAATCTGTAACTTTATCTTTGCTCTACCAATTTTTCTGAAACCCTACACAATATCTAGCGGAAAAGATACCAGGGGCACGCGCGTCGAAATGGAGACGAGCATCACAACTCCAGAGATAAGAAATCTACCATCCTCCACTTCCAAATGTAGCGAGACCGCGGCATGATCTATCATTGATCGAACTGCAGATTTTTTTGATCCGCACAACGCCAAAAAAAAAGGTACTAGAATTGTCACACTCAATATGAACATCTAGGATTCATTGATGGTACGCGTTTGGAACAAGGAAAGAGCAGAAGTGCTGAAGTGGTCACGAAAGGGGCCGGGCTACTGAAAGCAAAAGGCGTCTTGATGTCATCTCTCCTGGAGCAACATTGTCCAGCCATTTCTTCAGCTCTGCAAGAAAACCCAGGTTATAGAATGCTTTCGTTTAAGAAGGAAAAAGGCAAGCAATAATATATTGTGAGAGTTATATGTCGGACATGCTTTGTTCTTAAGAAGGTAAAAGACAGGTACTAATGTGAAGACCGACGTATAGGTCGGTACCACATAACCAACCCTAGATACCCCAATCTAAAACATGCAAAAGTTGGAACCTATAGGTCATCAAGGTTATAGGCCTATGTTAAGCAAATTAAACATGCAACTACCTCAACCGTCCAAATTACCGATATACTTATTGATTTATTATGTGCTTAGTGTTTGACCTAAGGACCACTCAAAATTAATTTATATCTATATTAGAAATATCTTGTCGCCTACGGGTAGCTAGCCACACCCTTGTTGGATTCATTAACTTTTCTCAATTGAAAGTCTTCGATTTTCTTGGTTTAATATTTGTGTACTATTTGAGTCTTAAAGGTCTTAGGTTATATTTGAATTGAAGGTTACTTATTCAAGTTGACAGTTTCAAAGTTTGGGTCAAAATTATAAGAATAGTTCAATAAAAGTTGTCAAGATGAATTGGAATTAAGTACTTAAGTTGATATGTAGGAGAGAGTTCGCATACCTCAAAGAAATATGGAATGATAAATTGAGTTAAATACACCTTTTGCATCAGAATTGTGACAAATTTATGCTCGGAGAAAAACTAATTTGTTTTTTTAAAATCCTATCCACAGTAATTTGAATAAATGAAAAAACACTGCTGGGAAAGCGCCTTCGATACCAGTTCCTAACCCCCTTTAGTACCGTACCGGTTGTGTAACCGGTATTGCTACTTCGGTACTAAAGGGGGGTCTTTAGTACCGGGTCAAATAACCGGTACTAAAGGGTATTAAAAAATTAAAAAAAAATCCCACCGGCCCATGCCCGAGCCGCACCCTGCCGCCGTGGGGCGAGCTTCATCCCACCGGCCGCACCCGGTCACCCCGCCACCGCACCTGAGCTAGCGGGTCGGCGTCGGGCCTCCTGCCACCGCCGTTGCCCCCGTCGCCACCCTTGCCTCCTGCCACCGCCCTTGGGCCAACACACCCCTGCCGGCCGCTTGGCCCCTCGCCGGAGATGCGCCCTACCGGGTGCTTGGCCCCTTGCCAGCGGTCAAGCCGAGTGAGAGGAATGGAGGGAGAGGGGGAGAGGGACACACCTAGATCCAGATCCGCGCCCGTCGTTGTGGCCTGTAACCCGCACCCACCATCGCCCCGTCCACGCCATCGGACCTCACCTTGCGCGTCGCCGCCTCACCTTGCCCCGCCGCTGCTCCTCACTGCCAGTGAGGGGCGAGCGGAGGGGGGAGGGGAGGGGAGGGGAGGCAGAGGTGCTAGCCGGCCTTGAGAGTGAGAAGTGGAGGGAGGGAGGGAGTGAGAGAGGCGGCGGCCGTCGCCGGGGCGAGAGGGGCCGATCGCCGTCATCGGGGGGAGCTAAGAGTAGAGGGGAGAGGGAGAGGGCGGAGAGGAGAGGGAGAAGGTGAGGCCAGGCGGAGGGGATAGGGCCTGATTTAGGGGCGGGGGGCGGCGGCAGGAGAGGGAGGGGGAGGGGGAGTGGGGGTGGCAGGAGGGGAAGGGGAGAGAGAGGGATGGCGCGTGGGGGGAGGGGGGAGCGGATAAGGAGGCGCACGGGGTGGGTGCGGGGACTGGGGTTAGTACCGGGTGGAGACTCTATCTGGTAATGGGTGATCTTTAGTACCGGTTGAAGCTCCCAACCAGTACTAAAGGGGTTCACGGGGGGCTCCTGAGAAACTAGCTGTTAGATCCGGTACTAATGCTCACATTAGTACCAGGTCAAAAATCATACGGTACTAAAAGGGTAGAACCAATGCTCAGTTTTTCAGCAGTGAAAGTTGATTGTTGGAGTTTTCTTCGTTACTTCAGCTGTAATCCCGGACTTTGCTTCTCAACAAATTCCTCCAGATGCATTAATAAGAATTACTAGATTTACTAATCATTTCCCCATATGCCAAATTTAGATATTTTGCCATACAATCCAGTTCGGGAATAAAATTGGCATGTAGTAGATACTACTCAACATCAACTCTATGATCTGCAACTTTCAAGCGTTGCTTTCTTTATCTTCCTTACGGATAGGAATACGGATAGTCTGAGAATGAAACTGAAAATCCAACTACGCCAATAGGTGATAGGCAAACTTTAGTAACAGATGTGAGAGGCACGCACATTTCACCCATGATTTACTCTTATCCACACCACAACAGAAGCACCAAATCAGCGGAAAGCAACCCGCTTGCGAAATTCTGCTTTCAGAAAGAGGCCACCGAGGGCCAATCGGTGCATGGTTCTCCTCATGTCACCGTCAACAAAGATGAGAAATTGCTCGACATTCTCCTTTTCTTAGAGAATTTGCTAGAAGAAATGTCAATTCTAACTAAGATTTTGATTTTTAGTTAGTAAATTCTGAACCATCAATTCTCGAGTGTGACCAGTGCTTGCTGGGTAAAGGCCAAGAGCATCCACGATGGATTTTCTAATCGAGGGGTCACGACAGCAATCCTTGAGATGTTGTAGCGTTACGTGATTTCATCATTATTCATGATCGATCAATAATCAGGTTGCTGAAGTCATTGTGTTGTTTTGGAAGAGTGATTATGTATTTGAATTGAAGTATTAGATAGAATGCTTAATCAGATAGTCAAGGTGATCTTAATTAACAACCCACCACAACATTACAAGTGCATGCATGAGCTAGCTTTGCAGCAACTCTGTCCACGTTTTGCATAGCATCGTCGTCCCTCGTCCAACAAAAATCTCCGGACGTGTGAACAGCGTGCCCTCCAAAAAGCATCCGATTGGAGGCACCCATCTTTGCAACGCAAGGGGCCGAATGCAGGTGATGCGGACGCCATTGCTCCCAGTTTCGTGAGATGAGTTGGGGGTGACATGGATGACGGTGAGAGCGGATCAAAATATTGAGGATTATAAGGTGGCGTTAAGTCATCGGAGTGACCACCACCGAGGGAACCCGGGAGGCCGAGACAGCTACATCTCCTGACCTTTTTCTCAGCATTTCGTTCTCTGTTCTTCTCGTTGTTTGTCAACAGTTATACCATGTTTTGTACGGCCAACCTTGAAGGGCTTGTCTGGAATGCATGGATGTCACATGAAACAATTTAATTTCAGGGTGACAAAAAGTTATTCAAGGAGACTAGAGAAGTGGTTTAATGTGGTTGATATATTATTATTGTATTGCTTGAGTTTTATGAGCGGATTATACAGAGTACATTGCTTGGGAGAGTAGGAGGCTATCTTATAGATAAGGCATGTATCCTAGAACTACAATCAATCCTAATCTGCCATATATGGAGATTTCCCAATATATTCTAACATATTTCACACTTCAAGTGGCCTTAAGTTTTGTTCTTATAGTACCTCATAAGTAACCATGATCCTGAAATGATAGGGATGACGATCTCTTACCTCATATATGACACACATTCTCTCTACTTAATTTATCTCCATATTAGGTTTTAATAACATGCCTAGTAAAAGAGAAAGTTGCTAATCAACACAAAAATAAAGAGAGAAAGTGCTAACTCGAGTGATGGCTCATGACGCAAATGGGATGTTTGGTGACTATCCAATTTCTACGTAGATTCAATGTCTACGCACGCATCGGTTGGAAACTTTGTAGGCATCCTATCAATTTATAGCTCCACCACTAACTAGATACTCTTGTTGCTCCAAATTGAAAAGGCTTAACATTATGTAATTCTACACTAACTCATAGCATTAAGAAAAAAAATCTTTACGGTAATGCTGCAGTACGGACATCCGGAATCTTAAAAAAATCGGACGCTTCGACGTATGTTTCAATAGTTCAACATTGATGTTGCAACTATTGTTTCATCATTTTTATTTAATGTTGCATGAAACATAATGTTACATGTTGCGGCGGGAGTTTTCTATGCCGGAGTCGAACAACGTAGTCATTTTTTCACATATTTTTTTATTGTTGCAATTATAGATTTTTAATGTTGCTGATGTTTTGTTTCGATGTTGCAAAGCAGCGCCGAAAGCTTTATTACTGCATCAACAAGTCCAAATACATCCGGTCTACCTTTATGGGCCACAGCAGCCGTGAGTGCATTTAGCCCTTTTTCTTCTTCTTCTACCAGGATGGAATGGAATCGCAGTCAGAGAGCCATTATGGCAATAAACAATCGTTTTTTGTGACTAAATAACCAGCTGGAATTTAATTTACAATCCTGCCCCTGCCCTCCCCGGCCTCGTGGCCCTATATAAACGAGTGCCACCCGGCTCTGATCTTCCCCACAATACACAGCTGAGCTGACAGCCAGCGCCGCGTACTGCGAGTCTGCGACGCCGGTGCAGCCCTCTTCTCGTGGCCGGAGCGCCTCCTTCCCGTCGCCGTCGCCGCCACATCCTCTGCCCTCCCGATCACATCTTCTTGCCCCCTCGATCAGCGTCCCTTCCAAACCTTTATATACACCAGCCGTCTCCTCCACCCTTGTGTGTCTCTGTCTCTCGTGTGTGGGCTGTGTGTTTGCATCCACCATGCCTTCGCTGCTCGACTCACCGCCGCAGATCCCAGCCGCCGGCGCCTGGGGCTCGCTGTACGCCGTCCAGGAACCCGTGAAGCCTCGCCACGTGACGGTCGCCCACGCGGCGGTTGTCGCCAAGAAGCCGGCGTACTGCGGCATCAGGAAGAAGAACCTGGAGATGTGCACCGAGGCGCTCGGGTGCGAGACCGGCGCCGTCGATGCCGCGCCGGTCGGCAACGCCGCCGACAAGGGCTACGCGGAGGCTGAGGCGGCGGAGTGCGCGGAGAGGAAGCGGCGCGCCCGGGAGGAGGAGGCGGAGGAGATGGAGGAGAGGAGGCGCCGGCCCCTGCCCCCGCCGCTGACGACGCTGGCGCACGGCGCCAGCCGCGTGCGGATGGTCCACGAGCGGCGCGACGGCCGGCTGGCCGTGTACGCGGTGCGCACGCCCGGGGTGGAGGCCGAGCGCAGCGGCGGCCGCCTCCGCATGCGCCTCCTCCCGCTCCCACTCCTCCCCTGCGGCGCAGGCAATGCCGCCGCCGCCGCCGCGTGCCACGGACAAGAATCGCCAGAAGCAGAGGCCAAGAAGGAGGAGGAGGTAAAAGAAGCCGCCGAGGAGGAGTACGGCGTCGCCAAGTACGTGCGCGGCGGCCGGTGCGTGGAGCCGGAAGACGCCGCGGCGGCGGCGCGGCGCGGCAGCAAGCAGTGGGAGCCGGAGCAGGCCGCCGCGTTCTGGGTCGCCACGTCCTGAACCGACGGGGCAATCAATCAGCACTCAGCAGATGATTAATTTCTTAAAATTAGCGAGCAAATTAAGGGATCACCCGATCACCATCCACCTCTACCACAGGATCCTTAATTTGATCCTTTGGTTCTCGCCATCTTTATCAACCAAGAAAACGCTGTGATGGACTGATGGTTTGCTGGCAACTGAGGTGGCATATGCTGTAGTAGAAGTAAATGAGTAATTGATCTTGCTTTGCCATGCATATAATATGTGCCTTCTCCATGCGCACAATGTGATGATCTGCCGTTACACATTAGACGCGTTCAAAATACTTCATTTTCGCCATCGAAACGAGAGATTTCATTGATCACACAAGTGCAGTACTGCAATCTTCAATTTGGCTACCCTACTTTGTAATCGTGTTCAAACTCTAGCTAGGTACCAAGGGCCTCGGGTTAAAGTTTAGCACTTGTCACATCGAATGTTCGGATGCTAATTAGAAGTACTAAACATGAGCTAATTATAAAACTAACTAAAGAAGCTCTGGGCTAATTCGCGAGACGAATCTATTAAGCCTAATTAATCCATCATTAGCAAATGGTTACTGGAGCACCACATTATCAAATCATGGACTAATTAGGCTTAATAGATTTGTCTCATGAATTAACCTTCATCTATGCAATTAGTTTTGTAATTAGGCTTATTTCTCTTAATTAGTATCAAACATCCGATGTAACAGGGACTAAAGTTTAGCCCCTGGTATCAAATGGGACGTATCTCTTTCGAACAGCTTGGGTTCCTATTTGGACTTTTGTTTTTTGTTCCAATAATTAACAAAGGGTTGTTCTTTTGTTCTTCGATGCTATTCTGATCAAAAGCAAAACCTGGCGCTCTAGCTTGCTTTAAAATTTGCACTGCACCCATAACATCTGAAAGCAGCTGCAGTAAAATCTGTGGGACGAGAGAGATCAGAGATGCAGTATGTCTGTATGTGATAGGGACGTGTTGCAGGGCCGAATGAGAATCTCCCATGGTGGCCACGAATGTGATGGATCTCGCAGCGGGCATGTGCATGGGGCCTTGAGGGCCGGTGTGTGTGTGTGGACAAAACGTGAGGTGCCAGATCCTGGCCTAACGGAGCGCGACCCATGGAAACCATGGTCCAGTGCCCAGTATGAGGTGGCCCAACTAGCTGATGTGTATCCTATGCATGTCGATAAGCTTGGACAACGTAGGAACCAAAGGGAGCCAAGAGATGTGACTTTAGGCCAGGGTCACAAAAGCTACGGGTGATACGAGTAGCAGTAAAAATCATTGCGCGCCTGCTGTAGGCCATTGCTTTTGTGTTTTGTCGAGGAAGGTCGGTCGGTTCTATCGTGCTTAGCTTAGAGCAACTTCAGAAATAAACCGAATACGTAAGTACTCCATTTGTCTCCAAAATAAAATCACTCTTGACAAATTTTAGATAAATTACTAAAAGTATGAAATGACCTTATTATTTGTCACTATTTATTAATGATAATTTGTACTACTCATGCAGCACGATAAAAACAATGGCAAGAACTGTAGGACGAATTTTAAATTACAGAATGACTTTCTTTTTAGAGACACAAGGATTAATGCGGCACCATTATTGCTGTTGTACTATACCGTGCACGGACAACCTGATTGACGTTGCGCAGAACTGCAGGAGGCAGGCAACGAGAGAGAAGGCACGGTCACAATCTCGTGCACAAAGGCAAAGCACGTGCGGGCTGTGCGTCACGTCGTTGGAATTCTTCCCGAGCCTTTCCGCGATGGGTCGGTTCTCCCCTTCACCTGTCCCCCCGTGCCAACCAACTCCACTCCACTCCACTCCCCGGCCTGTTTCTGCTCGGGTGGGGCGGGATCCCGCGGCGATCTCGTGTGCCGGGGCCTCGAGGGGCGGGTGCGCTCCGCTCCGATCCGCACGGCTGGATCGCGTCAAACCTTGGTGGATTTTCTTTCCATTCGGCGCTCGTGTTTCGCTGGGTTGACTCGTGGTCGGGGGCGCTAGCTTGCGGCACGCTTTGGGCGCGCGCGGGCAACGGATCGGAGCGGCGGCACCACGATGGTGGAAAAGGGGGGAGTGCTCCTGCCCTTTTTTTTAGATCTTCTAACCATCCGCGGCCACGATTTTTGGACGTACGGGCTAAAAGTTTAGCTGGTCAGGCTTTAATTAGTCGCGACATCATATTAGACAATTATAGATGGTGATTCATTTGGTCGCAAATAAAAGCACCGGCATTGCACGGCTGCGACGACTAAACCATTTAGCAGGTTCAAGTGATCATCAACTCCGGGAACCGACCTCTTTAGCGTGGCGGAGCTCGAGAAACTGATGGGAGAGGGGCAGCCATACTAATTTGCTCTAAAAATCAAGAAACAGCAGCTGATTTACTGCACCAAGCTCCGCCCCTGACCAGAGGCTACGTCTCTCTAGCACTAACTGCTCCTTGCCGTGGAAATTAAACATGAGATTTCATTGATCGATTGAGAGTAAAAAGTAGTGCTAACCTGAAGTACCAAGTGCTGGGTTGCCCAAATTAAACCAACCGATCGGAAGAGACGTCTTGTATGTCGGGCTAGTTCATGAGCTACCTCATTTTATGCTAGCCTAATAAATAATATTTTTTATGTGTTGGATGCTTTTTTTTTTGATGCGGTACAATTATGTCTTATGCATGGGCACAAAATATAGTTAATATTCTAGGCACACTTTAGTAAATGCTTTAGAGGTGTTGTGCGTACACATCAATTTAATCATATTTTTTATAATGTGGCGGTTTAGCTACCAGGAGCAGCCTTATTTGCCCGAACTAGTTAGTTTTTTCAAGCAGCTGTCCTATCTGTATTCTTTTTCCTGGAATCAATTCGGAGAAGGGTTCTTTCATATGCTGCTATCCTGAACAAAACCAGAACCCGGCGTCTCAACTTGCGTTAGAATTTGTACCTTTTTTTTTCATTTGAACAGCTGCAGTTAATGTGTGGGACAAGACAGATGCAGTATTAGAGAAGTCGCGAGCCCGGAATGAGAATATTTCATGGTGGCCACGAACGTGATCTCGGTGCTATCCTTCAAGGAGCTGTAATATGTGGACAAAATATGAAGTGCCAGAGCGTGGCCTAACGAACGTGACCCGTGAAAAGATTGAACAGTCTGCAGCCCAAATGAGGCCAAGAGAAGTAACTTTGAGATCACCATGCGAAAATCCAAGCGAATCGATCGTTATGCGTTTTGTCGCTGGCCCTAGCCTATTGCTTCTCGAGGTTTGTACTGTGTCCCACCACACGCGTTTCCTTTATCTCTTTTTCGCGCGAGTGCTCAGAGCAGGTTTGGAAGTGTAAGGCAGCACGATATCTTGCGTCTCCGTGTCTGCAGACAGTGGTGTTTGTACAGTCATACCTCCGGTCTAATGATCGATTGACGTCAAATGTACGTCTGTCCGGCCATCATGCATCATCCTGACTTTCTCCATAGGTCGTCCTCGTAGCAGAAAAGACATGCAATCTTGCAGCCGAGACTACCCCGTGTCTAGTGTCCTCATCAACTTTGCACAGCCCTGGCATCTGGCGACACCGATCGGCAACGAAAGAGAAACAGGCCAGCAGGCAAATGGTGACCGAGCTTCCGTGCCCACGCAATCCAAACCGGCCCATGCACTTGATATCCAGTTACACGTTCGCGTCTTCTGTATTCTTCTCCAGGCCTTGTGATCCTCGTTCTCCCATGTCCACGGTCCCCCATCCCAACGGACTACACCAGGACGAGGCTCCCTCAATGTGCCTAATGGCTAGTGTGTGGGTCCGGATCCATATATTAGCCATCCAAAATTACAAGGAAGTAAGTCAGACGGCGTGCATGGGGGAGTTGTTGGCGAACCGGTGAGAAAGACGCTTCGGAGGGGGGGGGGGGGGGGGGGAGTCCTTAATTTGGGACATAGCAGCGGCAGAATGGTAGGGGTTTCTTTTGAAGAAAGCTCGACCTTACAAGTGAAAACGGCCTAAAAGGATCCAAGTATATTTTCTATCAAAATAACTAGTGCCAAAAACTTATACGGCACTGAAATTGTTGAAAACCGATCGGTAGCAACGAGAATATGACAACATCAGACTATCAATCTTTTCTTTTGAAACGACCATCAGAGGAAAATCATAATCCAGAGAGTGGAGCTGAGCGGGAAACTTGAAATGCTTCACTTAAGTTCTCTTTTAGACCAAATTCTTTTCTTTTGGAAAAAGGCTTTACATAAGTGATTAATCCAAATCAATATTTACAAGTGGCCCAACAACACACCGATGTTCCATCACCATTCACAAGTGCATTTCAATCACCTTCATGCAAAAAGAAGTATGTGTATAAATTGATTAAAAATGGACGTGGGCCCAACATCATATACCCGTGTTTCACTTGTATTATTGTCGAGCCAAAATTTGCTAAGTTGTCTGGCCCATGACCAGTTTCCATACTCTCTCTGTTTGCCTGCTTCAACTCAGCATATAATCGCCGTCACCAAGTCGTTCACAGTCAACAACCATCTCACGTCAACTAGCAGGAAAATCAACTGGCCATGCCCTCTGGCTATCCTGGCAACATACTCAAAATCTTCAACGGTAGATCGAGCCATCCTTTTTTAATGCTAATTCTCACCTTCTCGCCCAATTCTTACTCCATATTCCTTTAACATGAGCTCCCCGCGTGCACCACCTCGCTCCCTCTTTCCAGCCACTGAGGCTGATCCTCCTTGGAAGCTCCTCTCTACTCCTCTCTTGAGGACGCACACCTATTTCTTCCTTATTTTCAGCCGCCCCGCCTCCACCTACACCATCACCTCATCTGAGGCTCTAGCCGTGCTACCACCACCAAAGGACAAACCCTCGATCGCCACCAACACTAATAACCACTACTGGATACTACTAGACATCCTTTCTCCATCCTTTATTGTTCATCGACCATCCACCCCACTGTTAGCCCCTCGACGGCTTCCATGGTAATCTCTCTAAACCCGCCATATTCAAGATAATTCTCTACTCCCTAACTCTTAATTTCAAATACCAAGACCTAAATGTCCTAACCTCAATCATAACGTTTCTATTGAATTTTTGTTGAGTCGCGGGGAATCCAACTTAAAGAAAATACTAGAACAATTGCGCGTCGTTGACACGCTCAGTGTGGCTCGTGACCGAGATTAGAAGAATAATAACGCTTTTCAGTGCACAAAGTAATTTTCTTCCGCAAAATATGATAGTACATATCATGTCTGATTTGGAAATTGATGTTTTGGAGCAGAAAATGGTGAACCAGTTCTATTGTTTGGTTCGTGCGCATCGACTGGCTGAGAAAACAGCCTCTAGGAATTTTATTTGATCATGGCATTGGCTGACTTTCAAAAATTTTCACTACAATAATCAGTGCGAGCGATGGTCCTCATGATCATATCAATTTTTTAAATTTGTTCGCTATACTTCTTTGTTTTTTTTTCTTGAACATAAGATTTTCATTCTACAAAATATAACAAGGATGTTGGAGGCTGTGGTAATCAAATATAGTACAGGCATCTTTGGAAACGAAAACAAGCAGAGAATATTGGTAACCGAATTTGATGTTTAGAAATACAGTTGCTATTATAAATGGAAATTATAATAATTCTCAAACGCTACATGAAAAGCTTCACTGCAACCCGTACCCCAGCATAAACTGAGGCAGGTCATTGTGATGCTCTCGGCTAAGTCTAGTTGCCCTGCATAGCTGGATATATATTGTTCTTCTGCTTCTCCATATGCTGCTACACGGATTGGTGAGTGATAAAGCATATGCATAAGAGTTACTTAGCTGCCCTGCATAGCTGGATTTATATTGTTCTTCTTCTTCTCCATATGCTGCTACACGGATTGGTGAGTGATAAAGCATATGCATAAGAGTTATATCGAGGTAAGCATGCCAAAGAGGAAGAAAAGGTAGCAATGTAACTTATTTGAACAAAATTCAATTCTACAGCATTCATCGTGCATTAAGGAAGTAAGGAAGTACTACTGCTCTTTTAATAAAGAAAATGAGATGCTTAGGAGGGGAGGGTATATATTACATGTCAACAAGCCTAAGGACTCCATCTCTTACACCAACCACAATAAGAGATCCAATTAGGCGTCGTCTGCTTAGGAAGGAAGCAGAGTTACTGCAACAAACACCCCACACTACCGGAAACAGCAGGGACACTCGGCGAACGGCACTCGGCGAACTTTCCTACGGCAAACGTGGAGTTGCCGAGTGTCGAACATCGAGCACTCGGCAAACATTTTCGGAAAAAAAAAAACAGACCGCCGGCCGTCGGCCGCTGGCCCCGGCCACGGCCACCACGCCGCCACCGGCCGCCACACCGCTGCCGCCCGCCGCCACGCGCCAGATCCGGAGGGGAGAGAGGTGGGGGCCGCCGGATCTGCGCCGGAGGGGAAGAAGGGGGCGCGGATCCGGCCGGAAGGGAGGGAGCCGGGGAAGGAGAGGCCGGATCCGGAGGGGAAGAAGGGGGCGGCGGCGGGCGACGGCGGGCACCGGGCGGCGGGGGGGCCGGGGGCGGGCGCCGGGCGGCGGCGGGGCCGAGGGCCGGGCGGCGGCGGGGCCGGGGGCGGTGCGGGCCGGGATAAGGCTTGCGGTTGGAAAAAAAAACGGTCGCCGAGTGTCCTAGGGTGACACTCGGTGAACAGTTGTTTGCCGAGTGTCTAACCTAGGACACTCGGCAAAGATATTTTTAAAAAAAATTAAAAATATCTAACAGTTTTAAAAAATTGTCAAAAAATTACATGAAATAATATATATTCTCTATTGACTATACAAAAAGTTTTGTAGTCAAATCAAAACTCGACCGTCATTTTGACTCCAAATCTTATGCAATCCTTCTCAACGTTACTATTCTTCTTCTGAAATGCTTCGGTTTGTAAACATCGTACGTGATGAAATGTGCAAAACATTCTCAATTTTTTTCCACAGCCTCCACCTATGATATCATCACATCATGACAAATCTCATGATTTTCAGGCTTTGCTTGTTTTTTTATAATTTAAAAATACCACTGCCACACGTTCGTGGTCGTGTTTCCTAAACAAGATGTTCGAAATTTCTTATCATTTCATGGGTCAGGTCTCAAATTGGGCCGAATAACATGAACATCATTTTTCTACTCATTTTGTTCCATAATTTGAATCACTTGCAGTTCAAATTTGACTTATACCAAAAATTTCCTTGAAATGCAATTAATTAAATAAATATAGCAAATAAATCCAAAAATATACCAAATTTTAACATGGAGTACCCCATGTTGTATGTGGGGAGTAGAAAAAATTTCATGGTGAAAAGAGGAAAAAAAATTATTTTTTTGCTGAGTGTCAAAAAAAACACTAGGCAAACCCCCCCTATTTGCCGAGTGTTTTTTTTGACACTTGGCAAACCCCCCTCTTTGCCGAGTGTTTTTTTGACACTCGGCAAAGAGGGGGCTTTGCCGAGTGTTTTTTATTTGACACTCGGCAAAGCCCCGGTTTGCCGAGTGTATTTTTTTTGCCGAGTGTTTTTGGCTTGGCACTCGGCAAAGAGCTTGTTTGCCGAGTGCTCGCAAAAAAAGACTCGGCAAAAAAAATACACTCGGCAATTTTTAGCTTTCCCGTAGTGCCAGCTCTAGAAATAGCAGCTTCAGAGAAGTTTCAGCATACTATGGGCTCGTTTGGTATGGCTTAGGGGGCTTCGACTTCGCGACTGTAATAGTACTGTAGCAGGCAGAGCCGAAGCCGCGAGGAGCCATTTTTTTGTTTCACTGGCTTCACCTCCTTCTTAGTTCATTTTGAGGTCTCGGTATCCGTTCCGGCTTCATACTACAGTAACGCACAGTGCTAAATAGTAACGCACGGTGCTAAATAATGCGCGTTACTATAGCGCGAAGCTGAAGCCCCTTTGTCCCAAGCCGTGCCAAGGAGCCCTGTATCATTTTATCCAGTTCTATCTGAAACAGTGAATCATCTCCATATAAATGGCAGTATCCATGTGGCCGTATCCATGAAGCATGCTGGATGGATATATAGATAGTAAAAGGCTACTTAGTGTAAACACAACATGATTGTGTTTAGTCTAAACAAACAATATGATAAAAAACAGAGTTACTGCTGTAAAAAGGAGTTGAATCATCAGAGATGAAGGTGTACACAGTACACAGCATATGTTTTGAAAGAAGTGCAGGTGAAATGCTTAATTGAGTGTGCAAATAAATTAGGTACGGCCAATTTGTTCAATATCAACTACCAAGAGTTTCAGAGTTCAGACCAACTCCTCAAATCTTGCTAATAGGGGGCTTCTGGTTATTGTTTAACGAAGTTGCAACAACAATATATGAGTTTTTTGTATTGTTCTGCTGGTTCCCTTTCGTATATTCGTTGGAGTGCTGTAATTTTGGATTCCTGGTGCTTCTACAGCATGCAGAGCGACTGAGAAATGACATGTTACAATGCTGCCCTGCAGCAGATGGAAAGAAAGCTAATAAAAGATTCAACTACGTACGGCCCTTCGTGCCTACCAGGGCCTGTTCGCTTCAGTTTATAAGCCGGTTGAAAAGCTGAAACGGCTGATTTGTTGTGAGAGAAAAATACTGTTTGGTGGCTGATAAGTCGGTTGAATAAGCTGAAGCGAACAGGCCCACAAATGGGAAATAACAAACAAACTCCGCCTTGAAGGCTTGAACCCGGCAAGAGAGGCGGAGAGAGTGGAGCGAATAGCGCCACGCTGTCGTGATATGCGGAGATACGGGGAAAAGTGGTCGCATCTCGCACTCCCCGTCCATGGTGCCGTGATGGTCGGAGCTCGCGAGGAAGGGGAGCTGCTGCGGGAAGAAAGAAGCTGATGGAGAGGGGCGACGGCGACGGCGCGTGTGCAGGAGAGTGGAGACGAAGACGGCAGCGGAGGCGGCGGAACCCGTGCGCTGCTTGGCCTCCTCGGCGCTTGCAAGTTGCAAGGCAGAGCCGCGGAGAGGACGGGGTTGTCGGTCGAGCAGTTTGAGAGGATTGGCCTCCTCGGCGCTTGCAAGTTGCAAGGCAGAGCCGCGGAGAGGACGGGGTTGTCGGCCGAGCAGTTCGAGAGGATTCGCGAGCAATTGGGTTTACGGGTTGCTGGGTGAGGGACCCGAACCTACCCACATCGGACGGCCTATGTCGCGAGCTATGGTTAACGGCTTATCAGAAGGAGTGGATATCCGCAATGAGCTGGGAATGCACCAGCTCTAAAATGGAGAGATCTCTCCTTGGCTCAGCGGCCATTTGGGCCTCTTTTGGGGGAAAGCCCAACTAATTTGCCTGCCCGCCACACTTCGCCGATTTTTTTTATTTCTTCATTTCTTTATTTTAGCATTTTGTAAAAATATATATCCAAATAAAAAAATTGTAAATCTATACGCATACCGCCTATGCGCCGTTTGAAACAGCTGCAACCAATTCAACCCGTGGAAGTGCACTGTACCAACCTTGAACCGGCGCAATTTCCTTCCTCTGGACATCATATTTTAAAAAAATCATAACTAATTCATATGAACTCAGATGGAGATAAATTTTATATGAAAATTGTAGATCTCGATGCGATATACAACTTTGTAGTCCAAACTTTTATCATTTGGAATCATATTGGTACTCAAATAATCGATACAATGTTCAGATCTAAAATCCAGCAGAATTTCCCTTCTTTGGACAGCACATCTTTAAAAAATCATAACTAATTCATATGAACTCGGATGGAGATAAGCTTTGCATGAAAATTGTATATCTTTACGAGATCTATAATGTTTTAGTTCAAACTGTTTTCATTTGAAAACATCTTGGTGCTCAAATAATCGACACAATGTTAAGATCTAAAATTCAATTGTGTTGATTATTTGAACACCAAGATGATTCCAAATAAAAAAAGTTTGAACTACAACGTTGTAGATCTCATCAAGAACTACAATTTTAATACAAATTGTATCTCCATCTGAGTTCAGATAAATTAGTTATAATTTTTTGAAGATATGATGTCCATAGAAGGGAAGTTGAAGATATGCATATAGATTTGCAATTTGCAATTTTTTTATTTGAACATATATATTTTGCAAAATACTAAAATAAAATAAAATAAATTCATCTCCTCCTCTGTCTCTCTCTGGTAGGCCTGGGCATTCGATACTACCGAACCGAACCGATCGGTTTTTCGGTTTTTGATGAAGTTCGGTTCTAAGGAAACTCGGTACCGATCGGTTCTTCAAAAAATCGGTACCGACAAAGTTCAATTTCGGGTAGTTCGGTTCAGTTCTGGTTCCGAACCGAACTAACTGACCAAATGGTTCACGCTTCTCCTCGCCGTCGTCCTCGCCCCGGTGCCGTCAATGCCCCAAGTCTGACCGACCCCCTCTCGCGCCGTTGAAGAAGATGCACTTGTGGCCATCGCTCCGGATTCGGGACTCATTCAAGCATGGGTACCTGCAGAAGCTGGAGCTCAACCTCAGCCACATGAAGCGCGCGCAGTGGCAGGGACAGGGGCAGAAGGGCGAGGGCCAGGACGGCCAGGCTAGCGGCGGGAAGGCGTCGCTGCTCCAGGATCACTTGTCGTCGGGGTCCGTGCTGGCGGGCGCGCTCGAGCTCACCTGGGACGCCGTCCTGGGAGGACGTGCTGGCCGTCGGGTAGGGATGCAGCGCCACGGGAGGACGCAAGGGGGCACTGGGACTCCAGGAGGGCGCGCCGGCCGCCGGGGCAGGCGCGTGCAGCGGCAGCGCGGGTGGGGATGCGGCGGGCGGCGTGGGTGAGGAGGCTGGGACACGGGACGCGGCGTGTGGAGACTCGAGTGGGCAGTGGCTAGGGCTACTCGCTCGCTGGGCCTTATTGGGCCTCCGGGGTCGAGCAGAAGCAATAGACGCAAGCTGGGCCTCCGGTTCTTCGGTTAACCAAGGAGAGGAACCGTTTAACTGAGAACCGAACAGAGAATCGAAATTTCAGTTCCTGATTAGTTCGGTTTGATTTCAGTTAGTTCGGTTCTCAGTTCTCGGTAAAATTTGCCCGGGGCTACTCTCTGGACAGAACAAGAAAAGCCCAGCTCGCTTCTTATTTACACGTTCGTTTCCATTTTCGCTTCCCCTCTTTCCTGTTTTTTCCCCTCTTTTTTCGGCTCCGTCGTTTCGTTCCCCACCCACCCGACGAGCTCCTTGCCCTTGTGCGGCTGTGCCCTCGGCGCCGCGCCCATGAGCCTCGCCGAGGCGCCGTCGCCGTCCCCGTCGTCGTCGAGCGGAAGCGACGACTTCGCCGCCCTCCTCGACTCCGAGCTCGAGCTCGCCTCCGGCGCCGACTCCGCCTTCCCTGGCGACCCCTCCTCCGCCTCGCCCGATACCGACGACGAGGGCGAGGATGAGGATTCGGAGGAGGTGGAAGTTGAACTCCTAGAACAGAACAGGTACGCGCCGCCTCCACGCTCCTCCCTCCTCTCACTTCGCCACTAGACGGCCCCATGGGTTTGGCAGCTCCGGTACGCGATTATAACCTTTGATTCCACGCGCATTTAGAGCTAGATGATCGGCTTCGCCATTGGAGTAGGGAGGAACAGATTTGCGTCGGTTTGAGTTTATTAGGGTTCCGTGCTTGATTGGGTAGATCATATGCTCGAGGGTTTTTGCTTCCTGTTACTTGCATCGCGGCGTCTTAAACTGGGTGGATCAGCTAGTGATTCTGAAAGTTTTTTTTTATCTCCTTCTAGGGTTTACTCGAATTTGTATTGCTCCTGTACTGAGCGCACTTAATCACATTGACTATTCAGTCAGAACTTTATATTATGTGAAGTATGGAATCTGAAATTCATGTAACCAGTTGATTTGATGGCATTGCTCTATCTTACAATCTCCTCTTGTGGTATGCAAGATTGATTTATTACGTTTGTCCTGATTCAGTCTCCAGCCTATGCTATTCCAAGCTGAAACTAGAACAAGGCATACTAGCATGTGCTGCAGTCCTTCCACCAGAAATCTTCCAAATAAATGTAACCTGGGGATTTTTTTTCGGGAGGGTTTGTTAGGTAAATGGTTACTGAGCTTTCTGTTTACTGACAACAAGGTCATCCTATCTATGAGGTAAATGATAGAATTCACATGTGCTTTGTTGCTGCAAGCCATATTAACTCTTCTATTTCAAAGAGAGTTGTGTGTGTTTGCTCAAAACTTGTGTTACTTCAGAGATCACTTCCCTCATGTTTGGTTTGGGGCCTATTAGTTGTAAATTTGGCATGTGCCAGGGCAGGATGACACCTAATTATGAATTAGGATTTTGTTTAATAATTAAAATCCTAATCCACCCCTTCTAATCCAAAGAGGTCCAGGTAGATCATTGAATTCCAGTTTTTGAGTTAGGCACCGGTTGCTGGTGGTGCTTAGTGACTAGGCAGGCTAGGTGGCTGCCCTTTCCTGTTTTGTGCTTGATTTTCTGGTGTTCAGTATCCATCCAAATGCTTGTTAGATCACTGATTCACATGAAATTCAAATTTCTGATGTTAAAGACAAATCTGATATGAACAGAACTGTATGAGCAGTTACAATATCATGGAGGTATTGATGGTATAAAATATCATGTTTCTGTAAAAATGCTGCATCAGATGATTAACCTTAGTACAACTTGTATCAAGCGTGGTGGCCTTCCATGCTGGGTAGTAAGAGTGTTATCATTGAGGATAGTGATGACGAGAGCATCCTAGTATAGTAGTATCTGAGGAAAAGGATGAGAAAAATTCATGGGATGAAGTTGTGTTAAGAATGAACTAATCATGACTAGTTTTGTAGATTTTGTAATGTAAATCTGACTGCTGTCAACTGCATGCAAAATCCAGTGCTAAAAGGCGTAGAGTGGAGGAACAGAGCCAAGATCAAGGAACATCAATTAGGCCTGACAAAATTGCCACTGGTATGCTTGTTAGCCTCGCTTTGCAAATCTGTTTGTAAGTTTAGCAGCTAAAGGGGACATATTCACATACTAAAAAATGTGGTGTTTCTGGGTAGAATTTTCACTTTAGGCTGCACTGTGTTTCCTTTTTTATTCAATGCACTAATTGAACAAATGGCTGCCCTGTCACATTTTTTTTGTTCAGAGTTGTAAAGTAGAACCCACTGTCAGTCATTTATATTTTTGTTTTTTCATACAACAAATTGTCCGGCTGCGGGGGCTATTATGTTTTTCATGATATCCCCAAAATTTTGGGTATCTTCCTTTCTTTCTTCTGTTACAATTGCCTTTGGCTTAGTTTGTCATATATTGAGCACTGAATGTCCAATTGTCCATGTGTGATAGAGTGGCATGTTGAATTCTTGAATGTGTATTTTATCAGGCCCATCTAAAAATGTTCAAGTTGAGGTATGTCCACATCCTGGATATTTTGGGGGGCTTTGCTTTAGATGTGGCAAGCCACAAGATGAAGAAGATGCTTCAGGAGTTGCTTTTGGTTACATCCACAAGGTATTGTCAAACCGAATGCAAAAAATAATTTAGGAGTATCTTAACATAGATTTCAGGAGTGCGGTGTTTCCTTATCGCACCTGGCTTATATAATGCTGATTTTTGGACCATTGTTGGCACTGTATTTTCATTTTTTTTCCATTTCCAGTTGTACTTGCATAGTGACTTCTCTCCAAACAGTTTTACAAATTTAGGAGAATTATTAAAATGCAGGGCTTGAGGCTAGGTACTTCAGAAATTGACAGATTACGTGGCGCTGATTTGAAGAATCTGCTGCGTGAAAGAAAACTAGTGCTTATTTTAGACCTGGATCATACACTGATCAACTCGACCAAACTCCAAGATATTTCTTCTGCTGAGAATGAGTTGGGTATTCGGACTGCTGCTTTAAAAGGTAATAGTATCTAGTTGTATTTTTAAGCTTTGAGAACATGTTTTTTTTTTATAAATTATATTCTATTACCATAAGGTACCACCTCTGATCCCAATTATAGAGATGCTGGTATGCTGTTATGATTTACTTAATCAACTTCATTTTTACACTAATTTATTTGAAAGTATTAGAAACCACAGGGAAATGGCATGAGTTAAATATACATTATAATTTTGAAATCTGTCTAATAATTTTAAATCTGTATTATTTACAAAATTATTTGAAAATACTGGTCAATGTCGGGTCATTGCTCTAACAGACAATGAAAAGGAAAAGATGCCATGTATGTCTGAATTTTGACTGGAATGCATACAGTTTTCCAAGGGCAGAGCCAATGCGGCTAGCATATCAATATAGAAAATAGAGGTTAAAATGCCACTACTCATGGCCTGTCTGTATGCTTTTGCTATTTCCTGCATAATGTTGTTTAGTTAGAGATTGATACTATAAGGACTTTACCCTCTAGTACCTCAATAATTTGTTCTTAGACATACCTTTTTTATGGCTTGGTGCAGTTAGCATCAATTTTTATTACGCACAAATGAACTTTACAAGTCTTTTCTAAGTTTGATCCCATTTAGCAGCATGATCAACAGCTTTTATATGATCACTAAATTCTAGTGAATGCTAGATTTTTTTATGGTAGACATTATCATCTTCCCTGTTGTCCTTGTTTCATGTCCTTTGATCCTTGCTGAAACTGCTGTTGCTTATCCATGCATATATAATATAGCTAGTGAACCCCTCATGTACTAATTGCAGATGATCCGGACAGAAGCATCTTCTCACTAGATTCAATGCAGATGCTCACGAAGTTGAGACCATTTGTTCGTAATTTTTTGAAAGAAGCAAGCAATATGTTTGAGATGTATATATACACCATGGGTGACAAAGCTTATGCAATTGAAATAGCGAAGCTTCTTGACCCTAGTAATGTCTATTTTCCTTCAAAAGTGATTTCGAACTCAGATTGCACCCAGCGCCACCAGAAAGGTCTTGATGTGATTCTTGGGGCTGAAAGTGTTGCAGTGATTCTTGATGACACTGAATATGTAAGTGCTTGATTGTTTTCAGCAACTGTGTCATTTTTTACCCAACAGGACAGCCCAATCTGAAACAATTTTAATTCATGTAAACAGAAGTCACATTATTTGCCATGAGTACATTGGTCAAGCTAGGTCCCAATGTCTTGTTGTAGAATACTCTGGTTGCTGTTTAGTTTTCTTAGGTCGCTCTGCTGTATTTTCCTGTTTTCTTCCAACATATAAACTTAACAGTAGAAACAACCACACACATTTATCAAAGCATAGAAGCTGGTTGGAGCTTTTTATTTCTCGATCAGAGTGATAATTTCTTCTTTTATTGTAATTTATCATTCATGTTTGGCCAGCCTGAAATGATTTTTTTTCCAGGTCTGGCAGAAGCATAAAGAGAACCTGATTCTGATGGAGAGATATCATTACTTTGCTTCAAGCTGCCGCCAATTTGGTTTTGGTGTTAAATCTTTGTCAGAGTCGATGCAGGATGAAAGGGAGAGTGATGGTGCTTTGGCCACCGTTTTAGATGTATTGAAGCGCATACACACAATTTTCTTTGACACGGTTTGTTGCTTCAGTATATAGTTTTATTACATCTTATGGCTCTTTATTTCTACAGTCTATTCCTCACAGTAGACCTGAATCTTGTGAGCACAAAAGTTTTTCATATGTAACCATCTGTTCTTGTACTTCTCGTCTGTAGGCTGTTGAAACTGCTCTTTCTTCACGGGATGTAAGACAGGTAGGCCACTAGACCTACAGTTACCCTTCATGCTGTCTGTTATACTTTAAGAGTTATTATGATATTTACAAACAAAGCATTGTTTTTTAGCTTGCACTAATTGTCATCATTTTGTGGAATGTGGACATATCACTATCACATGCAAAACTAATCGTGACGGATAGTGTTTATGCGTAATGAAAATAATTAGAACTATTCTTAGTAGCAAATACAGTTGCGTTTGTCAGTTTTAAAATGACTCAACTACGACTTGTTTACCATGGTATGGCCTACAGATTTCATTTGCCGTGGGCTGCTTCTCGTGTTTGTGTGTCCCCTATGCAGGTGATCAAGACAGTACGAAAGGAAGTCCTGGAAGGCTGCAAACTTGTCTTCAGTCGGGTGTTCCCAAATACCTCTCGCCCACAGGAGCAGATGATGTGGAAGATGGCCGAGCATCTGGGCGCTGTTTGCTCCACAGATGTAGATTCCACAGTGACCCACGTTGTGGCTGTGGATCTGGGAACAGAAAAGGCCCGCTGGGCTGTAAAGAACAAGAAGTTTTTGGTCCACCCACGCTGGATCGAAGCCGCCAATTTCCGGTGGCACCGGCAACCGGAGGAAGATTTTCCTGTCATTCCACCGAAGGAAAAGAGCACAGATAAGGAACCGAGCAAAGATAAAGAAGAAAATGCTGTAGCAGGCCAGAAGGAAACGAGCAACGATAAAAAAGAAGAAAATGCTGTAGCTGGTCAGAAGGAAACGAGCAACGATCAAGAGGACAATGATGTAGCCGGCCAGAAGGAGAAGGATGGCGCCAAAGAAAACGCTGTGGCCACTACTGCTACAGGCCCTGCTGACTCATAAGCTATGTAGGGCTCGAAAGGTGTCTGACATGTAGTGTAGGCGTGCAGGATTGGGGGGACGGAAATTTAGCTTTTGTTACCCGTTCGTGCAGGGCCAGGATGTTGGATCTGGTCCACGTGAAATTTTGCTGCTGACCTGAGATGCTGATTGGGCCTCCGACCATCTAAATTAGGGTACGATAACATTTCAGAAGTTTAAGCAAATTGATGTGGTTATGGCACAATTCTAGGATTAAGTTATGCGATTGTGTATGCAAACTATTGTAGCTTTACCTGCTTCTGCAGGTATTTGCTCCGGAATCGGAATTGAACTTCATTTACTTTTAGTAATGGCAAATGGACTCCGTGATTTCAAGGTTGAAATGCTCCAGATGAATGATTATTCTGATTTCTGAACTGGAAAGGATACAGGTGCAGATTGCTATTATATGGTCATACACTGGATATGATGTGAAACGATGCTAAAAAAAAAAGCATATGATGTGAAACGCTATCCGATAGACCAGTAGGTCCTTTAGTTATAGGCTTTATAGCGATGATGAGAAATTCAGGCACTTCGTCTTGTCGTCAAAGGTGCGAGAGAAAGAATCTCTCTTCTGCTTTCCCGTGATTTTTGTGTGATGCTGACGTCACACATGCACTATCTTATCCTGAAGCCTTTTCTAGACCTGACGTCCCATCATTAAAGCCTCAAGGTAACCTACGAATTTGCTCCTGTTAATATAATTCTGTTCTCATTAAAGGATAAAGAGCAATGCCAAAGTTATGGAACTTTCACGTACAATTGTCGTGCCAAGCAGGGGCTAGAAAGCGTCTGAGCACTTGAATGGTGACTTTCACTTGCATACGAAACAGAGATCTTAAAGCACAAGCCATTGCTCATTATCATGATATATCGCCTTTGAACGTTTCGGATCGATACGTCCTCCGCAATCAGGCCACGGGTCAGGCCACTTGATATCAAGTCCCGTGTGTACAAGGCCACGACAAGACAACGAAACTACCCTGGTACCTGATGGACAGACGGCGGTTGCCCTCGGTCCGTGCAGGGAAGCAAAGAAGAGTCGTCCACATGCACAACGGCAGTCCGTCCAAACCCGAGTCGTCCTCCGCAATGGCCTTTCTTGGACAGGAAAGGTCAAAATGATTGCACATGGATCTCCAGTCCTTGTGGCCATATCCATCCATCGGCATCGGCATCCAGGCGCAGCTGCTGCGTCCGCTCCCCCCGGGCTCCGGACGACGCCCCCCTCCCGCCGCACCCGCACACCACACACACATGCAGATGTCATGTGCCCGGCCGGCACATGCGGCTGCCTCTGCCGCGCATCTTGGCGGCCGCGCCCGCGTTCGTTGGGGGTGCTTGACGGACGGCCAGAGAGGGCTCACGTGGCTGCCGCGTGCGGGTTGGCGTAGAGGTAGAGCCTTGCGGGCCGTTCGGCGGGAGGACGGCGAACCTAGTCGGCTCGATCGGATGGCGCTGGCGCAGGGGATCCGAGGCGGATTTCGGTTGATGTCCACGTTACCCGGGTCCTCCTTTTTGTTCTCTTCGGAGCTGGGATGTGACCATGCCGCGGCGGAGTTGATGAGTTATCCGGGGAGATGCTAGGTCCGTACGTCCACGATGGTGGTCGGCGGCGTTGCCTTGGATCCTTGGACCATGCTGCGCGTTGACAGATGGAGGTCGGGGGAGCCGCCGCGCGGGCGTAGAATGCACGGCATGGCTGCACATGCCGGGTGAGTTGGGACAGGGCAGGTCAAGCGACCTTGGCGTTCATGGGGGAGCGGGGAACCTCTGTTTCGTTTTTCAGCTGTTTTGTTTTGAGATTGAAAATGGACTTGCTGCTGCAATTGTCAATTGGGTATCGGCGGGAGTAGTGTTGTTTTATGGAGGAAAATCCTGGGAGTTTGTGGCTGCCCTTTTGGCCTCACGTCCTCATGCTATCGGCGCCATCTCCAGTGATAAAATCGTCGCACGCACTAGGCAGGCGAGCGGCGCGCGAATCCCCTGCGTTTGTAGAGTACGTCACCTACAGGTAGGCCCTATTTATAATATACTCCTATGTATTAGCGCGCGCACAAAAAAAAAAGATGGAACGCGTCGCATAGGTTCCGTCGTCGGAAGCATCTCATCATGCTCGTACTGGATCACCCAATCGAGACCGAGACGTACGGCGCCGTGTTTGGCGATCCGATGACCGTCCCAGTGACTTCTGAGACTATCCAGCAGCCGGCACGCACGCAAGCGCCTGGACGAACAGCCGTTCCGTCGCCGCGCGGTTGCGGCGCTCTCCACGGCGCACCACCTCCACCGGAGCTGCCGGCCGGTTCGGCGGCTCCCTAGGCGGGCACGTTTGCTCGGGCCTTTTCCGCGGCTCCACCCCCGCCGACGCTCTCCAGGCGCGTTTATTTGATCGTTCCCGCGAGACCGCGACGAGCCGCCCGCTAGCGGCACAACGCGGAAGCTCTCGGCCTCCACTCGACCGGCACGGCCTGCGCGGCAGCTTGATCACACCTGGCCGTGTACTGCTACTACTAGACCGCGTGGCGCACGAGGCCGCCCACGGCGCGACGTGCTCGCGGCCCTACCCCCAGTGGCCTTGCTCGCTCCATCCCACGGCACGCACGCGCTTTAGGGGGTGTTTGGATACACCCGCTAAAGTTTAGCACCTATCACATCGGATGTTTGGATGCTAATTAGGAGTATTAAATATAGGCTAATTACAAAACTAATTGCACAGATGGAGTCTAATTCGCGAGACGAATCTATTAAGCCTAATTAGTCCTTGATTTGACAATGTGGTACTGCAGTAACCATTTGCTAATGATGGATTAATTAGGCTTAATAGATTCGTCTCGCGAATTAGCACAGGATTCTGCAATTAGTTTTATAATTAGCTCATGTTTAGTCCTCCTAATTAGCATCCGAATATCCGATGTGACACTGCTAAATTTTATCACTCGTATCTCTCGCGCCAAAACCAGCCCGGCACGCCGCTCTCTGTTATCGCTACCTCCGGGCTCCGGCTCCGGCAGCGGCAGGCAGGCAGGCATGGGCGACCGTCCGAGATTTCAATAGAAAAGCACCCAGCCGTGGCGTTTGCTGCTCCGATCGCATGTAAAGCCCATGCGGCATGCGCACAAACAAAAACCGAAGGATTCCAAGAGATGCCGCCACGGCGCGCTACGATGTCTCTCGGTTGAGCGAGACGAGTAATATGCACGTACTTGCACCTGCAAAAACAACATAACACATACTCCATCCGCCATCCCGCAAAGAGTGTTTCGTTCAGAAAATTTCACAAACATAAGTAGTGATGAGAAATGTCTATATTGCCACCAATAACTAATACTTATTATGATTGAAACTTGTGCTGTTTGTTTAATTTTCTTTATCCTAAATAAATGCATGTATATTGGGATCAAAGAAATAACATCAATTGATCATTTAATTAGCTCTATGCGCTTCTATATATGTTTTTTTTATTGTTGTGAGTATTGCTTTAATTAGATAAGATTTATTACGAGGTAAAAGGATATTCTTTGTGGGATAAAATTTAGAGTGTAAATGGATATTTTTTACGGGACCGAAGGAGTAGGAGTGTACTAGTAGTTTATTCAGTACTCAGAGTAGAACGAATACGCGCGCTCAAACTCCCCGTACACGGTGGTACGAAAACAATAGGAAATAGGAATGGCCATCCAACAAACTAAGCACCATTGAGTGCCCATGCACATCCCGCGTACAAGTCCCGAAACACGATCGAGCAAACGAACAATGCGCTACGAGGTTATCCTCTCCTCCCAACCAGGCAACCAGCTTCCAAACCACGGCAACTCCCTCTCACAAACAAGCCCGACGGACGGGCGCCCCAACGATCTCCGTGCCGCCCGCAACTCGGTGTCGGTCCAAGCCTCGCGCTCACCACCGTCAAAGCCTAGAACCGATTTGTTTAGCGGAGCCAGGAGGAGGCAGCATTCCTTGCTAACGACGCGCCGGGTAGAGATGACAAAAAGCAAAATGCCCTCAGACTAGGGTCACTAGGAGAGGCTGACCTGAGAATAGCGGAGCATTCCGTGATTAGCACTAGTATAAAAATAATCGTGTCAGGATTACGAGGCACTGGTTGCATTGCTAGGGGCCCGGTAGGCGCCAGCCAGGAAAGCAGGCAGGCAGCTCCCGATGTCACTGTTCTGTCACAGGCGCCATGTTGTGTACTAGTATATGATACTGTAGTAGAGCAGAACAGAGGCAGTGCGAAATGCGTGCAGAAGCAAGGTGGTGCTGTTTTTAACCCCAAGTTGCAGCGAGCGCAGTGAGCCAGTGGCGACGCAGAGATCTGGACAGGTTTTGCCAGCTTTCGGAGTTGTTTCCGGCCGGCTCAGTGTTTCGTGAACGTTCATCGGGCTCCGAAGAACCGTGTCTTCTGACAACAACGAGACAAAGAACAGAGATCGCATATGACCTCGATCACCTTGATCTCGGCCACGCTTGAAAATGCTGTAGTAAAAAGCACTGAGCTTTTGCCCTCAGCCAGTGGCAATCGATCACTTCCATGCATGGGCATCGACTTTATTAATTCGATCAGTTGTTTACTCAAATGCGAGATCAAGCAATGTTGTTACCCACGAGCTTCGCTTTCAGAGTAGGAGTAAATACTCCTAAAAAGACAAAAAGAAAAAAAGTGTGTCTTTTCCTCGCAAACTTTTGTTGAGATGGATCGAGTAGAAAACGGGGCTGCCACACCTTTCGCGAAAGGATCCTGGTTTCGAGAACCTCTAATGGCCAGCGTAGCAAGCAAAGCAGCTGCGCCTTTTTACGAAGCTGGCATGCACTGCCACTGAACAGCTCCTGACTTCCACCCATGGAAAGGCGGACAAGTCATCCAAGAGCAGCAACACGTTCCTGCATGCAGCATGCATGCTGGTGCTGCCAGGGCCAAGTGAATCGATCGGCCACTAGCCTAGCCTGCGCACTGCTCACTGCCACCATGGGCCCATGGCCATGCATGGTCCTGCCACAATTGCAGCTGTCGACGCCGGCGACTCCAACTTGCGGTCGGGGAGGGTGAGGTCGTGAGGAGAGCAATTTCCGGTTCAGTCCCAGCATCTTCTACCGGCCTTTCCATGGCGATTCTTCAATGCCGAGCGGTCGTTCTCAACCGGCTGTTGCCTCCATAAACTATTGCAGCGTCAGCACCCACGCGAACAGTCTCATTAACTGTTTGGGCCTTTCCTTACTCCTCCACGCCGCTGCCTGGAAACGGCCACCCGGCAGCATGTGGCCGGGCTCGCCTCGGCAGCCGCGCGCGCCCCCGTCGTCTCCGTCCGCGGGAATCTCGGGCTCCTTGTTTACCAGTAATCCCCCTTAGGCCTTAGTTTAATCCCCCGTTAACAGACGCCTAACCACACCCCACATGACTCCCAACGGGCACCGAGAGCGACGACCGGTCCAGCTAATCTACAGGTGCAACGTCTCGTCAGGGTCACGCACAGGGGATTGGGCGATTGGGCGATTGGATTGCACATTGCCCGGCCTGCAGTTTGCACATGACCTCTGTGTGCGCGCAACCATCCGTGAACATGAATGTGAATCCTTGCACGGCAGTAGCTGCATTGTCCTTGATGTCGTGTGGATCACATCTCGGTTTCTCCTGTATAGGATAGGATAGCGTATGCAAATCATGGGCGGGTGGCGACGTAGGTGAGGAACTTATGGGCGTTGAATGAGCCCTAGAGATGCCACCTACTCGACGGCATTTGCCTCCGGTAAAACAGCCACTCAATCGGTGTGTCTAATCTTATCTTAGGGAAAAAAAAAGATCACTAGGTGAAATGTACAACTTTTCAAAGGGGCAAATGAGCATCTATGCTTGCGTGAGCCAGATCTAGCAGAGGCCATCCGTTGCAACCACTTTTAACTCCTTGTGCGTGTTTGCATGCAGCGGGGTTGAACCACTTTTGAGGAGGAATCACAAGGCCACATTCAGAATGTGACAATTTTTCTTTCTTTCTGATTCCTATTGGAATTCACAATGCCACATTTCGATAAAATCCTTTTTTTTTCCTAGAAATGCCCTAAACTTTGTTTGCTCTGAAATGGAATAAAAGTTCATGGAAAAGAGATGCGACTTCTTGCAAAATTTGAAGTTATGAAGAGCTCCAAGAACTGATACATAATTATTTAACATCCTATTTTCTACATCAGCTACAGCTGCCGAAACCAAGTCTTCCATCATGACAGTAAGAATAAAGATGCTGTTGACAAATGACAATAAAACAAAACGAATACATTGAGCGGCCGGGGAGCAGACAACGAGAACTTTTTGAAGCAATCATGCAAGTACAGATTAAAAAGCCAAACTATATTAGGATTAGCTTAATATTAAACACTTGTCTCGGGACAAAATCACAACAGAAATTTGACACCACTAGCTCAGACGTACGGCCACATCAGAGTCCAAAAATCTCAACCTAATGAACTAGGGAGCTTTGGCAACCCTTCTCCAGGAACAGAAATTTGCATCAACACCCTCCATCAAGTTGGGAACTTTATACTCCACTTTTGCCCTAAAATATTTAGAGTGAAATATCCTCACACCAACTGCTTTTGTGGTTTCTAAGGAGGCAAATGAAACTAGGAAATTGCAGGCCACAACCCCATCCACAATCTTTCAGATGCACTCATTTCATAGCAGAAGTTTTCATGCATATCAACCCTTCAAGTTTGAGGGTCTTCTGTGAATTTATATAGCATTATTATCAATTAAGGTTGACCATAGAAATTAAATATCTTCTCATGCTGGGTGGGGTAGATGCAGTTAGAGCTTAAATTTGGAGGGCACCAATGCAAATTCCGAACCCAGGAAAAGGAGAGATTCAAAGGCTCCGATTATCATTTTAACCCTTCGAACTACTCTTATTTACCACCATTATCATAGAGTCTTACCAGAAGGAGACGAATGAAATGAAAATTAACAGATAAGTACTGCTAACGATTAAACGGCATTACTTAGCTCCCTGCCCGAATCCTAGCGCGCCCGCGCTCAGAACGCGCAGATCTCGTCGCCGGTCGCCGCCTTGCGCGGGCACACCGAAACGGCGCCACCCATCGTGTTCTTGCAGTGCGCGATGGCGCCCTCGATGGCGCTCTGGAGCTCCTCCATCGACGACGCCGTGGACAGTGACACCGGTCCGACGCCAATGCCGCCCGCCACGGCCGCGGCCGCGGCGGCCGGCACGTCGGGGAAGCCTGCGCCGCCGGCCCCGCCGAAGGTGAGCAGGCCCGAGTGGCTCGGCGACGACCGCATCGACGACGGGCAGCTCGCCGCGCACCGCTTCTGTCGCGGGAACCGGAGGTTCCCGGAGAAGGAGTTGGAGTGCGCGTACTTGCCGCTAACGACGTCGGCGTCCACCGCTGCCGCGGCCGCGACGACGGCGTGGTCGTCGTCGGCCCGCTTCTTGCGGATGGAGAAGGTGAACGGCTTCTTGAACCCCTGCTGCGGCTGGTTGTTGGCGCCGGCGCTGGCGCCGTTGACGTTGACGTTGACGTTGTTCTGGTTCTTGGGGATCTGGGAGAGCTTCTCGTACAGCGGCTTCACCTTCTTGGCGTACTTCTTGATCACCTCCTTGGCGAGCGACTTGGACGGCTGCTTCTTGGCGGCCGGAGCGCCGCCGCGGTGGAAGACGGAGGAGAAGCGGGTGGCGAAGGACGAGAGGTACTGCTTCCCGGTGCGCTTGGCCGGCGGCAGGCCGGCGAACGAGGCGGCGGCGGAGAGCGGGTGCAGGTGCCGGTCGTCCTCGGTGGCGGAGCTGGGGCGGGACGATGATGCCGCGGAGTCCGGGAGCAGGAGCGCGGCGCAGTCGGCGGAGAAGGACGAGGAGGTGCTGCCGTTGGAGTCGCGGGACGAGTTGGACGTGGATGTGGAGTCGGAGGCGGAGGACGTGGACGCCGAGGACAGAAGCAGCGTGCGCACCATGGAGATGCGCGGCGACAGCTGCAGCGGCAGGAGCTGGCCCTTGTAGAAGAGCTCGTCGGCGGGGCACAGCTGCGCCGCCGACCGCTGCTTGGACGCCGGCGACAGCGTGACCGTGAACTCGAACTCCGACGACGACGCCGAGGACGACGCCGGCGACGGGAACGACTTCGAGTCGCCGGCGCCCTTGCCGCCTCTGGACCTGCCCATGGCGGCTTCTTTGGCGACCGCTGCTGGGCTACAGGCTCATGGCGTCGGGGGAGTGATGGAGAGGCGCGGTGGGGGCGGCCAGCATAGCGAATGGAGGCGGGGTGGGGAGGGAGGAAAGGTGAAAACTTTTCGGGGGTGACGAGCCCGACGCCTTTATGAGGGGGGAGGAGCCGGCCGGGCCGGGTCGCGAGCTCGCATCGCAGAGCGTTCGCAGCTGCGCCCGAGGAGATGCCGGCGGGGACGGTGCCCATGACGCCGCGATCGCATGTGAGGGCGGCCTCCGCGGCCGTCGGATCGCGTCGGGATCACGATCGGGTGGCTTGGCGGGCGCTCAATGTTTCCAGAAACAGTTGTTTTTCTCGGTCAATAAACAGGCAGTTAACTGACCGGCTGACTGGATCTCACAGTGCATGTGGTGCGGATAGGAATTTCTGTGCATTTTTCTTCATTTTGTTTTTTAGACAAGTATTTTTTGTTTTCTTTTTCATTTCTTTGAGTCACGGTAGGTGCATCTGCGCCCCTCCATAAACTCTTTGCACATTGTGCCCATATATTTTTGCAGTGAATATTGTTGGCTCACACATAGTAGTTTCCCATTTCCATCTCCTGCGCTGCGGAGGGCAGCAACAGCCAACATGTGGAGGGGTCGCCGTCCATGTTGCCTGTCTCCTTGACTCGCGCGCTGTAGCTGCGACCTCGCTTCGGATCCATCCACGGCTTGCTCTCATGCTCTGTGGTCGTCATTGCTGTTCTTTTCTTTTCTTTTTTGGTTTTTCTGGTGAGGTTTCGGCTTCCGATCACACTTCTTCTACAGAAATCGCATTGCTTTCTGTGTCACGAATTTGGCAATGCATTTTTTTAGGAGTAATTAGACGATGCAATTGACTTTACAGCACACGTAGATTTGGGGCGGAGCTTCATTCACAGAGGCTCAATGCATGATGCAGCGAGATCCTATCAAGAGATCTTGAGGCAAGACTTGAGGTACGTGTACGTACGCCGAAGTGATTGGGCTGTACGTGACGACCAAGACCACCAAGTGAAGTGAGGTGCGGTGGTACGTGGTGTACTGTTTGTGACGGTCAGCCAACCCCTCGTGAGGATGCTGGACCGAGTGCCGACCTGTGCAAGTGACATGTTGCTATCCGGGGGGCGTACCGGCGTACGACGCCCTCTGCACGGTACAGGGGTTGTGTGGATTGCATGGCTACGTACGTGCCGTCCGTGACACGCAAGCGGCGTACAGATGCATGCATGCTTCCATGCACGACTCATAATGCGGTGGCTTCAGCAAAATAATCGTGTTTGCTGTATATCGGTATATCCTACGGTCCTACCTGACTACTGTATACTCGGCAATGTATTTTTTATAAGAATTTGCGTTGCATTTGACGTGTAATCGTCTCGATCAGTATTATAGTTGACGTAGGTGACGTTGCATACCAGCGTGGACATCCAATTAGGATGAGAGACAAGATTAAATCCGAAAGTAGAAGTTGAAGGACTAATAAATTTGTCTAATTGAAATAAATGGGTCCAATTGAAGGTTGAGAGATGGTATTGATACTCATGTGATATTTGAGAGACAAAAGACGTCTATCTTGCTTTAACAATTCCAACTCCGATCTCCCTCCCTTCTAATCAGTACTACAGTGGTGTCTTGTTACGGGGCATCGAGTAAGAGTTGGATTCTAAAGAATATTTCTTACAATAACAGCTCCTGCAAATGAACTCTAAAAAATCGGTGAAGTCATTTTTCTGACTTCACCAGCTGCTGCAACATGGAGAAGTCGGAGCCCTGGCAAAGGGGCTCTAAGGTCCGCTAGCTGCTTCCACTATAAAATAGTTATTTTTTCTCACCATTTGTTTATAAGTGGCACCAATTTCTATTATATTTAGTTAACTAATACGAACTTCGGCTGATGAACATGAAAGCATTGTGCCTTTTTTGCCCCTTTACTTGTGGAGTAACTAGACACGGGTTTGGCTAGATATTAATTTTCATTTTATTCGGCAGTTTGACTTTGATCGCCCTCGGCCTTTGCTTCGGCTGGGCCTTGGCACATGTTGTAATCTCTCTTCCTCCTCTTGATGAAATACATGTCGAGGCACATTCTCTAAAAAAAAATTCCATTTCCATATGCTTAAACTTGATAGAGTGGTTTACCCAAAGGTCCAAAGTAGCAGGTGAAGTGATAGGACCTCTAGCCTAGTGGTTAGAGCACTTGAGTAGCATCAAAGCAAGTCCAAGTTTAACTCCTCGTGGGAGCGAATTAAATGGATCTGAAATAAAAAAATATTAAAAAATAGGTTGGGGTTTCCCTACTCACTTCAGTCAAAAAAAAGCAGCAGGTGAAGGGTGTACCACGAGTTTATACTTTGAGAAACCACTTGACTAATTGAGGGGCATAAAACTAAAAATTAATAGTTCAGGGACCTAGCTAACACCCCAAATAAGTTTTACTAATTCTGAATCTCTAGCACAATTTTGGCCATGTGAAAACAAACATGTAGAATTTAACATGTTTACGATGGCGATTCCACTCAGCCTTTGTGAAACAATCTTTCAAGTGTTGTTGTGGCAGTAGACAGCAAGTGGAGTAATACAGAAATCTTGTCCTAGAATATTGTGTTACTCCCTCTTTTCTAAATATAAGATGCTGTTAAATCTAAAACGGTCTCTAATACTAAGATTTAACTCTTAATATCTCATATTATAACGTTTGTAGCAATAAAATTATAGCCACATGAAAGTAATTTTAAACATAAATCCAATACTTTTATTTTTGTAAAGACAAAATTTCCATTAAATGTGTAGAATTTTAAACTTTGAATCTTGATTCGCATGTGCCCCTTATATTATGGGATTGAGTGAGTGTATCACTCTTGTCGTGCTTGCATGAATTATTTATTGAGTTGCTAGACGAAAGTGTACGGTGAGTTCATACTTTGTCTGATTGGCTAACTCAAATTCTATGTTTTGTTTTTCTGAAATTAAGTGCTCCTTGATGTGGTGTTGGGAGGTCGTAATCGAGCTCGTGCTGTGCACTGCAGATGCATGAGAGGCCAATGCTATTAAAGTATTGCCAGTTCCTTTTGAGGGCTAGGTACCAACAAAACTGGAATCAAAGAGCAATGATTTCATTCTGCATAATGATTGGCAAGTGATTCAAGCAAGGTCCAATAACTCGAGAGAATTGTCCGGAAATAATGGATGGTGCTGCAATTTAATTCGTCCTAAGGGTTGTTGCGTGGTCGTCTTTCGGAAATGGGGCTGCGTTGTCCTTGGCTTCTTAATTTTAATTTTTGTCATGCGTGCATCCTTTTCAGTTCTGATATCAAAAATCCGCTTAAGAAGTGAACTGAGTTGTTTGACTCTGTATTATGATCAAATGATGGAGCTGGCCGGGCGGCGTGGCCACCTCCGGCCTCCCGTCCTAGGATGCCGCCGGCCGGCCAGTTCGCTGACGTGGCCCGGCCGTGTGGTCCCAGGCCCCGCGGGGGAAAACGCCAAAACCTGCACAGTGCACGTTACCACACATGCTACTTACGTGACGGTGATGTGTGGTTTGTGTGGATCGATCTGAGCCGACGACGCCCCTCTCCCTTTGACTCCACATGTCGGTGCGCCGCGCGGCGCGGCGACACGTGGTGACGTGGGCGCCCGGCGAGCCTCCCATCGCTGGCGGGCTTGTTCCCCGGCAGGGACGGGACAGCTGACCTGCACGGAGAGACCGCGGCGTGTGGCGCGGCCGAGCGAGCTCCAGTGGAATGGAACGTCGTCGATGCAGCTCCAAGAATTTGCTGCCGGATCGCTGCGGGGGCACCATCCAGCACCGGGGTATCCTGGAAGATCGTGATGGTACGCGGCTGGATTGTTCTTGTTCAGGATCAGGACGGGGAAAATGCCCTTATCTGCCAGTAACAGCTAGCGGCAGAAGCCTGCAGGCAGCTTCCTGGAGAGCCATTGGTTCGTAAACTTGAGAAACAGGAGGGTTCCTGCCAGCTCCTTCCTTTTGTATCATGTTTTTCAGTCGTTGGCACTGGTACTGTACTTGCTTACTACTCTCCGTACTACTTGGGAAGCTGTCAACACGGCACACAAGTCACAGGTTGGAGTAGTTTATTTTTCCCAATCATGTTTTCCCGTGCTTTTGGTAGGAGTTGTCGACCAACGACGGAAGGATCACCAGCCTAGTGCGTCGTGAAACGTGCTTCATCATTTGCAGTGCCTTTGCTACGACAGAATGCGCTGTAGTAGTGATACTTCATGCAGCGTTCCCCTTGTTTCCTCTCTGCATCTAGCAAAACTTCAGAGGATCAGTGTTGATGAGGAGTGTTCAGGAGCAAAATTTGCCGAACAAATAACTAGGATATATTCCGGAACTCCACATTTGGGCCTTGGGTTCCTTCAGAAAGACAGACATCAATGTTGGGCCACAATATTCGGAATAATTTCAAGTCACTACAAATTGGCCCAAACACATGACCATAACTTTCCTCCAGCTGCAACATCTTATTGGGCTCTTGGTCTGCTGCTGGTGCAAAACAAGAGAATCCACAGGGCCGGCCGAGCAGATAATATGCTAGCAGGAAATGCAGACCCCAGCAGTAACAATCGAGTGATTTTTATTCTGGCTTCACTCGATTTTTCAACCAACACAATCAAACCACGTAGTAGTAATTAGGAGAGAAAAACGGGTGACGCGAAAGCCTAATTCACTCGATTCTAAGCTCGAGCACCATAACAAACGACTGAAAAGGGGAATTGAAACAACCGAAAAAATTGCTGACAAAACAGCAAAAAACTGAAAACAATACCGAAACATGACCGAAAAAGGAACTGAAACAACTGAAAATATTGATGACAACAATAAAAAATACTAAGACAAACATACAGAAAAATCGAAGATATTACAGACAAGAACTAACAGCACAAAAAACAACAAAAGAGAACAAATCAATGTTTCAGAGCCCGAACAATTGTTCTGGAGATGAAAATCAAATGTTCTGAATCTGAAATCAGTTGCTCTTCAGATGAAAATCAAAAGTTCTAGAGATTGAACATATCACATGAATTTCATATGAACCAGATCGAGGAACAGGTAGCCGAGGAGCGAGAACCTTTTCGAACGCGGCAATTGCAGTGGGCAGTAGGCACTGGCGTAACTCCTACAGGACTACACCACGGGGTCGTAAAGGAGGAAGGCGTCGCCCCTGAGGGCGGCGAGCACGCTTTGCATTGCGCGGAGCGCCGGAGCCTCGAATACTAGACCGGCAGCAAGAGGCGTCGGCAGCCGGCGGGCGCCGGCAAAGAGCTCGCCGGCGCAAAAGGGCGAGGCTTGCAGGGTTGGTGTGAAGCGGCTCGAGAAGTCCTCATTCCAGTGGTGTCCATGGCTGCTGCCTGGGACGAGCCAAGCACGGGCCCACTGCGGCACCGGTAGGCACAGCTACGGCCACATATGTTGAGGAGGAATTTTTTTATTTTTATATTTTTTTCGATTTTGCAGAAATATATACTTAAATTAAAAATTTGTAAAAATGGGCTTATAGCGCTGGCTGAAACGGCGGTATGGCCTTACCGTCGGTAAGGACCTGGCGCTCAACGGTCACCCAGCGGATAAGATCCGCGCGGCACCCGAGGAAGCTCCGCCGTTTGAACTGGCGGTAAGGCCCTTACCGCCGGTTGAAACGGCGATAAGGCCCTTACCGCCGGTTCAAATGGCGGGGCTCGCTCACCATATAAGCTGCACCCGCGCCCCTCCCCTCCCCCGCACCAGACCGCGCTAGAGAGAGAGCGCGCTAGAGAAAGAGAGGAAAGCCAGAGAAAGAGAGGAAAGGAAAGAGGGAAGAAAAAAAAGGAGAGGAGAGGAGGAGGAGAGAAGAGGGGGGAAGAAAATTCTTCCGTTGTTCCCAGGTAGATATTTTTAATCTCGTAGTTTAGATAGTATATTGTAGTCTAGATTTAGAAATATTGGTGGATCTGAGATTTAGAAATAGCTAGTGAATCTGAGACTTAGAAACATTTAGCTGAATTTAGATATAGTAAATGTAGTTTAGTTAGTACAATAGATTTAACTTAGATAGTAAAATAGATTTAGCTCAGGTGGTATAGTAGATTTACCTTTAGGTAGTACAATAGCTTTATTTTAGATCATAGTAAATTTAAGAAATTTTAGTGGATCTGAGATTTAGAAATATCTAGTGGATCTGAGATTTATTTGTCGTGTATATTAGTTCTGGTACAAGGCTATGATAAATTTAGTTAGTAAGTTTGGTTTAGTGTTGCATAGTTGTTTGTTTATTGAATTGAAGTCGTTATTGTAGTTAACTGATGTATATTGCTGAGATTAATTTGGACTGCCCATTTCATGTATGTTGGCAGCCATGTCGGATAGTTTATATTTTCAAGTGTTCTATGGGTCGGGGGAGGTTAGATATGGTCCAGAAGGGGTAGATTTGAGTGAATTTCCCTGTTTCACCAAGTGTGTTCCAAGAGCAAGAGAGAACTTGGGGGGACATTTGCAGGTGGCTTTGTATGGACCTTGGTGTTGATAGAGATCAAGTGGATGTGTCTGTGAGGGTTATAGTCAAAAGACGACCTGACATAAATTTTTGGTAGTTGCTTCCACTTGAAGGAACTTCGAGTTACCAGACTTACATAAATGGTTGCACGAGAAAAGGTTCACCAATCATATGGTATGTTCAACTGTTCATGAAGGGTGGATCTAGCAGTCATATTGAAGAAGAAGTAGAAGGTGATGAAGTTGAAGCGGAAGAAGATGTGCAGAGTACTGAGGGTGGAAACGAAGAACTTGATTACAATGAACAAGAAGGGGAAGATACAAAGAATGATGTTGCCTCCCTCGGACCAAATGGGGAGGCTGATGAGGGGGAAGAAATTCTTGAGTTAGTAGAGCAGCTAGAGATGGAAGGAGAGGAGACCAATGGTGCCGTGGATGATGACTCGTCCGATGAGAAAGATGCTTTTCCTGTACCGCGAAATTGGTCAAATTATGACCATTCCACCCTACAGGTCAATATTTGGGAAAATATTCCTTGGGATTGCGGGGAGAATGAGGTATGCGTCGGGGCTTTGTACCAAAGTGGGATGAAGTGAAGGTGGCTATTAAGAGATGATCCACTTTGTCTTTGCAGCGTCAGTTCAGGGTGGAAAAGAGTAGCCCGAAAGTATATGATGTCCGCTGTGTGCGAAATGATTGCCCATTCAGGGTGCATGCATACAAGGGGAAATGGAAGGATTACTGGGAGGTGACTAGAGTGGTTGAGCACGAATGCTTGCTGGCTCAATTGGAAGGAACACACCGCAACCTCACTGCTGATTTTCTTGCTCAATACATGTATCCTCAGATAGTGCAGAATCCTAGCTTCGAGTCCAAGTCCATTGTTTGTGCCATAGAGGATAAGTTCAAGTACAAGATTAGCTACAGCAAAGCTTACCGGGCGAAGCAGAAGGCGCTGGAGATGAAGTGGGGTACGTTCGAAGCATCCTATGACAACCTCCCTGTTCTGTTGCACACCATTTGCCAGAGAAATCCTGGAAGCTTCTACGACTTGAAAACCTATCCATGTGTTCAGTTTCCAGGGAAACAGGTCCTACAGCGGTCATTCCTCGCGTTGGGTCCTTGCATTCAGGCTTTCCGGCTATGTCGACCAGTCATTTGCATTGATGGCACATTTCTGACTGGAAGGTACAAGGGAAAAATATTAACAGTTGTTGGGATCGATGGCAACAATCATGTGTTACCGCTTGGGATCGTATTCGTGGAGAAGGAGTCTGGAGATAGTTGGTATTGGTTCCTCGAGAGGGTGAAGAACATGATTGTGATGGACGTCGAGGGGGTTTGTCTCGTTCATGATCGGCACAAAGGCATTGTGCAAGCAATCGAAGATCTACAGAATGAAAGTTAGGAGCATTTCAGGGCATCAATATGGCCGGAATTGAAGAGTAGGTGGTGCATGAGGCATATGGGTGCGAACTTTCATAGGCAATTCAAGAACAAGACCCTTATGAAATTGTTCAAGCGTCTGTGCAGCCAGAATCAGGAGAAGAAGTTCAACTTGCTATGGAAGAAACTTGAGGACTTCACAAAGAAGCAATGCGAGGAACTAGCGAAGATGTCAGTCAATATTGAGGCCGACCACCCTGTGTCTCTGGAGGACGTCGGGCTCGACAGTCCAAATGTCAGGCGCAGACGGGGAAGATCCATCAAGAGCTTCTCACAGTGGATTGAGAATGAACCGAAGAAAAAGTGGTCATTACTCTTTGATGATGGAGGTGCACGGTGGGGTATAATAACGACAAACCTAGCTGAGGTTTACAACTGGATCCTGCATGGTGTTCAGGGTCTGCCCCTTGTTGGTATTGTGGAATTTTACCTATTCCGCACCATGAAGTATTTCAAGGAAAGGTACCAGTTGGCTGATAACTCAATGCGCGACAATCACATAATCTATGGGTACAAGATGATAGAGTACATGGAGGGTGCGATTAAGAAAGCTCATTTGCATTGTGCGAAAGAAGTGGCAGCCGTGGAACGCCGGTTCGAAGTTGTTTGCAGGGACAAAGTTCAAATGGGTGGAAGGCGCGAGAGACACACACATGAGTGCATCATCATCAATGAAGGTTGTGTTTTCTCTTGCCACAAGCTAAGGTTGCTTCACAGGTCTTGCACCCATGTCATTGCTGCATGCATTGAGGCGGGAAGCTTCAACCCCGTCGTTTCGTGCCACACTATTTCCTAAAAGAAACCATATGGCAAACTTGGAGGAACGAGATTTATGGATATCGTTTACTAGGAGACTTTGTCAACAATCTTGGGAATGCCGCCCGCTACATTCCTGACCCTGATCCAGAAATGTTCCAAGGGGTCGGGCGACGCGGGAACAGACGTATCCGTAATGACATGGATCAATCTGAAGCAGGTCCTGATGCCCGACTCTGCTCCAAGTGCCACGAAGCTGGTCACACCTACAAGAACTGCCCAGCAACGACGTATGAAAGTGCGAGCACCAAAGCTGCATCTAATAACTTGTAATGCAATGTAATATTTATCTTAAGTTGTGTTATTGTAACTTAAGTTGTGACCCTAATGTAATGTTTATTTGTTGTTGTGGTCGAACTATAATGTAATGTAATATTTATCATGGACACTTTTATTTGTAATAACTCATGTGCTGTGTATTTTATTTCTCTTACGTCTTCGAGTCTTTATTTTTTTATTACTTGTGTTACAGGTATGGCGCACCCAGTTCTACAGGGGTACCAGCCCTTGAGTTGCTTGACCCTACCTTAGACGGACAACACAGGTCGTACATGTCAACCATACGAGGTTCGACTCTCGGCACGTTTCGAGCACATAAGCCGCTCTCGACCATGCCGATCGACGCACGTTGGATCCGCAGGTATATCGTACTTAGTAGAACTTGTGTGTTAAGTTCAATAATTAATTTGTTTAAACTAATTAATTTTTTTGCATGATACAGGTTACGTGCGGCGGGCCTTCTCCCTGTAGCTAGGTTAGTGGAGGGTGACATGGTTGACAGCACTGCGCGACGCGGTGAGAGGTCCACACGGTTCCAGTTTGACATGTCGCTTCTAGGAGCTCTGCTGGACCAGTAGCAGCTGGAGACGCACACCTTCCACCTCCCGGTTGGTGAGATGACCCTCACACTGGAGGACGTCTCCATGCTACTCGGCCTTCCACTTGCAGGGCCCGCTGTAGCCGCGATGGACATCCCGCCTACCTGGCATATTCTACATAATTGAAATAATCGAAATAATTATTAAAACTTTATAATTGAAATAATCGATCAAAAGGAAGGACAAATATGCAGAAAATAACGGAGTACATAACCTAAGGACAACACAATCAAAAGTCCAACAGTACACAATATTCTCCATGAATAAACCATGAAACTAGCCAATAATAGAGACTACTGAGTACAACAAGGCAACTTTCCCTTCCTTAGGGTATTGGTATTCTCCTCGATCGCTACTTTCGCTCGGCGTGCATGCTCAAGATTCCTCTCCCTCTGCTCCCTCTCTGCAGCAACACGCCTTCTTTCCTCCTCTTCCTTATGCTCCTTCTTTGCAGCCTCCTCTCTAAGTCTCTTCTCCATCCTCTCCTTGTTCTCTGCCGCCCACCGCAACAAGTACTGCATCTCCTCCTTATCTTCAGGCTTGATCTCAATGCCAATCCACTGCTCAAAATCACAAAGCGGTGGAGAGGTCTGCAACAAATGCATTTTTTACAAAATAAAAAAATCATGCAAGATGTCATATGACACAAAATAATTATTACATAACATCAATTCCTCACCATCTTGTTAACGCGGTGCTCACGAAGCGTAGGCTCAAACTGAAAGTTTGAACACATCCAATACCTCTGCCTGTACGTGTCCTCTGCATCGGACTTGGCTACCTTGCAAGGATCGCCGCAAAAGCACATGGGTACTGGAACACCACTAGATAGAGGCAAAAGGTCGAAGGCATTTTCGGTCAACGGAACACCACTCCACCTTTACCATTTTCGTTGTAAGAACCGAAAGCAACTAACATTAAACCATACGACTAACAGTTAACGTGATAACGTGCACTGAAATTACCTTGGTTTCCTAGCTTTTCCACGCCTTGACATCCTACGGTTGTATAATATAAATATTAAAATTGCATCAAACTATACTGCGCTAGATTTACTATGAACTAAATACTGAATCTACAGTACTAACTAATCTAGATTTTTGTACATCTAAAACCACAAGATATTTCTAAATCTTACTACGAGATTGAAAAATATATATGATGACGATAGTTTCTTCCCCTTCTTTCCTCTCTTTTTTCTTTTTTTCCTCCTTCTTTCTCTTCTTTCCTCTCTTTCTTTCCCTCTTCTTTCCTCTTTTTCTTTCCCTCTCCGGTTCCCCTTCCCCTCTTTGTTTGGGCTGTTGCGGCGTCGGTTTTATAGGGAGAACCCCCGTCGGTTCATCCGGCGGTAAGGGTCCTTACCGCCGTTTCAACCGGCGGAGGTTCCTCGATCCGCGTGCGCACTACTTCGGCGGCAGCGCTAAGGCTCTCCCGCCTGCTGAAACGGCGGCAGGGACCGGCGTAGGGGGAGTCAGGCCCTTACCGCTATTTCAACCGGCGTTTCAACCGACGGTAAGGACCATACCACCGTTTCAGCCGGCGGTATAAGCCTATTTTTACAAATTTTTTATTCAACTATATATTTCTGCAAAATCGAAAAAAAATATAAAAATAAAAAAAATTCGTTGAGGAGCCAACATGGAGTGGGCCGTATTACAGAAATCAAAATTGAGAACGAACAAATACAGCCCACATCAAACATCTGCTTGAAGAAACAATCGAGTGAACAGGGAAAAGAAAAACACTCGAGTGTTGGTTAGTAATTCCGTATCTTTTATCTTTTGACAAAAAAAATTACTCACAAAATCTTCTCTTCCAACTTGCAACAATAGCCAACTTCCATTATATCATACTATCTGTAATGAACACGAGATGCCCCTCTTTAAGAGTTTGTATCAGTTTCATTTGTCAAATTTGAATGGTACAGCAAATTGCTCGAGTGTGGATCTTTACTATTGGCAACCCCAAAAATCTTGCAAAATAGCAGCTGGCCAGGTTGAAGCTCTTCTGCGTGAACTCGTAGCTGGGGCTGTCCTTTCTTTCAGCAGGACAGCTGGACCGAGCTGATCCTCAGTAACCTTGTCACTAATGATACACCAATATACAACAGCAGAGAAATGAACAGCTACAGAATGAACAGAATAAATGAAATTACAACAGTAATGGAGAAACCCCCAGAAAACACAAAACTATGCTTTGTATACTCTGTCCTCGTGGCCTCAAGGATAAACGTGCACTTCAACTACAGATTGTATCCTTATACCAACTCCATCAGAAGAGGGTCTCCTTTGGACATCAGCCGAATCACCTTTATGAAATCAATCTCATTCATAACTTTCACAGGGAAAACAGCAGGTGCTTGAGCTGTATAAATAGTTGAGAATGTTGCATTGGCTGGCAACTGGGTCTTGAACACTGTTCCAGCCAGAGCATCAGAGTCAAAATTTTGAGGCGAGTCCATCGCCAAGAAGAACATTGGGACTGCAATCTTGTGATGCAAATCCAAACTGCCAACAAGACCCACAAGATCACCAAAGTCCTCAACAAACCGCCGGGGCACATAGAAGAGTTCACTGCCACAAAATGCGATCTTCTCTTCGCCCATGTTTTCCTTATAGTTCGTCTGGAAATGAACTGGGGAATTGCCAATGACTTGCTTCACCAGTGCACCCTGTTTTACAAACCATTCCTCCTTATTGCTCTCCAGTGGGACAGTAACCCAAGAATGTGCAATCTGCAATCATAAAGTATAACGTGAATCCTATAGTATTATGAGCCATCAATAAGAGATAGGTGGCGAGAACTGCAAAGGTACAGTATACAAACCTTATTTGTGATCCAAAGTTTGTCCTTGTCGGCTTGCAGCAGGTTCCAGTAGTTTAGAATCATGTGGTCTTGAAGGAAGAGAAATCCATCAGCACCACTATATCTTTCGAAGACCTTGGGCAAATACCTGATGAAACATAAGAGTTCAAGTACGATTAGCAAAAATGGCAGTATTGTACTATCCAGTGAACAGAATTCTAAAGAACATAAAATGATTTACACTCGATTTAAGGAAAAACAACATACATTAGATTCACCCCTAAAGCACATATAAGTCAAAAATTGCCCGAATAGCACTAAAAAAGGACTCATGGATGGCACAATTTACACTAGTCAACTTCAATGTTATAAACAATTAGTCTGGCATAGATTATCTCCCACACATTAAACCCAGAAATTTTTACTAAAAGTAGTTAACAATGTATTTTTTAGGGAAAAAAAGAGCTGATGTACATTCGAACACAGGTTAATTTTCAGGACCCAGTGCAATTTAAGTTACAGAAAAAAGAAGTCATGTATGCTGAATCCAAGGGTTCAGAAGCTGTCCATGGCTTCAAGCATGTTTTGGATTCCAGTGTGGCATGTGGTGGTGTCTATCTGTTAAATTCCCATGGTCAGGGTAGGACAACTATACAAATTGATGCCATTTCATGAGAATTCATGGTTGAACTCTTGGTTTATCCAGCCTCATTGAAAATTGATCTAATTGATTGCTACCTTCTAATAACTCCACCATTTTGTTGTTAGGTTCCATACTAGGAAGTACAAACACTAAGTTAACCTGAGCTTTATATTCAGCTCTTACAGTAGAAAGGTACACCCATGCCACAATTAGTCTAATCAGGTCACCACACAAATCAAATGCAAAGTCTTGATGTAAGACACATATGGATGATCAAGGAAATGGAGGCATTTTTCAATGAATTGTGGGCATCTATAACTCAAATGGAAAAAAGAAATGGATTCTCATTGCCTAAACATCACAATGTCACACATAAGATCACAGAGACAATGACCATAAACAGTGCAGAAAGCTTCAATGTGCCCAAAAAAAAATATTGCTATGCTAATACAATGAAATAATAGTACTATGTTTATTGGTTCAAATGGATCAGAGATCAAATCAGTTTAGCAAGTTTATAACTCTATTTGCAGATAGCCTGAGCTTGTCATCAAGAGAAGATACACGAGTACAAATTCTACACTATTAGCAATGGGGCTGACACTGTCATCAAGTATGTCCAGGTTCGATCTTATGAATGTGGATACACATGTTTATGAGATGCAACCATATAGGCCAAAGCTTCAAGAATCGTTTGTTAAGGTTCACAAAATGTGCCACCCTAAGTGATTAATAGGAACCTATTTCTGACAAATTGATTAAGGAATTAAACAGCATTGCTCTGGCATATTCTATTAACATCTACGCAGTTGAATTTTCTATCAAGTGTAAATCATGTTTGAAGAAGAGTTATAAAGAAGTAAGAAAAGAGTTATTGGGCGTAGTAAACACTCACTTATAAGCGTGTGACAGTGTAGAGCGTTCAACAGCAAGCTCTGCATTGCTCTGCTCAGCAAGAATGATGACCGTCTTGAAAATCCTTCCATAAAGCAGCCTCCATTCAAGTGCCGTGCGATCCACAGGCCCACTAACATGCATGATCATCACAACATTTCCAAAGTTCTTTCTCCACTTAATAAGATTTCCAATCTCATAGTTAACTGTACCAATCTCATCGACCCCAAGATGCACAGATGGCAGCTTCTTGGGCACAAACTCCTTCATGTCACCCTCTCCAATGGTTGCCCGCTGCCTGTCAATCTCCAATGACATGAGCCGAGGCTGCCGATAGCCCACAGCAAGCAGGTCCTGAAGCCAAGCAGCTGTTAATCTAACATCCTGCTCTGTCCAGAACCCTTCCTCAGCCATGGCATAGCTCAAATCAAGAATCTTCTCAAACAGCATCCTCTTGTTCGACCTCCACTCATTCAGGAACTTGATCAGCCGACCAACATTCACGTGCAGATCCTTCTCCTCTGCGAATGGGTACGCTTGAATATGATCCTTCCTGTAAATAGTTGGTGGATAGAAAGCCACATATCCACCAATCTCCCACAAGATCCGTTGCGCCCAGTACCCACGGATCACATCTGCTGCCATTGAGCTCACAGACACCGGCATCATGAGTCCCCAGAAAGCTGGCGACTGGAACAATGTATTGAACGAGTTCACTGGTGCCATCATGCCCTGTGGTAGCGCGACCTTTGGGGCCTCTGAGTCGAACCTCAGATCAAATGCCGAAGTTGGTGGCTTCCGAGTGAAGTAGAACACAGCATCCACATCCGGCAACCCATCTGACAGCCCCTGCTGAATGAACTGCCGGCCACTGAACACTTCGGTGTAGAACACCTCATGTGCCACCTCTCCAACCTTATCGAGTGGCAGCCCCCGCGGCCAGACCGATCGCTGGCCAAAGTGCACGTAGGGGTTCACCACCGTGCGATTGGGATCCGCGTGGCTGTACTGGAGCAGCACGGGGTGGTTGGTGACTCCAGATCCCAAATCCACATCGAAATGCTTCCCCAGATCGTTGCCCGGCACCTCGGCGCGGTCGTCGGCGTCGAAGATCACCTTGGCCCCGTGCTGGATGGCGAAGAGGTAGCCCGCCGTCTTGCGTACGTGGGAGCCGTAGGGCAGGAAGTCGACGGAGCGGTACCCGAGCTGCGCCTGCAGCTCGAGTGAGAGGAAGATGGCGCCCTTGAGCTCCCACCCGGTCGGCGTGTGGGAGTCGCCGACGGCGAGGAGCTGCCACCCCTTGACGCGCGCGAGCGCGGCCAGCGCCGCGGTGGGCGGAGTCGAGACGGCGACCACGATCCATCGCTCGGCGCGGAACGACGCGAAGGGCGCCCCGGCCGCGATCGCGAGCGGGGGGACCTTGGACCAGGCGACGTCCGGGTAGGGCAGCTTGGCGGGGGCGCTGGAGGAAGAGCGGGAGCGGTCGAGGCAGAGCAGCGCCGCGGCGTCGGGCGCCGCGCCGCGGAGGAGGAAGACGGCGGCGGCGGAGGCGAGCGCGAAGAGGAGGAGGAGCAGCTTGGAGGAGTGCTCGGACGCCCAGGTGGCGAAGTCGAGGTTCTTGGCGAACGGCCGCGGGTGCCGCCGGTCCGCCCCCGGCGCCCCGCGCGGGGAGGATGGCTTGCCGCCGCCGGCAGCCGCGTGCGGCGACTCGCGGTCCTGGACGAGCATCTCGGCCTGGGCGCGGAGTGGAGTGGATCTGGGGAGCGCGTGCGCGGCGCGGTGTCGTATCGGCTGTGGGGATTTCGGGGGGGAAGGCGCGAGATTTGGGGTGGTTGGGCCGGTGGGTGCGGCGGGCGCCGACAGACAGCGCGGAGGGGGAGGGAGGGCGGGGGATCGGTGTCGCGGTGGGGTGGGGCGTCGCGATCGGCCCGCGCGGGGGAGCGAGGAGGGGGGATTTGAGGCGCCGGCGCGCGGGCGGGCGGGCGGGCGGGTGTGTGTCGGTCGGGGACGGGGAGTGGAGTGTGGGTTACTCCAGCGAGGAGTCCAGTGGGTGGAGCGGTTGGTGGGAGCGGAGGAGCGGAGGAGGGGAGTCCGCCGCGGCTGTCGTGGAAGGCCGCTGTCTCTGGAGTGGCTGGGCGAGCCGACCAGCTCTTTGGCAGTTTGGCGTGTGGCTTTGGGTTGTTTATTCAGGACGGGCTGGAGCCTGATGATCTGATCCATGATTAGTTGATTAGAGAATGGTTATGCTGCCATTTGCTTCCATGCACAAGGGGATTATGGAGCGGTAGTTTACAGATCAGTGCAGATCTTAATCTACCTCGACTCGACAGAACTGTCATCAACTCATCGTCTGAGGCAAAGGCAAGATGTGCGGATCTTACTCTTACCAGCATCTAGCCTTAAACTCATCGAGTTACTCGTCCAGTATGATATCCAAGGCTTTGTTTAGTTTTTTTAAAATATTTTAATCGGAAGAAGTAGCCATGATTGTTGGGTTGGTTTTATTGGATGTAATGGGTAGGTTTCGCTCCTTTTAGCTGGTCTATTAGATGGCTTGGCTCGATTTGGGTTTTACGAGCAAATAGTTTGGATGGTATTTGGAGTGTGCAGTATTGTTTTGGGGTCCAAAAACCGTTCAGCCCGTGCGTAACAACCCGTAACGTTAGCAGGCCATATCGTGGAGTGAAATGAAGAAGTACGTGTGTTATGTGAATCTACATATAATTATGTTATTGCTTGATTAGCAACCTTAAAGGACAATAGAACATATAATGTCCTTCACAGATCGGCTTGTTGGCAAGCACCGACATTATCAAAGAAAACTCATGGGCTTAGTTTCACAAATACTAGAATGATGAATGAATGCTTGCTTGCCAAAAACAAAATAGAGAGAGGTGATGGAAGCTTCTGCTGGAACCTATGGAGAAACAAATATCTAGTCAATAAGCATGTGTTTGGTTTCAGGGACTAAGTGGAATGGGTTAGCTCCGTTCCTATTTTGTGGGTTGGGTTTGACCCATTTCGTATTTGGTTGAGAAGGATAGGTCCATCCTTAAGCGGAGTCTAAGCTTGCTCAGCCGACCGCAGAGCTCCCCTGGGCAGCCCCACGACGATCTCCTCTGCGGTGCTCATCCTCTCTTCGCGCATGTGCTCGCACGCCCCTGACGGAGGAAAGTCGAGTGGACAAGGACGAAGTGGGTTTGTTCGATCCGCTCGATTTGGAGGAATGAAACCAACCCGCATCGAGGAGGTATATTCCCTTCTTGTCCATCCCAATCCACACAAATTTTAAACCAAACATGGGTCCATCTGGGTTCAACCCATTCCAACCCTCTTCGACGCTCAAACCAAACACACCTTGAATGTTTCTTTAGCTGCTCTAGAGGGTGATCCCAACTTTAGAGATGGCTCCTAGAAATAAAAAATTGTTGTCTTAGGGGCTTGAAATATGTGTTAGGGGATGGTAGAAAGGCAAGGTTCTGACTAGATAAACGGGTTGGTGAATGTCCTCTCAAGATCATTTTTTAAAATTTTTGCAATCCGTAATCACTAAGGATTATATTGGTCAATTTATCAAGTGATGCAAAGTGTTGTGCGTGATCTCATTTTCAGAAGGACCTTTGGAGAGACGAGAGAGTGAGCTAATTGAGTGGGAGGAGGAGGAGCTTCCAGAAATGATGGGAGGAATAACTCTGACACAAAACCAAGAAACTACATGGGCCCTAGAATCAGAAGACTTCACTACAATTTTCCTGTACAGAGAACTACTTTTTCAGTTGTTGTTAATAGATGGATGATGGATAGGAAAACCAAACTTCCACTGAGAATGAGTCTTGTGGCAGGTATGTAATGACAAGATAACTGAGATATAATCGGCTGAGCAACTGGTAAAGAAGAACTGGCCTGGAAACATAGAATGCAAAATATGTGGGCAAAAAGAATCTACTGATCATATCATGTTTATTTAGATGTCTGCTGGCTCAGTTCACATGGTGTGTGTTTAGAGATACATTTGGGTGGCAACAAATACATAGACAGTGTGAATGATTTCCAAGAGAGGGTGTTAGAGAGGGCTGACAAGGAAACTTCTCCCTCCATTTTAAATTGTAGATCGTTTTAGCTTTTTTAGGTTCATAGAGAGCTGATAATCTGAAACGGAGGGAGTAGAAGTTTTCTTATATTCCTTTTTGGCTGCACAACCTAGAGCCTTTGGTTCATTAGAAATGATTTTGTTTTTAACAATGTTGTAGTATCCTCACTTGGTGTGGAGCTATACGTGTAATTTCATTTATGCGGAGATGGTCTCTTCTAACTCTTTTTCTAACTCTTTTGGAAAGCTTTTTAAACTTAGAATTTGTTTGGATAGAAGAGTGTTGAATGTGAATGAAGGAGATTGAGTTTAAAATGAACTAATTTTCTCTCAAATCCCTCTTATTTTACTTCAGTCCACTAGTATCCAAATAAAGGGGTTAGAGGGTGTCAACTAGAGTGTGTCTTGTATTTAGCGTATGCCAGTTGTAAGCTTGACCATGAAAACAGTACCCTGTGTTTTGTTAAAGCCGGCAACCCAGCGAAACTTATTTGTTTTCAATATCAAGCAGGGCTAAATGGTCTTTGATCTAAAAGAATGTACAAAGTCCCTTACTGAAAAGACTATTTTTTTACTTCGTCTAGTAAAACAACGTTTCCACAATACTTCATTTAAGATTAAAAAGGATTGATTTTAATTTCACTGCCATAAAAAGTGGCTAACCATCTAATTAACACTCACCTATCTATTTTACATAAATCCATTGAAACGGTTTCTATACACTTCTCATCTGAAAATTTTTACTAGTCATCACTATTCACTGCTAGATGACCAAATGGCATGACAAAGCCGGATGCACTGAGCGAAACCTTTTTATAAGTCATCACTCATCACTACTCCATCCATCCCAAATTACTGTTCGTTTTGACTTTTCTAGGTACGTAGTTTTTGATATGCACCTAGATATATAATATGTCTACATACATAGTTAAAGTTATGTATCTAGAAAAATCTAAATGAATAGTAATTTGAGACGGAGGGAGTACCAGATGACCAAGTGTAATATTAATTATACTAGTCATTTTACTCGGTGAATGCAAGGAGTAATATTGATCTTGTATTCTCAATCTACATGTGATTTTATATATTAATGGTTAATTTTTTTTTAAAATGTTTGGCTTACAACAAACCTACATAGATTTTAGGGGTGGGGTTTAAATGAAACTGCAGCTTCCTTTGTTTCGAGATTGACCCCTTCTCGCTTCGTTGCACCGACAACGGCCTAAAGTACTGGTTAAGTTTATGTTCACGAAATCACGTCAGGTCTTTGTACCTACTGTACCGTGCTTGTAGCTTAAACTTAAGCAACTGCGTCAAGACTCAAGAGGGAAAAGAACTAAAGCAAGGGACTGATCGAAGGCACGCAATGCCATAAATGTTCATAAGTAACCCCTCCGGTTCCAAATTACTATTTATTTTAACTTTTTCTGGATGCATAATTTTTACTATGCATCTAAATATAATATGTATCTAGCTGCATGTCAAATACTATGTATCTAGAAAAGCTAAAACGGATAGTAATTTGGAACGGAGGAAGTACTTAATTATTTCTGTGGTGGGTACACAAATGCACACCCTTTTTTAATTTCTTTTCAGCAGATCATGCTGCAGCTGCGTACTAACAAATGCACAATTCGTTACGCTAATAGCAGGTGGCTGTTGCAAAATATACAAAGACAAAAATTTAGACGTGAAAAGATTATGAATTGTGACCAACCGGGATAAAACATGTTTATCAAGTAGTGACGCTCTCTATCCTTTGGTCTCGAAAAAAAAAAACTAATCCTGGCCATATTTGCCGAAGGAGAAAAAAATATGCAAAGCTGCCGATGTAAACCATGTGCCGTCGTCAGCAAAAGAACACCACTTGTTGCATGATACATCGGTTGTAGCAAAAGTACTTCTTGGAGAACATGCCAAACATGAATTTTCTTAAGACGGCTAGCTAGGTTAGTATCGATAAAAAATTTTATAGAAGTTTCATGATATTAAATTTTATAGTACAATTTTGCTGATTTGGCAAAATAATTATGAGGAGGGAGGAGGGAAGAGTTTCATCAGATGAGAGGAGAATTTTATCCCCATGAAATCTAACAGGTATAGGTATCAAGTTCTCAATCTGAGTAACTGTGTCATGAAACAGTGTGCTATAAAACAGTGCAATAAGATTGGCCTTACTATTCACATGGACTTAGGGTACACTAAAATTGAGTTATATATATATATATATATATATATATATAACGGCAGAACAAAATAAAAACTGAACCGGTTGATTTAGATGTAGTGTTTTCTTTTTTAGCTAGTGCGCTACAACCTCTCCTCCTTTTAACTTTAGGAAAGACGCTACGCGTGTTGAGGCCCCTGTCTAGAACTTCAACAATCTTCCTCTTAAAAACATCAAATGCAGGTTGGGGAAAGCACAAGAAATCAGGCATGTGTATGACTGAAGATTGCTTGATAGATTTCCCGGTTGCAACCAATTTCTCTACTAAATGTATCCCATTGTTCCATTTAAATTACAGCATCAATTCACTACACGTCGTTGCGATGAAAATGTTCCCCAATTTAGAAAGGAACCACAGCTTCTCAATTGAAACACATGCATAGCACCAAGCTCGTGGTTTCTGTCTGTTACATCTTTTTTTCACATACACAAATTTGGCAGCGCTCAATCTTATCTATAAAGGCTCGGACAAAAACATCAACAACCTCAATCACCGGCTCATGAGAGACTTCAGGGACACGCTTGATAGGTGCGACCTCAAGGAAATTCCTCTACAAAATCGAAAATTCACATGGAGCAACGAACAACTACAACCAACAATGGTCAAGCTAGACAAATTTTTTTGCAACCCTAATTGGGACATAGCCTTCAGGTCACACACACTGCAGGCACTATCAACATTACACTCCGACCACTGCCTGCTGCTATTATCAAATCCCACAGGGTCAAGGAAGTTGCGGTCGTTCAAATTTGAAAACTTTTGGACGAATATGCCGAGATTCAAAGAAGTTGTCACGAACGCATGGAACGCGCCAATAGAACATCACAAGCCTTTCCACATACTGTATCATAAACTCCACACCTCACGAGAGTTGCGAGCATGAAGCAGTGGCCTTATATCCGATGCAAGACAACAACTATATATGGCACTCGAGGTCATCCTAAGTCTGGATATTGCCCAAGAGCATCGACCGCTCACCCAAGGCGAGCAACAACTAAGAGCCCAACTCAAAAAGAGGGTGTTGTGCCTAGCTGCGATTGAAAGAGTGAGAAGGAAACAAGCCTTGCGCATAACAAATCAAAAGGTAGGAGACGTGAACACGCGGTTCTTTCATCACAAAGTAAATGCACGCAAAAGGCGAAATCACATTCAGAGACTACAAAAGGATTTCGGATGGGTTGTCTCCCATGAAAAAAACATCAGTCGGAACATTTCAAGGCTGCCCTCCGCCGACCACCGTTGCGCCGAAATGACATCAATTGGGACGCGCTAAACTTGCAGCGTCACAACCTCGATGGCCTAGACGTCCAATTCACAGAAGAGGAAATTAAAAGAGCCATTCACCTTCTGCTGGCTGAAAAAGCCCCAGGACCAGCGAATTCACTGGCATATTTTTCAAAGAGTGCTGGGAGATTATCAAGCACGACGTAATGAACGCAACAAATGCTTTTTACCTTCTCCGGGCTGCCAACTTGAGCCTTCTAAACTTAGCGAACATCATTTTGCTACCTAAGAAAGAAGAGGCCGACACAATCAGTGACTTCCGCCCAATTAGTCTGATTCACTCATTCGTCAAAATTATCACAAAAGCTTTGGCAATGCGACCTGCACCTCACATGGACACGATCATCTCTAGAAACTAGAGCGCTTTCATCAAAAAGCGCAGCATTCATGACAATTTTATGTCTGTCCGCTCCACAGCTAGGCATCTCCAGCGAAGTAAATGTCCTACCTTGCTAATCAAACTCGACATTGCCAAGGCCTTCAACTCCATCAGGTGGGAATACCTTTTATCGCTCATGCAACGACTAGGTTTCCCCGTTCGCTGGTGTAATTGGGTGGCCGCACTCCAGCTTACTTCATCATCACGAGTTCTACTCAATGGGGTGCCAAACAAGCCTATCCGACATGGGAAGGGACTTAGACAAGGGGACCCACGGTCCCCCTGCTGTTTGTTATTACCATTGATCCACTGTAGAAGATTTTGAAACTAGCAACCGATCGAGGGCTCCTTTCCAAATTACAAGGATGTGTAAACGATCTCCAGGTATCGATGTATGCGGACGACACGACCATCTTTGTCAATCCCATGCAAGCAAACATCTCCAATCTGGTCGAAATTCTTTCACGTTTTGGTGATGCCACATGCCTCAACACCAATTTCCACAAATCAACGGTAGTACCAATTCGATGCGCAAGATTGAACATGGATGACATTCTTCAAAACCTCCCATAAAAAAGATCTCACTTCCCAATCAAATACTTGGGTCTACCTCTCACCACTATCACCATGGCTTCGATGCATTGATTTTCAGCCTCTGGTGGATAAGGCGGTGGCGAAAATGACTACATGGAACGAGAAGAATATCAGCTATGCAGGACGATTGACGCTCATCAAGTCGGTCCTCACATCACAAGCTGTCTACTTCCTCATGGCTTTGCGAGTGCCGAAGAGCGTTCTAAAGGAAATAGATAGTAAGAGGAGGACATTCCTTTGGGCGGGATTCGAGGCCCTGACAGGCACGAAGTGCAAAGTGAACTGGACTAGATCAACTCGTCCGACCAACTTGGGGGGCTTGGGTATCCTTCACTTTGGTAGATTCGCGCGGGCAATGCGACTGCGTTGGCTCTGGAAGGATTGGGTGGAAGACTGCAAGCACTGGGATGATCTCGACCTACCATGCAACACCACATACATGCTCTATTCGCGGCAGCATCCTCAATCACGGTGGGCGATAGTGCGGGAACTTTGTTCTAGCAGAGTGCCTGGCTGCAAGGATGAAGGCCGTGTGATATAGCACCAAATATTTTTAAGATCTCAAGGAAGAAAAAAAGATCATTGAAGGAGGCATTAAGGAGCAGTAGATGGGTCCGTGATATAAACCTGCGTCATCTAGATTTTTCAGCCCGGCACTTCATCGAATTCATCCAACTGTGGAGGATGGTACGAGAGCTCGATATAAGGGAAAATGTGCAAGATGCCATCTCTTGGAAATTCACAAAAAATGGAGAATACACAGCAGATTCAGATTCAACGTACCGTGCGCAATTCATCGAAGCCGAGAAGACAAACCTGAAGACTCTCATTTAAAAAACTTGGGCTCCTCTAAAATGCAAATTCTTTGCTTGGTTGGCCATCCAAAATCGGATTTGGACATCATACACACTATAGGCATGAGGCTGGGCGAACTCAGGACGTTGCCCATATGCAGACATGAACAGGAGTCTACCTATTCATGGAGTGCCGCTTCACCAGGCGAATCTGAAACGAGATAGCGATGTGGGTGTCCAATGACGGCCTCCGGCCCGCAAGCTGGTAGATGCAGGTTTCTATCCGCCAATGAACAAACCTAGCATACTCCGCGCTCACCAATGCGGACTCAGATCCCTTATCATCCTTGTATGCTGGGTTATCTGGAAGGAACACAATGCAAGTATTTTCGATCGCAATGAATCTACATCATAGCAAATCACACAGACCATCAAGAACGAAGCCTCCATGTGGATCGCAGTAGGGGCAAAACACCTTGCGGCTCTCCTGCGGCGTAGTTAGGACAACAACCGGTACACTTCGATGAGTTTTTATTCTTGAGTATAAGCGCTTTCCACCCCATTGTGAGGCGTTGTAATTATTAATTGTTTGTGCCGTTTGAGTTTTTTTTAATATAGTAGCAACTTTTCTGCTTTAGGGGGTGTTTGGATACGAAGTGCTAAACTTTAGCAGGGTCACATCGGATATTCGGATGCTAATTAGAAGGACTAAACATGAGCTAATTATAAAACTAATTGCACAGATGGAGTCTAATTCGCGAGACGAATCTATTAAGGCTAATTAATTCATCATTAGCAAATGGTTACTGTAGCACCACATTGTCAAATCATGGACTAATTAGGCTTAATAGATTCGTCTCGCGAATTAGACTCCATCTGTGCAATTAGTTTTGTAATTAGACTATATTTAATACTCCTAATTAGTATCAAACATCCGATGTGATAGGTGCTAAAGTTTAGCACGGTGTTCCCAAACACCCCCTTAAAAAACAAATTTTGCAGCCCTGAATGGACTTTTTTGTTGGAGTAGATAGCCCGGGTATCTGGCGGGCACGCTCTTGGAGTGAATTGGCAGGGTCGATCTGTTTATCCTATCCCTTTCAGTTCGAACACGGTCACGCACTCCGCCGATCCCGTAACGGCGTCGCCACCACCGCGGGGCCGCGCGGCTGCGCCACGCACCCTCCTCCCCCGTGACGCCGAGGCCCCACCTGTCCCCCGTTCTCCGCAACCTCAGTCCTCAGCGCCCCCAGGATCGGCGAGGGGGCGGCACGCAATCGGCGGGGCGGTCCTCCTCGCTTCAGAGCTCGCTCCCTCAACTTAACCTCACTCCGCACCCCCGCCGGAATCGGTGGGGGATCCTCGCAACCACGCCGTGCGCGCACGCGAGACCGCGGGGATGGCCGCGGCGGCCGTGGGGAAGCGCGTGCTCGACGCGGGCTGGCTCGCCGCGCGCTCCACCGAGGTCGCGCTCACCGGCGTCCAGCTCACCACCACCCAGCCGCCGGCCGCCGACCCGCACCCCGCCGCGCCATGGATCCGGGCCGCCGTCCCCGGCACGTGCGTCCTCGTCCTCTTCCCTCTCTCTGACGTTTCTCCCCACGCGAGAGAGTCCTGCCGTAGCTGCCGGCTCTGATTTCTCGGGGATCCGTGCTTCCACGGAGTAGTTTATGCGAGCTTTACCCTTAGAATACTGAGCGTGCGCGGTGGTCCTTACTTGTATATTAATTAGGCTACTAGTAATAACGTATTGTTGGATGATTCGTGATGCCAGTGTGCTGGGGACGCTGCTGAAGAACCAGCTGATCCCGGACCCCTTCTACGGGCTGAACAACCAGGCCATCGTCGACATCGCCGACGCTGGGAGGGAGTACTACACGTTCTGGTTCTTCACCACCTTCCAGTGTGTCCCGGTATGCAGAAATGCACCAGTTCTCCGAACATTTACTGATCATGTTGTCCTGTAACGACGAATGTAGCATGAATCCGACTGTCTGCCCCAAGTTGGAAAAGGAATTGTTCCACACTTTCACTGTAGGCAGTTCTTGGTTCAGCATAGTTGTACTGTAGTGCTGACTGTGGCTAGGTGGCTGCTCCCTCGGCGAGCAGTTTAAGCTGTCTCCTGCTGAACTGAGTTAAACTGTGCTTATCATTAGACATTTAGACTTCACTTGTTGCATTGCCTTATAGTCCATTTCCCATTTTGGCAAAGTAACATTCCTCGGAGTAGGGAAGGCTATTGCATTATGCATGTATGTAGAGTAAAGCACTCTAGTAACCTGGCATTACTTGATAAAATATGTTCGTAGCTTACTTTAATGCAAACCAAACCCAAGGCTGCCTGTTCATTTGATAAACTTTTCACTCACTTCTGCTTGTACAGAAGCCCTTTTTGGCAAGTGATACCGCAGCCGTGGTAGCATAGTTGTTTGCCTTTTCCCTTGTTCAAATTATCAGCTTAATGAATCCTAAATACTGATACTTGCCTTTTACGATACGTAATTTTGTACACTTCAGCACATGTACTTTTGTACACTGCCTAGTTATCAGCTTAATGAATCTTGTTGCTAAACCACTTGACATATCAATATCTTCTTGTTACCTTTATCTTTAGTCAGGAAATCAACACGTTACTTTAAACTTCCGGGGAATAAACTACTCAGCAGAAATGTACCTAAATGGGCACAAGGAGGTACTTCCAAAAGGAATGTTCCGAAGGCACACGATTGATATTACTGATGTTCTCCATCCTGATGGTAACAATATGCTTGCTGTCCTTGTTCATCCTCCTGATCACCCTGGCAGAATTCCTCCTCAGGGAGGCCAGGGTGGTGACCATCAGGTTAGTCTCACGTCCTTCAGGTTAATTATGTAGCTAAATCTTTTGCTCATGATTTGAAATATTCTGGAATATGGAATATCCCATGCTATTGTAACGTGCTAGATTTGGATTGCCTTTTGCTCCTTTTCTTAGCGAAGCTTGAATAAGATTTGCATTGCTTATTTGCCTATGTCTTTTTCCACATGGTGTTACAGTTCAAGAGCTATGTAATTATACGCATAACTAAGTTTGTCAAAGTGCTGAAAGCATAGGTGCAGCACACAATGGCTTGCACATAACTAATTCACCTTGCTTGAATTAAAATATTTGTTATCTGAGATGCTAGCTTCATGAAAAGTGCTGAAAGCATAGGTGCAACCACTAGCTTCATCAAAAGTGCTGAAAAGCACCACAATAGCTTGCACATATCTATTTTCAGCCGCCATGTTCCGTTGTTGGGTATTCTGATGAGCAGTGGCAGATCCACTGCGAGGTAGTACATATTTAGCTGGTAAAATCATAAGTTAGCCCAATTACAAGAGGCTCAGCACCCTCGTTATTTTGATTTTGGATCCGCTACTGCTGATGAGTTTGGGACATGCTTTGTGGTTTGCTTATTTAGCTGTACAGGCTGCAATAACTAGGCAGTTGTTGGATTAGCTGTTGGGAAGCCCTCCTCCCTTATAGAAGTGAATTTTCATTATGATCCTCTTGCACAAGTGACTATCATGCTTCACAGCAAAATTTCCTTTTATCACAACTACTCTTTTTTTAAAAGGAATATTGTTGGTTAAAGGGACTACTAATGCATGGTTACACATTTCAATGTGTTCATTTCAGATTGGGAAAGATGTTGCTACACAATATGTTGAAGGATGGGATTGGATGTGCCCAATAAGGTAGTTGTCTATTTCTGTATGGTAACGCTGCATGCATATAGTTTATCTGTCTCACCTATGATGTACCATGCATGGTTTGAGTTTTTAAAATTATTCCAACTGGCTTCAATGAAGATCAGAAACCATATACTACTGAAGGCTCATGCTAATATTGGGTTTCTTTCTATGGTTTCGGTTCACTTTTGACAAATAATAAAGAAAAATTGATGCTAGCTTTGCACCTATGCTAACCAGTCAATAGTTTTTTTTTACTGATTTTGCAGCAGCAAGTTTTTCCTTTACTGTTTTTGATCTGGTTCCACTATTTGCAACATTAACAGGTTCCTGCATTTCTCTCTATCTTTCTTTTTTGCATCCTAGGGATCGAAACACGGGTATCTGGGATGAGGTATCAATTTCGATAACTGGGGTGAGACAAGAATCCTTGCTCCCTTTTAATCATATTTTATCCATCTTTTGTCATTAGGGTATCAATATCACCATGGATATATGAAGAGGATATGCAAAAGAAGAATCTGCTCAACTTTAATCTTTTAATTACTCCTTTTTTCTTTATTTTTTTCTCTGGGAAGATCCTTTAAATCGATACAAGGATTTAAATTGGTTTTGTTTTCACTGCAGCCTGTGAATATAACGGACCCCCATCTGGTTTCAACTTTTCATGATGATTTTAAGAGGTCATACCTACATTGTACACTTCAGCTAGAGAACAAAAGTTCCTGGATTGCAGATTGTACCTTGAAAATACAGGTTTCAACTGAACTTGAAGGGAACATTTGCTTGGTGGAACACCTTCAGAGTTATGTCATAGCAATCCCTCCTCAGTCAGATCTAGAGTACACCATTCCTCCTGTAAGTTAGTTTTCTTATTTTTCAAACTACTCATGTACTGAGGCACTACTTAGCTATTTTTCTTACTTTTTTTCATATACTCAACCAGTTGATGAATTTGTATTTTCTCTATTGCCCAAAGCCCAAAATGATTTATAATTGCCCATGTGCTTGTTGCCACCGCTTGATCCACAGTAAAAACACCAGAAACTACAAATGCAGCTATATCATTTATGCCTGTTGCCCATCAGCAATGCACATTTTCAGCACTACGCCACCGGATTTCCCATATTGTTTGTACCTGTGTTCACTGTTAACTAAGGAACTCCCCTCGTCATGTCCTACCTATTAATCCTAAAATATCCAATGATACTCAAATCATGGTTGCACAATTCTCATCTAGTCATCCATAAGAAGACAAAAGAACCTAGGTGTAAGAATAATTTTGCCTTTAATTATTCTTTCAGTGATTGTACTTCCTATTAGGAGGCCCTTTTAAAAAAGCCTCAAATATACAAGTTGTTCACTTTACTACATAAACGTTTTAGTTATTCAGATCCTTTTCAGAGGCTCAAATATTCAAGCTGGTTGACATTGCTATGTATGAATATGAACATTTGTAGTTATTCTTCTATAAGCCAAACCTGTGGTGGCCAAATGGCATGGGAAAGCAATCCCTATACTATGTCGAGATTAGTGTAGATGTCAAAGGATTTGGAGAGTCTGATTCCTGGAGCCATTATTTTGGATTCCGTAAGATCGAGAGTACAATTGATAATTCTACTGGTGGGAGGTAACTACTTTTTAATGAACGGCCAAGAGATGTCTATTGAACATTTGGCCTTTTGAAAACCTGCTGATGCAAATGTAGATCACCTCCAGGATCTTCAAGGTAAATGGTGAACCTATTTTTATCCGAGGAGGGAACTGGATATTGTCAGATGGCCTTCTTCGATTAACAAAGAAGCGATATATGACTGACATCAAGTTCCACGCCGACATGAACTTCAATATGCTTCGCTGTTGGGGTGGCGGATTAGCAGAGAGGCCTGATTTTTATCATTTTTGCGATGTCTATGGTCTGATGGTAAGCTTGAGTTTATCACTCTGTCAATTGGTTATCATGTTTTCTTATTCAAATTATGAATATCCGGTAATGATGAAAAATGCAAAAAAGAAAGGAAAATTTTAAATAAATGTCAACCAATTGTTACTTCCTTAGGATTCTGTAAAATGTCGGTAATCAGCTGGTTCCAGGGATTTTCTTTCCCTGTAAGGATTAGCTAAACCTGATGAGTTTAGTGCTGGGTCCACATCCTCCAGTTGAATTCTTGATTCACTATAGTTCGCTACCATGTCTGCAATATTGCTTACAGGATGGAACCACGTGTACAGGTTTGGCAGGAATTTTGGATAACTGGAGATGTCGATGGCCGAGGAATTCCTGTATCAAACCCTAATGGCCCTTTGGACCATCATCTCTTTCTTCTATGTGCTAGAGATACTATCAAATTACTCAGGAATCATGCTAGTCTAGCTTTATGGGTTGGTGGTAATGAGCAAGTCCCACCAGTTGACATCAACAGAGCACTGAAGAATGATTTGAAGTTACATCCTATGTTTGTAAGTAGCCAGGCATCAAGCAGTCAAGAAAAATGTTTATCGGAAGAATCAACTGACCCCAGTAAATACCTTGATGGTACGCGTGTGTATGTCCAAGGATCAATGTGGGATGGTTTTGCCAATGGGAAAGGCGATTTCACTGATGGTCCATATGAGATTCAATATCCAGAGAGCTTTTTCAAGGACAGTTTCTACAAATATGGGTTCAACCCTGAAGTTGGGTCTGTGGGGGTTCCAGTTGCTGCGACAATTAGGGCCACAATGCCTCCAGAGGGATGGAGTATTCCAATTTTCAAGAAAAGAATTGACGGGTACATAGAAGAAGTACCAAATCCAATATGGGACTACCACAAGTTCATTCCCTACTCAAAACCAGGGAAGGTCCATGATCAGATTGAACTTTATGGACACCCAAAAGACCTGGATGATTTCTGTGAAAAGGTAGTTTATTACCATAACCTTTCTTCTCTATGAGCTTTATGCTTCAGCATCTGTAGCATTGTAGTTTTGTCTCTAATGGCGCCTACAACTTCCAGGCACAACTAGTTAACTACGTTCAGTACAGAGCGCTTCTGGAAGGATGGACTTCCTTCATGTGGACAAAGTTTACAGGTCTTCTGATTTGGAAGACACAGAATCCATGGACTGGACTAAGAGGGCAGTTCTATGATCATCTCCAAGACCAAACTGCTGGGTTTTATGGTTGCCGTTGTGCTGCTGAACCTATTCATGTCCAACTGAATTTGGCCAGCTACTTTATAGAGGTATTCTACTACTTACAAGGTTTTCTACAAGTTGAACTTCCTAGAAATTAATCCATGAAAGTGACTCTGTAGGTGGTAAACACTACAGCTGATGAACTCGCAGATGTGGCTGTCGAAGTTTCAGTATGGGATCTGGATGGTGCATCCCCCTATTACAAAGTTTCCGAGAAAATAGTTGTACCACCAAAGAAAGTGAAGCAGATCATGGAGATGAAATACCCGAAGATGAAGGATGCCAAGCCTGTGTATTTTCTGCTACTCAAACTTTTCAGGCTGTCAGACAATGGAATACTCTCCAGAAACTTCTACTGGTTACATCTTCATGGGAAAGACTACAAATTATTAGAGCAGTACCAGCAGAAAAACATTCCACTAAAAATTTATACTGAGGTTTCAGTCTCCGGCTCCAGGCACAAAGTAAGAATGACCGTGGAAAACAAGTCGAATAAGTCAGTAGCAGAAAACACATCCTCAGTATCAACAATTGATCTAGGTGATGCAAGTGGTTCCCACAACGCTAGCAAAGAAACTACTCAGCAGAGAAATGAGAGCGGCGGCTCGTGGAGGAAAATACGCAGCGGCCTCAGTATCCCAAGATCAAGTGACAACCTAAGAACACTTGAGGTGAACGGGACCGATTCGGGCGTCGCATTCTTCCTCCATTTCTCGGTGCACAGTTCTGGATCGTCCACAGCTAAGGAGAAATACAACGACACAAGGATCCTCCCTGTCCACTACTCAGACAACTACTTTTCGCTGACGCCGGGGGAGAAGACGGCCATTGACATCTCGTTCGAGGCTCCCCCGGGGTCCAGTCCCAGGGTCGTTCTCCGAGGCTGGAACCATCATCTGGACCATGCCGTGATGATCTGAGACGGATTTCGTCTGTTGAGTTGTGATCATGATTCATAAGCGAAGATCCGTGTAAAATAAGTGCGTGCCGAATAAAGCACAGACACGAGATCGTGCCCGTGTAACTGCTATGGTAGCACAGATAATTTGAGGTTCCTATGTGTCGGGTTGGATGGTGCCGGTGGCGTTGAATGATTCCCGTGGTCGGCAACGTGGCCTGTGAACGGGTTCATGTAGAACTGGGTTGGGGTGGAGCCGTAGAGGAAGGACTGTTCCCCTCAGTTGAGTTTGTCACAAGTCAAACCATTCTAAATTTAGAGGGAAAAATAATTGTAGGAAAGAGTATTATAATAAAAAATGAAATATGACAACATACAATACAACTCAACAGCACTTGTTGCGGAGGGAGTAGATCTAACAGTGTCGAATTCCACATATGGACATCCTTGCGGTCCTGACGATCTGATGAGCATCATCTGCCTCACGGATACAGATTGACCAACATTGTCCACGTGTTCCATCATAACCATACACGCGCGATACGATGATGATACGAGTCCCAGGCTCCCAGCACAAATCGGACGGCACTCACCACCGACGCCCCAGCGTCAAGCCGCCCGCGGGGTCCGCGGCACCGAACGGAAAAAGCTTGCCGGCAGGCCCGGCCTCCGGTCGCCAACGGTCGGTAGAGCTGTCAAATCTTCCCATTCCCCTCGAGCCCTCCGCTGCACTGCTCTCTCTTTCCCTTTCACCCGTCGTCGTGGACACCGAGGCGGGCCCGCGCGGGGAGCACGTGGCGCCAGCGCCATGCCTCTCCCGTCGACGGCATGGCTGCCGCGTGTGCCCTTGGAGGGACAGCTGCGCAGAGAGGAGAGGGAGCGGAGCAGTGAGGTGGCTGGCCAACTGGGGCGGGGGAGCGGACGTGATTGCCTGAAGTGGGCAGGTGAGTAGCGGCAGCAGTAGCCCAGGGAGCCACCACGTGCTGCCCGCGAGCGCCTCGGCGTTCACGACGGTGAAAGACGCAAGTGGACAAATCGGATTTAGGCCATCTTCCCCATGGCATGTGGACCTATCTACTTTCCCTTTCTCTCTTTTCCATCAAAAGGGTCCACGAGAGCTGCACTGTAGTTTCGTGCTGGCTTAGTGGCTTTTGATTAGTTTAAGCATCTTCTCCATGTGGACATTCACATTCTGTTGTCTCCACCCATGCTGGAGGTGAGATGGCACTCAACGATCTGTAAAAGAGAGTCTGGATTTCTATTGCTCTTTGTTACAGAATGTTGTTCCTTATACATCATCTGGACACCCAAAGAATCAGAAGAAAATAAAAAAGAATTAAAAAAGGGAAAAGAACAGAAGTAAAAAGAACTGATACTCCTATGAACTACTGTGAACAAGAAGCTGTTTCAGGAGAGCCTGCCCCTACCATAAATTATTTCCTCCTCTTCTCTAACAACACCACGACGAACTCAACGAATGCACTATGCACGGAGGCGACTGATCCCCTACCACCCTCTCTCAACCAAGAACCAACCCAATCATATTTACAGGATCTCATCTCCTTTATATCCCTCCTCCCCCCTCTCTCTCCCCCAACCAAAAAGAAAAATAAAAACCACAAAAGAAATTGACAAGTGTGACTACGTAATTAACACCTAAGAAAAAGCTCAATTAGCATCTTCTTCTACCTCAGTGCCGCGGCGGCGCCGGCGCCCTTGGCGCACGCCGTGGCGTTCTTGAGGTGCGTCCGCGCCGCCTTGAGCAGCTCGCCGAACCGCTTGATGTTGACGGTGACGTTCTGCCTGTCCATGTACACCTTCTTCATCTCCCACCACCCGCGGCTGCTGATCACGGAGGGGTCCCGCACCACGGTGCTGTTGAGCCCGTACTCGGCGGCCAGCGAGCTCTCCTCGGGCGCCACCTTGTACTCGAGATACTCGAGCCCCAGCTGCTGCGCGGGCTTGCCGTAGAAGGCGTCGGCCGCCCAGTCGAGCCCCACGGGCACGATCTGGAGGAGCACGGACCCCGGGCGCATGAAGAGGAAGTGGGTGACCGCCGCGCCGTGCACGGCAACCATGGCGTCTGCCGAGGCCAGCGCGGCGTGGATGACGGGCAGCGGGGTCTGGCGCCGCAGGTTCATCACGTGCGGCGCGAACCCGGCCCGGCGGCATGCCGTCACGACGTGCGGGAGGTTGAGCAGCACCCGGTTCTGCTTGCGGATGAAGATGAGCAGCTTGGGCTTGGCCGGGCGCGGGCACGGCCGGGACGGCGGCGCCAGAGGGAGTGGCACCGGCGGCGATGCCGACGACGACGACGCCCGGCTGTAGCCCTGGTGCAGGAGCGCCTGGAAATCCTTGATGCTCTTGCCTGCGTATCATCAACATTTTGCGTTAGTTTAACAGCACAATTTCAGCAAACATTTCCCGTTCAGTACGTGCACACACAATCAACCGTGCTTGTATTGATCCCACCAACAAGTATATTTGCACACAAATTAATAAGAAGAAAATGCAAAAAAAAATTTGGCAAGTTTACAAGTTTCACATATCAACGTGAGCAGAAACGGCAAAGGATATTCCTGGTTCGGAGTCCCGACCGTTGGGACCTGAGTACCTGACACACACCCTTCCCTAAGAGTCGTGTTCCAACTTTCCAATCCCATGCAAGCAGCGACGCAATCTAACACGAACCAGCACCAGCACATACCCGTTTCGAGTAGAGCCGTGCTCCGCGACGCCATGGCACACATATCCAGAGACCCTACTACTATTGCTGCCGCCAGGGACCGTCATGATCTCTAGACCATCCTACTTCGAGTTCTGGACATGGACTTCTCGAAAAGGCTTGCAGGTTTGCTTCAGCACAACGAAAGCAACGCGCCAGATCGCCAACGTGTTCACCGACAGCGCGCACCCTTCCCAGCCACCTCACGGACAACACCGGGCTCACAACAAGTCATCACAACAACCAGCAGCAGCAGCAGCAAAGGCACGAGCCAAAGCCCAAGCCAGGAGCCACCAGATCGGCCGGCACTGATTGCCACCAGCAGCAGCCGATGATCGGGGCCGGAACCCGTCACCTCTCCCCCCGCATCAATCACCACCGGTCCACGACACCGCTCCCAGCACTGCAGCATAGTCAGATCAGCGAGCAACAACGACCCCGCGATCCGGCAGCGCGTGCCGTGGTCCGCCACCGCACCGGCCCCCGCGTCGTCCGTGCGCGCCGTGCTGCCCTCCCCAATTGACCTGCTTCGTATTATTGATCTGATTGATGCCGACAACGGATAGCTAGGCTCCGCGTCGCCGAGGCCCCCCTCCGCCTTTGCGTGCCCTGTTAGGCTCCGGCACGACGAGAGGCCAGGCCAGGCCACACGGTCGGTGAGCCCGTGGCGCCGTGACCTATGCCGCGACGAACGGTGGCGCGGCGCAGGCGTCCCCCCTGGGTTTGGCGCACGCTCGGCTCCGGAAACCGGGTGCGCCCACGGAGTCCCTGGGACGATGGCTGGATCCAACCGTCCGTCCAGCAACCCGGACACGGCGGGGCCCGTGCTCAACCTCTGCTAGTACGTACATCACTACATGCCACTGTTGCCACCAACCGATGGAACCAGAACCAATGCAAGACTAGATTTGATCCTGATTGGTCCGGTTGTTTCATAAAGTCCCCAAACGAGGGCCCCTGTTCGGAACGTGATGATTTGACAAGGAGTGGAGGACGGGAGGGGAGTCATCTGGTGAGAAACAGATGACCCGAATTCGTCTTCGTACCAAATGAAGAAATGCAGAGGGCAACGTTTCCCGAGCGGGCGATGACTCCGTCGGCAAGCATCGATGGTCCAAGGTTCCAGTGGTAACAAGCACGATTACCCAAAGTCAACGCTAGTTTTCACCACCAAGCTAAGTCAATGACGAGACTAAAGCCCCGTTTGGCTGGCTGAATCAGTTCTGATTCTTCTTCGAATCACTAGAAATGCTGCCAAACGGTCACAGAAGGGATCGATTCCGGCTAGAAACGTTTCTAGTGTTTCTGCTTTTTCTACCATAGATTAGAATCACCACCCAGGTAGCTTCTCGTGATTCGGATTCTTATTGTCCTACCTCCCATTTAATCCATAAACATTTCTATTGGTGCTTTTTAAGCGCAACAAGTTAAAACGGGTCGCATTTTAAATGTTCTTCACTCAAAATAATCAATATTTTTTTAAATATATCAATTTCAATTTTTTTTCATGTAAATATATTGATTTTAGTTGCCTTTTAAGAATCTAGCCAGTTAGCCAAACGATTCTACGAAAGTGATTCTGATTCATACGAGAAACGTTTTCAAAGCGAATCTGAATCCGAAACGTTTCTTCAAGAATTTGGATCCTACCAAACGCGCCCTAAGTCCCAAAAGACCACCAAACGTGCCCTAAGTCCCAAAAGCTGCTCACCTGGTCCGTACTCATTTCTCGTTTAGCAATGCACGCAAATAGTCGCACCCACATCTTGCAGATTCGCTGCAAGAGTATACTTTCTTCTACCATTTACTACTCTATGATTTCTAGAGCATTTTGTAGAGCAACAATCCTAGTAACCGGCAATGGCGCAATGCTCAAAGTCGGATCAGCAGGGGCCCTTCTTAGACATGATGGTCAATCAGTAGTACTAAGATGCAAGAGAAATGATCTATGAACGTTGCAAAAGCTACCTCGTATTATTGGTCAGCTCAGCGCCCACCAAACTGGCTGCCGACTCAAGCCCACCGACACACTGGCCGTAACTGAAGTTTTGAGGCCATTATTACTCTATCAGCCGCTCGCCTCTCTCCTGTCCTATTTAACCTTTTGTGGAGAGCACTGTTTGGCTTTGCAGAGCGTTTTTGGGTAGTTTGGTGGCCTTTTTCTGTGGCAATCACAAGTTCACAGCCACTTTCATTGCTAAAGAAATCTAGGGTTAGGTCAATCTGGAGCATTCACTTTGGTCCATTTGGGCTCACAGTTACTCCACGGATAAAGTCGGATAATTCTTGTTAACCCTAGGATCGTATGGAGTAACTCTGTCAATTCAACAACTCCACTGTCACATTAGTTGCACAACATAAGCAAGCACCGTGTTTCTGATGCTTGTACATTTTGTTTCTTTAGAGTGGTGGTCGGCCAGGTTGTCAAACGCTTCGCTTACTTAAAACGTGATTAAGCAAGTGCGTGCATTCATTCATTGCAAACACTAAGATTTCACTCCGAGAGCAGCCAGCAGAGTACTAAACCCAGCTGAGCACGTTGTGTAACGTCACATTCATGTTCTCAGTCCTCACTGTAGCAGTACATCCAGAAACAGAACTCATGTATGGTTCTACTTCCGGACATGGTTTTATCTGGCGCTTGTACTGGTAACTGTACTCAGGGTGTCACCCCCACAGCTCAGTGACTCCTTACAAAAGGCAGATCACGCCTGCGTGACTACACGAGAAGCGTATCGTAGCGTCAGCCAAAAGACACAGGGCGCCACCCATCCCCGTGGAGAAGGTGAGGAAAGATGGCGGCTCACAAAAGCCGTTGTGTGCAGGAATTGTTAACTAACCGTCTCTGTCTCTCCATATCTGTTGGTTTTTCCAGCCTGCATCCAAGTCGCATGGTCCGAGAAAAAGTTTGGTCACCCTCCCTGAGCGCCCACTCTCCCGCACGCATCGCGCCATCACAGGCGGATTAAGATCTCTTCGCTGCCCCGCTCGCTAGCTTGACAGTAATGTGGCACCAACCTGCTGCTGCCTGGCGCCAATGCCCATCCGAGCATCCACTCATCTCATCAACAGGCAGCAGCAAATCCACTGGCATGATTAGGACGCGAGCCTTAGCTATTTCGGCAAGTGAGGTCACACTAGGAGCTACCCGGGCCGGCGCCGAGGTCCTTACATGTCCTATTCGAGCTCCGCACACATACAGATATCCTCTTATCACCTCATGGGAGGCTTTATATTTTGGTCCTCAGGAGGGAGGACCCAGCATTTCGACATATATCTCCTACAGAATCTTCCACAGCTACAAACAATGCCGGGAGCGGACAAAGCTTGGTGCCTCGCTACATGGTGTCCCCACCCCTCTAATGGTGCTCGAATCCATCAATTCAGACACAAACACAAAGTTGATCACGACTACTTAGAACCACTGCACTTGGGAAGAAAAGACAGGGAGCAACATTGCCAGCCATTCACGCTCTCGCTAGCTATTCCGGCAATGTACTAAGATGCATTAATGTTCCAGATTAATGGGTGTACTACGTACTAGTCCAGTAGCCTAGTACCCATGATGCTGTAGCACCGTGCCGACAGCAAGCCTGAGAAGCCGAGGGATTAGAGAACAGTCCTGGTCACAAACAGCCAGGAAGCTCCAGATGGTGATGAAGATGATAAAAAAGGACAGAGGCCATCGCTGTACCGGGGGCGCGCTCATGCTTCGTGCAGCTAGCTAGCTCTACTTCACCACAACAAGGACAGGCATAAACATAAACCACTGCTGGGCCCTGAAACTGGACAGCTACCTAAAGAGGGCATGTGCACGCTGCCGTAAAAACTATAAACAAGAGAGAGAAATCTCGCACGGATCACGAATCACGAATGCCCTTGCCGATGTACCCCATGTTGCTGTGTTTTAAGAGCAACACCCAGTTTATTTTAGACGCCCACCAGTTGTTATTTTCAGCAATGCTGAAGTACGGTTGCCCCCGACATGTAGCGCGGTGAGACGGATTCTTTTGCACAAGACAGACAGGGCCTCCGTCCGGCCTCGCACCCCCCTACACGCCCGGTCGATTTCAAAACAAATTCCACGCACGTACCGCATCTCCTGCTCGCTCGCGCTCTCCGGTTCGCTGCCCGGCCTGCCGCTAGGCTATTATACTAGCCGAGAGCTCTGCGTGCTGCAAGGGTAACGTGCTGCAATGCAATGGCGCGTGCTCCACCGTGTCGGAGGAGCAATACTTTACTACTACTGGTGCAGCGGCATCATTCTCCGAGATCCGGAGCCGTAGCAGCAGCAGCAATGCAGCATCGGCGTCTCTCGTTTACTGCTACCGCCAGTACAATGGGGGGCTTAAATGGGCCATAAATGGATGTGAACGCCTTGTAATAAATCAGGTCGGCCGGAGCAAATTGGATTGCGCAACCGACTGGGGTACACTTCCGTGAGCCCCCCTAGCGTCTTACATTTCCTTACTAACCAAGTACGGAGAACTAGCGAGACCAGTCTTAGTGCATAAAGTCAATCTTAATGCATAATTTCATGGCACAGTGAGTTTCATGGTGATGAAATTTTTCTCAGATATGATGAAATTCTCTTTCCTCTCTCTTCATAATAACCCTGCCGCGTAAGCAAAATTGCTGATGTGGCATGCTATTTAATGCTCATGTGTTGATGAAATTTTCACTTAGACTTTGCCTTAACTGGTCGATGTGCAAACATGACCTAAGTTTCGGTGGATCCGTTACTAAATCCCTGGGGTTCCACCGAATTAGTACGGCCGGTTTCAAAAATCCGAACCGGTAGCCCATGCTAATCCATAACCAATCAATGCATCCTGCATCCCTATTGAATTACTGGTGGCGCACTATAGGAGGGAACCGGAAAAGGAGCTTGTTATTGTTAATGGTACTGCCCGAGTGGTGGCGCACGACGCGCACAGCCGTTTCCGTTGCCCTTGGCCTTACGGCGGCTAGACGCTAGTGGCCGATGCCGCCGAGTCCACGCACGAAAACGGCAGGGGCAGCAGGAGCACGCCGGGAGGGGTTTTGCCTGCCGGATCCCACGGCCACGGCGAAGCGTCGGCATGGACCCTTGCTCCCCCCCCCCCCCCCCCCCCCCCCCCCCCCCCCCCCCCTCGCTTTTCGCACTAAAACGCTTTTGCGAAAGCCGCCCTTTCGCAATGATCCCCGCGCTCATGATCGGCCGCCGCAAAGATTCCCGCGCGACGCGCACCCACCCCGTCGTGCTTCGTTCGCCTCTCCATCCGTTCCCTCTCCTTTTCCCCTCACCCTACGATGCCCTTTTCGCCGTGCCGCGAATGCTCCTCCTCTGTTCGTGCTTGGGCCTGGCCCCCATGCCGTTTGGTTAAGGGACGGTGCCGAACGCGCGGGTCAGAAACGTGCGCCGGGCACGGCGCGGAGCGGCAAGGGGCAGCCCGACCGGTGCCGCACGCGGCGCGCCCGTGCGGCGTGTCGCGATGACGGAACAGTGGTTCGGCCCTGTCGCCATCGCTTGCGAAGGACTGAAGGAAAGCAGAGGGCGAGAAGGTAAGGTGACGGATCATGGAAGGAGAGGTGGCCGGTGGGGTGACCATTGCAGACTGGAGTTTGGCCAGGACAGAAGGCGTCGGATGCGTCAGCAGCAATCTACCGCTCCTTCCCCTCTAACCACCCTAACGAACCGGCACTACCAACGCTGCAAGCCACCAACCACTGCTCCACTGACGAAGGAGACCATAGGGAGAGGACTGAGAGGCAAGAATGATTAGGACATGGCGCTAATTGGGGAGGAGTAGTGGCTAAGCACGACGCCTCGAGGTGTAGGGGCAAATGATTTCTCCTCCCCGACCGGTGTTAGCAGGCACGGATCTCGACCGAGGCGCACGGATTTTCACACGCCTTTTTGCCGCTCCCCTTCTTCACCAACAAGCCAAAGCCAGGCTAAGCTAAGCTCCTGACCGGTAATTAGCCGGTGGATTGGATCCCAAAATCCTAACGAGATTTAACTAACAAATTGACGTCGCAACGCGAAGGAATGCAATGCAATCAGCGTCTTGATGTGATGTGAAATTGGCAGATAGAATTGCAGGGGGATGCAAATTGCGAGAGGAATTTGGGGGCAGTTGGGCGTACCGTTGGGCATGAGCTTGGGGTCGACGACGAGCTCGCCGTGGATGCGGAGGCCGACGATCATCTCGTCGAAGCAGTGGACGCGGCGGTCGTAGCGGAAGTCCACAATCTTATAGTTGGTGAGCCGCTCCAGGACGGCGCCGTAGCGGCCCAGCCACCAGTAGTGGTACTCGAGCACCACGAACACCACCTCGCCGGCGAACCGCTGCGCCGTGATGAAGAGCGGGATCAGCCCGTCGCTGAACTCGTGGTACACGTTCCCCGTGTACCCGCCCGTCGAGAACACCACCGCGGGCACGCCGCGCGGGTGGCGCACGTCGCACCGGCGCCGCAGGGTGCCGCCGTCGCCCGCGCTGGCGCTCGCGTTGTAGGCGCCGGCCACGGGCAGGATGGTCACCTCGTCGATGGTGCTCATGATGCTGTCCTCGAACTTGCGCGTGTACGGCCGGACCTTCTCCGGGGAGCTCCCGCGGGGTGCGTTGTACAGGAGCACCGACGAGGTGGACGGGTCCGTGCGCACGTCGCCGCGGAGGTAGCACACATCGCTGCGGTAGTGGCTCCGGTCGCAGCACATCACGCCCTCCTCGCCATACCCGGCCTCACCTGCGCGCGCAGCAATTCGATTCGATTCGGTTTCGATTCCATTGGAGCAGAAGCGAGAGAGCACCTCGAACACAGATTGCAACCAAGCGACTCACCGTTGATGAAGGCGGAGCAGGGGAGGGAGGCGACGGACCGCGTCTCCTCGCGGGCCTCGAGGCTATTCTGGTTCGACGGCAGATGGGTCTTGAGCGCCTCCAAGTCCTCCCGCCGCTCCACGCGCTCTGCAGAGGACCGAGTCGCCATTTCAGCGCGCCGCAAACAGGAGGAAGGGGGGAAGCGAGCAGCCCAGCAATCCATGGCGGCGAGAGCAGGAAGGATTTGGGCCTGGAGCCCCGGGGGTTACCTGAATCGGCGGTGGTGACGACGAGGGAGGAGCTGGGGATGCGGAGCACGGTGACGACGCTGTAGATTGTGAGCACGAGCAGGGGCACGAGGCGGCAAGCATATCGGCTCCTCCCGCCGCCGCCAGGCTTCTTATGTGGCGGGGAAGACGGCGGGGACCTTCGGATCCACGACGAACAGCAGGAGGGCGCCGATGGCTTGCTGAGCTTGTGATGCTGCGGCAGCTGCATCATCCTCCGGCTCTCGCTCTATCGGTTCCCTTCGCTCCTCCTCCCTCCCTCTCAACGCCGCATGCTACGCCGCCGCCGCCGCCGCCGCCGCCGTTCTCCTTTGCTTGTTTTCCGCGCTGCCACGCCGCGAGCTCTGAGCTAAAACAGCTGACCTCACACCCCCACGGGTCGAATTGGGCGGGGGGCTATATACAGCTGGCGCGATAAAATGGCGGAGAGGTGACGGAGTAGAGGCGGGAGATGATGCTAGCAGCTTCTCACGATCATATTCATGGGGGGTGGAGTTGGAGAGGTGGGGAGGGGAAGAGGTGGGCGGTGGTGGAGGAAATGAAGAAGAAGGATGCAGAACACCGGGCTCACATGGAGGACAAGGGGAAAACAGGGTGTTTTGATGACGTTGATTATGTGCGCCCTCGGGTGCTAATTGGAATTCCCCTTCAGCTTCTTCCTCCCCGCTGTCTGCAGCTAATCTGTGCAATTCCGACCGGTCAAAACCATATGGTGCGAGAAATGGGTTACCCACAGACTACTCCGGGCCGAGCGGGGCTTCGGGCTGGGCCTGAAAAAGCCCTATCAGTCTATCACCAGGGCCAAGCCATGCCTGAGACTAAGAGCCTCGTAAAACATACCTTTAACATAATGTTAAGCCTTTATTGTTCAATTTAAATCTTTATCTAACATTTTTATGTATCAAAAGATTATTTGCGTCTGGACTAATTCAGCATGACCAAAACATATTTACATCTTTTTCATGATAATGTTTTTCTTTAGAATCCAGAAAAGTCTTTAAGATTTAGTATCTAATAAGATGTATTTTAGTAAATATTTGTTTCTTTATTTTTTTATATTATTTTCTCTTCACTTATTTATATGTAATCATAACGTCTCCATCTAAGGGATATATTTCTTTCTATTGCTATCTTTAAGATGCATGGTTGCCGTGTGTGCAAACCGAACCTCTCCGGTCCGAACTTGGGTGGCCAGCTTGATGCCTTACCTTTGGGATTGGCCTACGTGGGAGGCGACATATGTTGCTTCCTACATTCGGTGGTGGTTGTTCCTGCAGCGTGGCATGGTGTTCACAGGCGGGGTCAATGACATGTGCGCGTGGATCAGCATTGCAAATCTATCGACTACCTTAATGACGGTGTGTTTAGGCGGATTGGGATGTGCTTGGGAAAAGACCTTTGCCCTTTATAGGTCCTACGATCATGCCCGTGGGCGTCGCATCCCTCCCTAGTGGCATCAATTTACAGCCCCCTCCTCCAATAGTTGTGCTGTGAGTTTTTATTGGTGAAAACTTATCTTTGATGACCAGGCAACAGTGGTGTCGTGTCCCTTCCTAAAGGCGTTGTTTTGTAGGAACTCATGCCTCATCCCAATGTATTGGTGCTTTCATGATTTAAAAGGAGAAAGATTGCTCCAATTTGATGGAGTTTTGGACGAAGAAAGAAGGTCAAATACTGTTGAAGGGAATGCCGATCATTAGGTCATTTACATTAGTTATCGTTTGGAATTGCCGATGGTAGAGAACCAGTGTTGTTTGAAGACGTGAGATATTTTAGATGCACTATTCATCAGCTTCTTTTGTAGAAGGACAACGGAGTTTTAGGAATTTCGTCATACAAGAGAACATCAACAACCACGTCAAACTATTTCTCTATAGATGGAATGTAGGATGATAAGTAGTTTTGAGCCATATGTTGTGTTTGAAATTCTATGTTGCTTAGCACTCATTGGGTGACCTTTTCCTTTCTTCATTTTCATTTTCTTTTGTATCGAACTTTATGTTTAATAAAGTTTCTTTTGTCTAATAAATGGTAGCGACCACAACTAATTTAAAGATATACGGGATACTCCATTGCTCAAATTTTTTTGATAATGTTGTTGTTCATATTAATTATAGCATCTTTTATATATTTATGGATGTATGCATAAACCATGAAAACATTATTTACACATTAAGTCGAGTTGGACCGATTCGGGTAGCCCAAAAACACACATATATCTAAATATAGTTGTCTTGGTTTAGAATACAGCAATTTTCAATATAAATATGTTTTTTTGAAATGTGTTCTATGTAAGATTTATGCTTCATTGTTTTTGCATAATAATTTTCTTCACTTTCATATTATCATAATGATCATCGTGTAAGATATCTTCCTCTTGTTAACAAGACTTTGTCCAAAAGTGTTGAAGCCATAACTTTTTTCGCAACCAAAGTGTCTCAACCACACATATTGCAAATTTTCATTTGCAAATTTTGTTGATGATGATATGATCCAATTGTCCACATTGTTTGGTTAGGTTGCACTAGTTTAGCAAGCATATAGATTGAGTCTCTTTTCCTCTTTTCGAAATAGGGTAAGTTATCGACTACTATAGTTTTGTGCATAATATTTTGTTGACATTTTATACATATTACTTTCCTTCATATTTCTAGAAAGATTTTTTTTGAGATACATCTTTTTCCCTTATCGAATCATATATTTTTAAGGTTGTGGTAAAGGTCTCATGTGATTGAACGTCAATTGCATCACTAGCCCTATGTTTCCTCTATTTATGTTGAGCTTCCAATAATATAAATTTTATTGTGATTGGCTTCACAATTATTATGTTTTTACAATTATAGAAATTCATTGGTGAAGCCATTAGGACTAGGAGATTTGCCTAGTGGAAGCTGCTTAACTACATCATCAATTTCCTACTTGGAGAAGGGTTCATCAAGACAACCCAAATTAGAAGCATTATGCAGGAGGATTCCAAATCAAATTGTATCTCCTGAAACTATGTAGGCCCTAATCTCTCCTTATATGCAGTACAAAGAAGTCCAGCTTTATCACCATGGCTTGTCAAATTAACCACAACCTCATTAGTTAGGGAGGTTATACGATTCTTCCTACATTAGATAGTGGTATTAGCATGAAAGAACTTGATACCTTCATCTCCAAACTTAACCCATTTAATTATTCCTATTATATTATATATTAGATCAAGTTTTGTTGTCGCATACATATTACATCGGCATTATCATGTTTGATTTTTCTCACAACCCTATTTATTGTCATGACTTGTACATTCTATTGTCTCCCCACCATCGCCACTTGTTGCTAAATTAGATCCACCACGAATGTTAGAGGCAACCAACCCATAAAAGGTTCATATATATTGACATTATTTTAGAGTTGATGCAAAATGATATTGTAGAGATTAGCCTCCTCAACCAACTCATCATTCACGGTGACTCCCTTGTTACACAAAGGAACAAAACGAGAAAATAACAAAACACACGCACCTAAACACATGCTCCAAGTGAAACAAAATCAATAGACTAAAACCTCTTGTACACACATTTCCTCAAGTACCCAACCCGTCAACAATGAAGTAGACCCACCATCAAATTAAAAGGAAGCTTAAAAACCACTAGCATAGATACCCGTGAGCTGTTACGGTTTCTTACCTGCTCCCAAGTTGTTATTCACTAGCTCCTAGTTTACTTACTTCACTTCCTAATCTGGTTTAGGATGTTTCATAATATTTGTATATATCTCTGATAATAATAAGCGGATAACTCCTTTGAATTCTACATGGCCTATTTGAACGATGGAATCTCAATTTTTATACATATGTACTGTATCTTACATCTGGTTCAAACATGCATTAAAACCTCTGGTAAGATTCAGTACTAATGCAACTTTTGTCTTAGCTTTTATGAATATGCAAGGTATTATGAACATAAGAGATTGTCCACAAAACTTTCAGCCTATAAAAAGGAAAAAACTGCAAGGCTAAAATAAATGCTCAGTCCTTGATTATAATATGCTCAACAATTCATACCTGAGTGTATACATCCTGACAGCTTGACATCATGGCCTAGTTGCTCCAAGAAACATGAGCAATCAACCAATGCAAGTATCCTTCTACAATTTGCTCCTCATAATATAGTCAATGATGATCAAATGTTCTACCCACAAATTAATTTTCAGATTTAGATAGTAAAGGTATAGCAGTCGACCTACTATCTTGCGACTTAAAATTTCAAAATATAAAGACAAATCGTATTTAAGATTTGATTGTTCATCAGTTGGGCTAAAATCTTTCATAATGAAAAACCATAATTATTGTTAGGCATATGAGAGAGGGCGTTGTACTAAGACGAACACAAATTGTAGAAGAGAAGGCATTGGACCTGAGTGACTATGAAGTATGCCCCCAAGAAGTACCACAGTATCCGAGTGACCCACGATAAGATCCTCAATCATATTACAAAATAAGTGGAGTAAGAAGATCCCTCTTATCATTAATTTACCTCTCTTATCATTAATTCTTGTGACTTAAAAAGTACCCGTGCAGATTAGCAGCGACGTGCTCCAGTGAATTTTTTCTCATCATCCTACGCATATGGTTCCCAGTTGTGGATTGCCCTCCCGGTGATGCAGTAGTGGGCAGTGGAGCTTCTTACTGAGGCCGAAGCGGTAGCCCTTCTGGCAGATGGCGGTGAGTGTTGCTGATGAAGGCAACATCAGCTAGCATTGCCTCTGGTTAAGAACTACTGCTGGGTATGCGAGCGAATCCACACTGGTGGGTGGTGGCATACATCACTATGGCCATGCGAGATCTGTTGCACGTCATGGGGGAGCTCCTCCACCACTATGCTATGCTTGTGATGCTTTCCTCACCAGGATTAGCTTTAGGTTCCACCAAAGGGTGACGACGATGCGACGTGCCACCACTATGGGGAGTCCCAGCACCACCGCCGGGAAAGCCGCTAGTCCGCTCTCGTCGGAAGCCACGGCACCCGCATCCCCCACATGCGGTGGCGTAGCTGCGCCAGGACCACCCCTCGGGCCCGGCACCTTCCATGCCCGCGTCGGCCGCACTGCTCCACCAGGCACTCGACTGCTGCTCCATCCCCGCCCTCGTGCTCAGTGGCCATTACGAAAAAGCTAAGGGATTTCTTTTTGCAAATCATCAACGATTAACTTCTAGGACTGCAGGTTGATTACGAGAAAGTTGAGGGACTTTTTTTTTGCAAAATAACCACGATAGTTGGAAGAAACGACCGCACTTTTAATATTATAGGTATAGGTATAGATAGATAGATACTCCCTCCATCCCTTATTATTTGTCACTCGGGAAGCGGGTTTGTGAGGAAAATACGGTTTTCTACAGACGGATAAAAAGTGACGGAGGAAGTACATACCGGTATAGACGTGCCATCGGGGCTGACAAAACTTCTCGATTAAACTACTACTCCCAATTTAGGCAGGCTCAATGATTTTACTCCCACTGACTCCCGCCCAAGGAAACTTGCCGCCAAGCGCAAAACCGGGCGACAGTGACCACACACTGTTGCAAATATGGCAAAACCAGTATCGAAGAGGCCCTGCCCCAGGAACTGCAATACACAGAAACCAGCAGGCTAGCAGAGGGCACGGACGCTTGAACACTTTCGGTCAAAATGAAGACTAGCCTAGCGCCCGCTAGCCCCCCGGGCTCGGCCGTTTCCTCCGTGCGGCCGCGGAAACGGCTCGATCAGTCGCATCCAGCCCGCGGCACGCGAACGACGACGCCAGCGGCCGGTGCGTGCCCCTGCCCCAAGCAATCCTCTCCCCAAGCACACACACCACCACGCGCCCACGCCATCCCATTACGCGCGCCGCACGCCCAAGAAAGGAATGACACACAGAAGCGGCTTTCCACGCCGTAGTACCCCCTGCTGCCGTGCAAAATTCTTGGATTTCGGCGGGCGTTCTACTCCGGCCAAAGAAAGAGCGCGGATGCGCTGCCACAGCACACGGGACGGGACCGGGAATCGTTGGCAGCGCGCCGCTCGCCGGCAACGTCAATCCTTCCGGTCCCGGCTCCTTTCCTTGCCCGCCGGTGCAACGTCCAGCACGGCTCTCGGCCCGGTGCCTGCCGTGCGCGACCGCGAGAGGGCTACGTGTGGTTGCCGTGCCTGTCGTGCGTTCCACTGCAACGGCGACGGGGGGAAACAACGGAGCGAATAATGCAACGGATAATTGGGAAAAGGGATGGGACGGAAAGCGTGCTCGGTCGTTGGGGTCGGACACGGATTAGCACCGCCCGCGCTCTGAAGAAAGGAAAGAGCGATGGGGGATTAGCAGCGGGCAGCGGTGGGTGCGTCCAGGGCACGCACAGGGCCACAGGTTATTAGTATTAAACAAGTGGTGGTTGGGCGAATTGGAGCCGGGATTAGATTCTCGGGCTCGGGGTCTCTCTGGCTACGAGTTAGTGGGATGATGTGCATCGGCTTAGTTAGAATAATGTTAATACTCAGTGGCGAGTTAGTGACGCACCCATGCATGCTGGCCCTTTCTTTCTTTGTCACGGGAGGAATTCCCTTTTTGAATAAAATATAATTGCAAGGCTGCTTTTGCGTTCTTGAGTCGGTTGTGCACTGTACTACGTGTGTGTGTGTCGTGTGAGCCCGTGTTTAATTTTTTCCCAAGACAAGGCGTGAGCTGGTTTGTATGTTGCAGGGAAGTCGTGGTTCTTCGGTTCGTTGAAAATGATGGCCAATGATCGCTTCAGGACACGGGAGGACAGACAGCAGCTGGAGTCACTGTCCGGTGTGGAGTATGGACTGTGAGATGAAGTTCCCATTAGCACGAAATTCCCCTGCACGCAGTTACTAACCCCTCTGCAGCCTGTCCTGCTCGGGCTCCCAGCACGCCTTTCTTACGGAATCGTATTAAACCGACCAACACTTGAACGGTAGCATGCACAGCACACTCGCGATCTGCCATCCATGCCGATGTACCGTCACCAGTGATCGCTTGAGCTCCAGCGGACGAACCACCTGCGCGAGCAGTGCACCGGGTACTTGCCTGCCTGCCTGCTCCCGCTAGGCCGCTAGGCCTTGGCGCCTTGCACTCACTCCGTCGCCTACCCACCATGATTTCTTTCCCCTCGCGGTCTCCTCGCTCGCACCGGCACCGCTGCGGCTGCGTCCTGGCACCCCTACAGTGGCGTCGGCCGCATCGGCGAGTCCAAAAGGACGGGTGGAATGCTGGAATTCCTCCCGGGGCCGTGCAATCCTGCCGATGGCGCGGCGCGGCGCGGGGAATTATTGCCGGCTGCCGGTGGCCCCCCAACGCAAGCAAGCTACGGGAGCAAATTAACCGACACCGGCGGGCGGCCGCCGTACGCGGCACAGGGGGGGGGGGGGGGGGGGGGGGGGGGGGCGGCGGTCGAGCCGAGCGGTTGGTGGCTGCCGCCTGCGCCCCCAATTCATTTTTCACCGCAGTGGAGTGAAGTGAACTGAAGCACTACCGGCCGGCCAGCCTCTCCAGCTGCGCTGCAGGCAGCCTTGGGGCCCGTCGCAGTAATGCCAATAGCAGTAGCTCGTCACGTTTAAGATCGCGAGCTCGAAGCGCTGTGACACTATCACTGGCCCAATCATGGCGATGGCGTACGGTGCACCGTGTGACGACGAAGACGCTAAGGTACCGGACTACCCTTTTGCTTTGGGGGTCCCTGGCCGGGAGCTGGACGGAGCGTCGGGCGTGCATGGCCATGGTTGAGTTGGGTCCGGTCCGGTCCGGTGGTTGTGTGCGCGGACCGGTAGGGCGCATGATTTTAGCTTCGAGTGCACACCACCGGCTACCGATTCCAGGTGGGTTCGTGGGCGCCACGCGCGCCTGGTCGGCTTGGCGCTTGGCGCAGGTGAGCCGCCCGGCCGGCGACGTCCAAGACTTGGCCGGTTGGCCGGCACACACGATCAGTCGGGTGAGATCGGGTGCTTACGCGCCACGTCTCGCAGGATTTACTTTTTTTACAATCCGAATCTTACTCTACTCCCATGTCAATTTGCCATCATCTCCATCGATGCCTCTACTACTCCTGGCATGGTAAATGGACATCTTGTCTTTGAATGGCCCCATCTCTCTCTAGAAAAAACAAGGATGAGACCGGTGTTGTTCAGTGGCCACCTGAGACGATCTGACGACACTGGTGATGGCCAGCACGTCGCCATTGGCCTTTGTCTCCACTCTCTCGCATATACTATAAGCTGCCGTTAACTGCATGCTGTCAGATTTCTCCAGCCTAGAGAGAGAAAGAGAGAGAGAGAGATCCATGGATGACCCAAGCGGGACCAACCAAGCATTTGAAGCCCTCTGCTGCTGGATCCACCGCGACACCTTCTGGAGCTCCAGGGAATGGGCTAAACACATGCGCACATACGGACATACACCTCCGTGTCAGGCCGCTGCTGCGCCCTAACGGTAAAATATTCTCCCGCCACCTACCACGCCGAACCCGCCCGTCGCCGGCGCAGCACACCAACGAGTGCACAGAGCCGAGGACGTACACGACAAGGCAGCGGCGGCACCGGCACGAGGCCGAGCAGTTGCGGCTACGTTTCTACGCCGTCGTCGTTGCCTCTGGGATATGCTGGCACTGGTAAGGCATGGGGATCTGCGAGCAGCAGCCGCCATGCCAGCATGCGCCGTGAAGTGTGAGCCACTCCAGGGGCAATTGCAGTTGCAAGCCGACAAGTTCCTGGACATGTACAGGTCGATTTTGTACTGCAACTGCTTGTTCTTCCGTGCATGATCATCAGTTTATCTGCTGATGATTGAGACGATTTGATTACCCAACGACTTGTGGTTGCATTGGGTTAATTGTTGAGCAGCAGTAGTGTACTAGTATACTACTATTGACAGCTAGCTTTGTTTTGCAATTGAGTAATTGACCGAGGGAATCACAGCTCACGCCTGGACACATGCCACGAGCCGGTTCTAGCGGGATTGGGGGCCTTTGGTCAAGCGTAGCAAGCCATTTTTCTATTTTTTTTAAAAAAACAAATAGAAGACAGCAAGATACCAATTCGAGGGGTTAGTCAAACATGCGTACGACTTGCATAGGATGGGAGCTGGAAACACACTTGATATTCCGGCGGAGATAAAAATTAGGTACCATGTGCTACAGTGGTTGCATTGTTTGGCCACGTACGTATTGTGCACCAGCACATGCATGTATAACGAAGACCATTGACATGTGAGAATAGACAATCATTTCTTTTCTTTTTCTTTTTAGACTTTCTTAATTTTTTTTGTAAATGCCATCCAGAAGTTATGCTTTTGTACATTAGTACATGCCGGATTGTGGGCTCCACAAAGCAAAAAAGTTTCTTATCAATCAACACCAGTCGGGCACGTATTTTTTTTTCCACCCCTCCAAGGATTTCGTATAAATTTCTCTTCTCCAAGGCATGCTGCATGATCCATCCGTTTCCAGCTACGATACCAAAACGCACTGCAACATGACCCGTGGTCACCGGCCAGCTTAAGTGGGTGTTTCGGAGACAGGAGATAAACTTTAGCCCTGTCATATCGGATGTTCGGATGCTAATTAGGATGATTAAATATGAGCTAATTATAAAATTAATAGTAGAACCCCTAGGCTAAATCGCGAGATGAATCTATTAAGCCTAATTAATCCATCATTAGCGAATGGTTACTGTAGCACCACATTGTCAAATCATGGACTAATTAGGCTTAATAGATTCGTCTCGCGATTTAGCCTAAGGGTTGTGCAATTAGTTTTGTAATTAACCAATATTTAATACTTCTAATTAATATCCAAACATCCGATGTGACAGGAGTTTTTAACCCCGTGTGCCAAACACCCCCTAACTCTGCAGACTCAAGTCACTGCCGCTGAGCAGTCAGGGCAACAGCTGCATACGCCTGAAGGTGGCCGGAGACAACTCAATCAGGCATTCAGGCCGGCGGATGCGGCGATGCGTCCACTTCCTCCCAGATTTTGATCGTCGCCATGCACGAGGTCCATCATCTGAGGGACTCGGAGGTTGTGCTGCATGCATCACACCCATTCCGGTTGGAAGAGACACGAGTCTGTCAACTATACACTCACATAAGTACTACTCACATGTCTACTACGTGAGAACTTGGAAATCTGCAGGCTTGTCGCTTGTGGGTGCAGATCCCTACATGGATCGAGGGCCCCAGCCCGGCACAATTATTTGGTATTTTGGTTAACAAGTGAAATTTTCTACACCAATTGCTATGCATCTCCCAATGTGCGTGCTGCATTTATAAATGTCACAACACCTGATAAGGCCATTTAGCAACTACAATGATAAGCCGCATAAATATATGCTCCCAACAAAAACTTTTGGTTGGTGACTGGTGAGGAGAGTTTTGAGTAATGTAAACGAGAGAGAATGGATCGGTAGTTTCATTGATTCAATCTTTCATACATATACACAAGGAATGTGTGTGACATACGGACGCGGTGGCAACCACCGTGTCTGTACGCCGGATGGTGATGTCGGTTCCAAGAACCGATGGATGGATGGATGAGATCATCTAATTTCATGTTTTGTAACACTCCCCTGATCGAATCCAGCTTTGATCATCCTCCAATTAGAAGATTTATTCCTTCAAGATATCTGTTAAGAAATCTGAGAAATATATGTAGAAAACTCTTCAAAACCTGATGGGAAAATAAGGAGAATAATCAGTATAGATAAATCTTTTATTTGGATCCTGTGGGTGAAGCTCATAGTGTAGTCCAAGGAATTATATGCTTATAATCATCATTGTTAAAAATCCCAGTGGGAAAAAATAAATGATGAAGCATATAGCTTATGTTGATATTACCTCATTAAAAACTTTGGATGAGAAACTCGAAAGGGAAAAAACTCATACAAAGAAAAGAGTGTAATATGATGGCATAACAAATTATTTATGAGAGAGATACTGCCCCTGATTCTTGCAAGTCTTTGAGTTGTCTCATACCAATCCCCTCAATAGATTTATGAAATGAAGAGTATAGTAAAGACTTTGTGAATTCAACAAGATTATTACAAGACTTTGTCTGCAAGATGTTTATATCCCCATTTTGCTTAAGCTCATGAGGATAAAACAATTTATGAGCAATATGTTTGGTAATATTGCTCTTAATATAACCTGTTGTCATCTGAACAATTGCTCTTAATATAACCTGTTGTCATCTGAACAATACAAGCAACATTATCTTCATAGATAATGGTTGGTGATTTGAGTGAACCAATACCACAAGACGTAAGTATGTGGTTTACCATCCTGCGAAGCCATACACACTCACGTGATGCTTCAAATAATGCAATTATTTCAGAATGGTTGGTGGATGTAGCTACCAAAGTTTGTATGAAAGACTTTGATGAAATAGCAGTTCCACCTTGCAAGAAAACGAATTCTGTTTGCGATCTAGCATTGTGGGGATCTGATAAGTAGCTAGCATTGGTATACCCAATCAAAGTTGGATCATTATTCCCCTTGAAGAAGAGGCCAAGATCTTTTGTGCCATTGAGATATCGAAAGATATTCTTAACTCCAGCCCAATGGCGTTTGGTAGGAGCATCTCTATATCTTGCAAGCAGGTTTACTGCATAAGCAATATCCGACCGGGTGCTATTAGCAAGATACATAAGCGCACCAATAGCACTAAGATGTGGGAATTCTTGTCCCAATATCTCTTCTCCACTTTCCCTTGGTCTAAATGGGTCTTTCTCTACGTTTAGAGATTTGACCACCATGGGAGTTTTAGATGGATATGACTTATCCATATTGAATTTCTCCAATACCTTTTCGGTATATGCACTTTGGTGCTCAAGGATTCCTGAAGGTAAATGCTCAAGTTGTAGACCTAAGCAAAATTTGGTTTGACCTAAGTCCTTCATTTGAAACTCCATCTTTAAATGATGACGTGCTTCATCAATATCCAGTTCATTGCCAATGATATTAAGATCATCAACATAGACTGAGATAATGCAAAATCCTATGGTTTTTTTAATGAAGGCGCACGGGCAATCATCATTTTTAGTGTATCCCTTCTGTAGGAGGAATTCACTTAATCAGTTATACCACATCCTGCCCGATTGTTTTAAGCCATAAAGTGACTTCTGCAACTTAACGCAATACATGTTGCGATTTGCCTTAGGACTCAGAACATCGATTTTGTCAGGAACCTTCATGTATATATCAGAATCTAGTGACCCGTAGAGGTATGCTGTCACTACGTCCATCAACTGCATAGATAGACGATTTTGTACTACCAATGATATTAAATATTGGAAAGTTATTGCACTCATGACTGGAGAGTAAGTCTCGTTGAAATCAACATCGGGTTTTTGCGTAAAACCCTGTGCTACAAGCCTTGCTTTATATCTCACCACCTTATTATTTTTGTTCCGTTTACGGACAAAAACTCACTTGTATCCCACAGAAAGATATCATGAGGGGTAGTCATTACAGCCAAGAATACTTCTCTTTTGTAAAGCGAGGCTAACTCCACTGCAATTGCATCCTTCCATTTGTTCCGGTCCGAGCGCTTTTGGCACTCTACCATGGATTTAGGATATTAATCAGGTTGAAGGCATTCAACAATTTTCTCCAAGAAATATGTGTCAATAATTGTAGCTTTTCTATCAAAAGTCTCCCCAGTCTCAACATAGTTGATGGCAATTTCGTTTACCCTTATAGAGTTATCGTGACTTCCCGAAATGATATGTCTAGGGTCTTCCGATGTCCCAGTCTTGGCAATATGCACCACCGAGAGCTAGCCGCAGATCATCACGATCCACTTGATACGAAGTATCCATTTGGTGTCCGTCAATTGAAGGTTGACTTGCATTCACCATCTTTCTTTGCTTGCTAGCATTAGTATCTCGCTTGGCAGCCATACTTCTCCCTCTCTTTATTATTAAGTGGGAGTTGAGTGGTTTTATTTGGTACCTCCACTCTTTCTGGCACATTCTGAGCGGGAATGAATTTAGTAACACTTTTGTAATTGGTGAATGCATCTGGCAGTTCATTTGCAAGTCTTTGCAAATGTATGATCTTCTAAACCTGTAGTTCAGTTTCTGTAGTACGTGGATCAAAGGTTGGAATACGTTGAGCATTCCAATCAATTTCCTAGCATTCTTTCTGGTACTTGAAGTCTCCCCCTAATGACGGGAAATGTTCCTCATCAAAGATAAAATTAGCATACCGGGTGGTAAATAGATCTCCCGTTAGGGGTTCTAAATACTTAATGATCGACGGAGGTTGAAATCCCACATAGATCCCCACTTTCCTATGTGGGCCCATAGCGGTACACTGAGGTGGTGAGATCGGGATGTAGACAACACACCCGAACTTATGCAAATGGGAAATACTTGAGGATTTCCACGTACTAACTGCATTAGGGAAGTATCATGATACGTAGTTGGTCGTAGTTGGACAAGGTCGGCAACGTGCAATACTGCATGACCCCAACACGACGTAGGCAATTGGCAATCCATTAACAAAGGTCTTGCAATGAGCTTGATCCTTTTGATCAACGATTCAGCCAAACCATTCTGGGTATGGACATATGGATTAGAGTGCTGAACTTAAATTTCCAATGCCATACAATAATCGTTGATAGCATGAGAGGTGAATTCTGCAGCATTGTCCATACGGATTGATTGAATCCTATGTTTAGGAAAATTTGCCTTTAACTTTATGAGTTAAGACATTATTTTGGCAAATGCATGGTTGCGTGTCGAAAGTAGACACAAGTGTGACAATTGAGTAGATGCGTCAATCAATACTATAAAATACCTGAACGGTTCAGAAGTTGGCACAATCAGACCGCAAATATCTCCTTAAATTCTTTCAAGGAATTTAAGTGGTTCAACCTTGATTTTGAGAGGAAATGGTCTCAAAATCAATTTACCAGTGGCACATGCGGTGCACACAAAATCGGAGGATTATGGAAAACTTTGCAGTGAGTAAATTATGACCAATAGAATTGTCGATAATTTTTCTCATCATCCCTATTTCAGGGTGCCCAAGTCGATCATGCCAGGTGTGGAATGGATCGACATTCTGAAAAATTACCTTATATGCAACATGTGCAATGGCCTTAATATATGTATAGTAGAACCTAGATGAGAGTGATGGAATTCTTTCACATATGCGTTTGCCATATCCATTTTTTTTAGTCAAGAGAAGAAATTCTCCTTGATTGTCCTCATGGGTTTCAACATGAATCCCATTTCGACGGATATCTGTAAAACTTAGTAGGGTACGAGTTGAATCGGGATACAGGATTGTATCCTCAATTATAATATGTGTACCCATGGGGAGTGTATAGTGGCTCCACCAAACCCAACTATCACAGCATCGCGTCCAGCGATGGTCAAAACTTTTCCATCTCTCTTCTTGAGAGTCTAAAAATATTTGAGCTCCCTTTTGTGGCACAACTGTCCACAAGACATAATTCCTCCTCTATTAAGTTAACCTCATGAGACATCTTCAGCCGCTAAATGCCAAGGCCTCCTCGTTCTTCCTATCGATCTTCAACTTTTCCTTCTTTCTCTCGGAGCAGTGCTGATAACGTGTTTTGAGTAATGTAAATGAGAGAAACAATGAACAAGAGAGAATGGATCGGTAGTTTCATTAATTCAATCTTTCATACATATACATAGGGAATGGGTGCGACGTACGGACGTAGTGGCAGCCGCCGCATCCATATGCTGGACGGTGATGTCGGTTCCAAGAACCGATACACCGATGGATGGATGGATGGATGAGATTATCTAATCTCATGTTTCGTAACAAGGAGTATTGTTTTTCAGCTTATTTTTTTTTCCAAAAAAAAGAAAGAGATTGATGTTCAGGTAATGTAGGTGCAAAGCACTGCAGCAGCATAGATGCAGGTGCATGCACGCACTGTCGCACACACCTACTCCACTGAAACGATGCCCACTGAATTAAACAACAATTAAAACATGGACAAAAAACGGCGAGGAAAATGCGAACAATCAAAAGATTCTGAGAACTTGTCGCAAGGAACGAGTAGGGTACACCATCGATCAAAAGCACCAACCGGGAATGTTCTTCCATGCATTTCCTTTTGTCATGTTCTTCTGCTATACGCATAACTAACTGTACCTAGCTAGCTACAACAAGCACAGCTTCAATCAGAAATGTTTGGTAAGCTAACACAAGTCAAGCAGGACATGGGTTGTCCATCGATCACACTTTTTGCAGCCGATGGATCGAGTTATTGTATCAAAAGAAAAGACAGATTCAAAGAAAATTAGGAGCAATAATTTCGGGTTTAGGGTTGGCGAAGCTTCTATATGCTTACCAACTACGAGATTCGAAACTGTTTGAGCAGTTGGTGGCGTAGTGTGTAGGAGTAGTTGGTATATGAACCCTTTTGAGGCAACAAACTAAGATCGCCTTGTTGTCAGAAAATGAGCTGGACAATGGGAACCTTACACATGTGAGGGATCAGAAATCGATCGACAGAAGTATGAATAACCGGGGACATGTTTCAATCAGAAACCAACAATGCCTCTAATTGTTTGACATCTTGTACCTTTTGATACCTATTTCAACTAGTTTCAGCTCAGGTTCTGGGCACTGGAGAGTCCGAATTAAACAATCGAGGAGCTGGTAGCAAAAAATTAGGGTGTGCTACGTTCGGCTTAATTGCAGCTTCCATTATATTGTCAGATTCACAAGGCACAGGAGCCACAAAATCTCATTCCCTTTTAGTTCATTTTGAGCTTCTTCAATTCGGAGCCATGGCAGGAAACTTTACATATCTAACAAAGAATCTCAGCTTTATAGCCAGGCCTAACCAAGTTCTTTTACAGTGTGCCTGCTCCCAAATTTAGCGTCCTTGCCATGATAAGGGGTGATCTTCCCTTGACCTTAACCGTAAAGGTGCATTACAGCTGCTTCCACTCTCTGAAAGTCAAAAAAAAAAAAGAAGGGTAAACGAAAATTAGATGTCTGCATAACAAGGATAATGTAGTCCCTCCCAAAGTGGTTGACAGAAGAAACATGGAAAGTTCTGCACATAACAGTCTGTTCCAATTCCAGGCGTCAAACCTGAGAATCATAGTCGCTAGATGCTCCAGTCCAGAGCATTTGATTGATGTACAAGGTACTCTATCATTCACTTGCTCATGCATGTGCCTCTGGCCGTCTTTGGAGGGACACAGAAAGGGTAAAGAATACCGAAAAGGATAAAGGGAGAGGCCAAAGGATAAAGGAATGGCCTGCCCAGGTTGTTAGGAATGGCTAATCAGGTAATCATTCCTATGGTTGTGTATCAACACAACACACACACCCTGTGTATATCCATCTGCCAGCATGTTACGTTCTGCCTGCATGTTTGTAGGCACAGCCATAAACTACAGAATGCCACAGCCAGCTGCTTAATGCTAGCATTCTCTATGCAACGAACTGGAAAGGACAGTGCAACACCTAAGTCTCACATGTTTACACTTTTATTTTATCAGTCTTGCTAGCAAATGTGGCCTCGAATTGTTTGCATGTTCATGCTGCTGTGTTGCCCCCAATTTAACAGCCAATGCAATATGCCAGCAGCATAATGCAAGTTAATTGGAAGCAGTTAGCAGAACATGCACATAAGTACGAGCCATGGTACTGTGGTAGAATCACCTAAATTAAACCAGCTTAAGTGCGCTAACCATTCTGCTAATGGTTAATCCGGTCAATACGCACTTAAAACGGTGTAATCTGGCAGGCTGTTTGGTCAAGCCCGATGCAACCACTGAATATCTCGATCGAAACAATACACCACAAGTCTCACACGAAGATAAGCGCAGATAGTACAAACATGGCAGACTTTACACAAATTAAGGATACAACACAAAGGGTGATATGTAAGTTTACAAAAAAGAGTTCAAATAGATAAGTAATACATAAATTTTAAGGGTACAACGGAAGTAAAGTTTGAAAAACAAAAGCTGATCGTTTAGTTACACAAGCGCAAGCGACGCTGAGAAAGACATCACGTCGAGCCCACCGATATGACATCACGGAGAAGCGACACCTCCTGAAAAAAGGGTCACAACAACAACTCTGAGAATACTAATACTTCGCAAGATTTACCCTACTATGGTATATACTTAGCCGACTCCTAGTATGCAAGGCTTCAGGCTGAGGGGTTTGTTTTGCAAAAAAAGCAACTAAGAGTAGATCCTTACTTTCAAGTTTTAGCATCCAATTTAAAGTTAACTTAACCATTCTAAGTGAGCAAGATATTCAGAACTTTTCAGTATATAAAAATAATTGATTAGATAACAACATCATCCACATTCATACTTCTTTGCATTCTACTTCTTACTATGATGTGACTCAGTGATCAAGGTTCTCTTAACCGAGAGTGGTGGCGAATTGATTCGACTTGATGACCTTGCAAGGTGGACCTATACACAAGACATATGCATGCCCCGTCGAGCCGCATATGGCAATTAGAGAGCGTTAACATTTGAACCCTCTTGCGACCCTCGAGTACTAATCCCCACCGGTACCTCTCAGGGTTAGACATGAGTTACTGACTAGCACATGAATAGGAAACAGGACCAAGTCAATCTACTATCGCGCAATAAGGTCATAGGTTTTACCAGTTTCAATACCTCATACTTCCAGCACGTGGATAATACAGTTCAAACTCAATCAAAGGGGCCACAACGGACTAGCCTTGATCGACACAGGCGGAGGATTACTTTCCATCCATTTTATATCCTTAACCAACTCATCTCCGCCCGGTCTTCATTTTTTTCCTCATTGATTCATTCTCAATTTCTCATGTGAACCATTCATTTCAGTTTTAACAAAGGAACCTAATCTCGCGAGTGACAGACCATCACTCGTCTTCTACCATCCTTAATTAAGCATGATATTTCTCTCAACCTACACATGCTAGTATTTAACTTGGGATTCTTAGGGATCATGCATCTATGGTGTCATTCAACACCTAGGAACGTAAATGCATAGATACATAAATAAGGACATTGTATAGTTTTAAAAGTAACTGTTATCTCCGGGGCTTGCCTCCCAAGCTCTAGAGTTATTGTATAGTTTTAAAAGTAACGGTTATGCTCCGGGACTTGCCTCCCAAGCGCTAGAGTTAGGTCCTGTTTGGCACGGCTCCACTCCTAAACTCCAGCAACTCCATCAAAAAATTCAGCCAAACACCCCAACTCCAAAACTCCATGGAGTTGCCAACTCCATGGAGCTGTAGTGCAAATGGAGGTGGAGTTTTGGAGCACCTCTTTTGCTACTCCAGAAACCTCTCTTTTGAACCTCCTCATGGAGTTGGTGGGTAATTACCCACCAATGCCACTGGTTACACAAAAAAATGTTTCATTCTATTCTCCCTTCTATTCTCCCGAGCCCCACTCGCCGCCAGAGCCCCGCCCATCGCCACCCCCGTGGCCGGCCGGCCCCGCCGCCCGTCGCCGCCCGTCGCCCGTCGCCCGTCGCCCGTCGCCCGTCGCTGCCCGCCGCCCGTCTATTCTCCCGAGCCCCACTCGCCGCCAGAACCCCGCCCGTCGCCGCCCCTGTGGCCGGCCGGCCCCGCCACCCGTCGCCCGTTGCCACCCCGCCGCCCGGCGACGCCTGTCGCCACCCGTCGCCGCCCCGTCGCCCGTCACCGCCCGTCGCCGCCCACCGCGCCCGTTGCCGCCCACCCCGCCGCCCGTGGAGGGTCTCCCGTGTGCGGCACAGTGCAGTGGAAAAAAGGGGAAGAAGAAGATAGGATAGAGAGGATGACAAGTGGGGCCTTAATTGGGGGGCAACAATGGCAATCCACACTGAAATCGATCTTTTTTGGAGCTGAGGGCACCCATCTAGCCAAACACCCCATTTTTGTTCTGGAGTTTTGGAGCGGAGCTGGCTCCATGTGGAGTTCTGGAGTGGAGCGGCTCCACCCGGAGTTGGAGCCATACCTGCCCGCCTCTGCCGCCGGAGCCCCGCCCGCCCCTACTTGCCCTTGCCGACGGAGCGCAGGAGAGCAGCGGGTCCGCAGGCGCGGCAGCGGAGGCGTGGAGAGGTCACACTCGCCGTGAAGAAGATGTTTTTTTCTTTTTCTTTTAATTCTGATGCATGGGTCCAAATTGCCAGTGAGACAAAGATAAGAGTGGAGCTGTACCAAACGCTTTTTGAGATTTCAGATCCACGGTGGAGCAGCTCTATGGAGGAGCTAGGTGGATCTATGGATCTGGAGCTGTTTTTTCAGAGCTGGAGCTCTGCCAAACAGGCCCTTAGTGTCAACTAAGCTTGGATCCTTCCGGACCTTGGGCCGGGTCTTTTGGATACTCCTTCCGGACTTCGCGGCTAAGCTTGCTCCACAGCCACAAGCTCGTGCTCCACTTCGTCAGTAGCGGTGCCTACGTGAAATGTCATGAATGAGATGCAAGTCACTGATAACGCGAGCTAACAGAACACAAGCCAAACACGAGAACTATGCATGCAAAGAGTGTAATATTTTGAAGTTTTCATACAATAGCGATTACCAATTATTAAACTAAACTAACTACACCAGGAAGCGTGGTTGTTGCTAGTAATGATCAGATTTGTTTAGTATCTTGTCAGAAGTATTTCTTTCACGATAAAGTCGCAAGCCAACAACATAAAAGGACATACAAATCAATTTGAAATGATTTCATTTATAGAGAAAAACATACTAAGTTTTCATTGGTACATTTTAGCTATTTGTAGCTATATTGCAAGCGTCCCTTTTATTTTATATTGCGACTTGATCAATTACTTTTATTGTTCAACAGGGTCATGACATCAGATTGTGGCAAGATGCAACTAGCAGGTTCAGACATAAAACAATGCACATGGCAGGGATTCAGGATTCAGGATATTGGTTTAATGGGAGACTTGGCCATTTCAGGGTAAAGCTGAAAACATGAGGCGGACCAGATTTTCACGGTGTTTTTCAACAATCAAACAAAATTTCACAGATCAAGCTTATACTCATGGGAAACTAGATAAGGACTACCAATCTTGTACTTGGTCAAAGTTAAGTGTTTAGGCAAAATAAAATTTTAACGCACTCGAACAAGGCTAAAATGACATACCTCAACACTTGAGTTTTCCAGAAAACACGTGTAAATGTGGAATTTGATTTTATTTTGGGATTTAGACATGTTCATGAGTCAATAATTATGCATTTAACATTTTAAACTACACTTGGTACTTTTCGTATTTATACTTTTAATTTATATTTAGTTGTAAAGATAACATAAACACCTTAATAATCACATTTTGTAAGATAAATCATGGCCACATGTGCTCACATGCTAATAAAATTATTAGATACATTTATTTGTTTAATTTAAATGTTAATGACCCTAATTAATACCAGGGTGTTACAGGCATGAAGCCAAGCGGTGAGCAAGACCACCAATATAGTGGTTGGGAAATTGGATGCACAGCACGAAGCGTGCACGTTATGCCATTGGATGTCTCACTGACAAGTGGTCTTTAAAATTTCAGACTTGCAGTACCCAATTCCCCAACAACATTTGTTCATTAAACTTATCTGGCTATATATAGCATTGCCAAGGATTCGGTACAGTGTGTGAGACCAATAAGTTGTACTATGTTCCATGTAGCTTGCTGATTCTTCCTTCCTCGTAGCCTCCCGTGTCCATGCATAGCCTATGCTTTTGCAAAGGAAAAATGCAGGGGGCAGCCTGTAGTTTGTCTCTCCTCAGGACAGAGACACCTACCTTCTAATTAACTAGTATTCGCTCCGTACCAAATTACTATTCGTTTTGGTTTTTCTAGATACATAATTTTGTATCTAGACATAGCATACATCTAGGTGCTAGCAAAAGCTATGAATATAGAAAAGTCAAAACAAAAGTAATTTGGAACAGCCAGTAGAAAATTAATGTGTAGCCCTATCTTAACTACTGGCATGGGTGGTACCCAAAACCAAGACCATAATTCATATTGTAAAATAATTAGTGGTGCTTGGCTGCAAACTTTTTCATGCACAAAATGTATTGTTTAAAGATGAAAGTTGGACTAAGTGGGAAACAGCAAAAGTACTGCAAACTTTCCTGTACCATCTGTCTTCATTCGAGTTCAAATTTTCAAAGCATCTTTGTGAACTCTAATAAGATATTGGCACTGAGAGCAGCCTACAACCAAACACCGGTGACTAAACGTAGCAACACTATAGCCGTTAATCACCAGCTGGGTCCCGAGCCCCAAACCCAATCAAATCCTATGATCTTATCCTCATCTCTTTTCAAGATCACTTAGGTGAGCACCGGCAGGGTTTTGTTAGACCGGTGGTTGCATGAATTGTCGAAGCTGGATTCATTAGATGTATGCTTCTGTTTCCTTTTTGTGATAAAGAATAAATTGTGATAAGATCGTAAGACTAGATACGTGGAACTAATCAGGGTCCAACGGTGTCTATTTTGAAAATTGATGTGCAATTAGCATGGCTACTGCCTACTGATGATTGATATGACACACAAATATAGCATCGTCCGGACCCTTGTTGTTAGTTAATTGGAGAAGCTGCCGTGTACGAATCATTCTGGCGTCAACTTGAAACAATAGCGACCCTGATGTGGTGTGATAGTTGATTATATGTATAGCATTGTCACTTTAATTTTCAAGACGTATCTTTCCCCTTTTCTGTTGGTAACGATTTATGAAAGCGTCTGTTGGGTCATAAAATAATTAAGAAAAGTTCGTTGAAAAAAATAATTAAGAAAAGTGAATATAGTATATTCATTTTATTTTTGTAAGACTTTGTGTGGTCTCTAATATATTGTAATGTAATAACTATGAACTTGACATCAGATGAAAGTATTTCCAATGTTGCAGAATTTGTACGGTATAATGCATAAATTTTTAGATTATGTGTTAGTCAAAGATTAACAAAAAAAAGGGTTTATTGCTGATGGCAATAAGCAAATACTCTAGCTTGTTTTAGTTTAAATAAAATACATACTTCCACCATTTTCTTGCATATAGACGTCATATCGGATGATAGGAATATAGGATGTTATGCAAAGGATAAATCAGTTAGATGTTGCAACTTACAACATGTGCCCTAAACAAGAAACCAACGAATGGGTCAAGAGAGCACACAACATTACAACAGTAGCCAGTGGTAGACACAAGAGATCAACTAAATAGCCCTTTCCTCTACCGATCAACAAAGCATGCCTTGTCACATGTTGAAGCAACAAGTGACCACAACGATCTTCTTTTAGAGTCTTGGACGTTCAGAAATGCATGTACGATTGACCAAGACGAGGACCTGAGGGAGACCTGAATCCATCATGTCCTGTGTGGATGTGTATTAGACTTTTTTTTTCCCTGTACTACGTACATCTAGCACGAAAAATGTGAGAAGCTAAGAGAACGTGCTCATGCGCGCGACGCGACGGCAGCAAGGTCCTGGACCTATCATCCAGCTGCAGCTGCATGAAAGTGAGTGGATTTAGGCTCACCTTTTCAGGCCGGGAGGTCCCTTGCAGCCGAATTGTCTTCCGTCGTCTTTGTAGCTCGGAAGCAGGCTTGAAATCAGATCATGACCCAATCATGTGCTTCTAGATGGGAGCAAGTGGAATAGTCGTAAGTAGTTTTTACTCATAAATATTGCTATACATTTAGATATGCATGTAAGCGTATAGTAAAAACTATACACTTAAAAAAGCTAAAACGATATATAATTTGGAACGGAGGGAGTAGTTAGCTTATGGGCTGATCTCCGGAACTGCCATAAATCTGGGCTGCCCAATAAGCCCAATTGGGCCGGCTGAGCTTTGGTTGAACAGAGGTTTATTACTAAATATAAATGAACTGAGACGCAAAGATTTATTCCTACATTTTTCTAGGAGTGGCTTCGCCAAAGCATACGCAACAAGCCAAATGCGTGCAAATTCAGGTGAACACAGCTAGGTTTTTGGAAACCCAAATTTTGTAGAATGCGGTTCCCAAAATCCAACCCACGTAACTCCCCCCGTACTGGGAAGGTAAATAATATGCATCACAGCATCAGTATATTTTCAGAGCATTGCCAGGAATGTTAAGAGACTGTCAAGCCCAGAAGCGTACCTAATTCCTTTATATCAACAGTTACTAACAGTAAAACATATCCCTAACATATTAGCTCAAAAGTAAAATATACGATGCATTCAAATACTGAAACCAGACACCAGCTACACAACCAAAAAAAAACAGAGGATCATTCGAAAGTTAGCATGACTCAAACAATGTAAGGCACCGCAGTGCATCCGTAAGCTTCTAACAAAATCGATCAATAAGAGCAGGCATGCAGACCAAGCATGAAACATCACCAGATCAAACTGAAGACAATCGCTTGCAGTTTGCAGCGAAGCTCCTGCAACCATTTTATCATAAGCATATGCCACAATGACAACAACAACGAGGCAACGAAGCTATCAGCAACGAGCCAAAGCAAACGCAACGAAGCTAAAAGACCTCCTTTTGTTTTCCCTCACGGGGAAAAAAAGCCTCCATTTATCAGGAAATAAAATTTTGCGACCCAAGAAGCTTCAGTTCCAAGCTTTTTTTATTAGAGTACCCAACAACCAAAAGAAAGGGTCACATAACGATGCAAAGTATTGTAACATTTACTGAAAATAAGGCTTGCCAACCATGAGAGGCTCTAATTCACAGTCAAAATACCAAAGTCCTGAACATCTGCATGACCTACCTGCAACAAGTTATAATGGGTATTCGTAAATGAGCCTGAAAGCATAAAAAGATATTTATATAAGAGCAGTAGAGAGACAAAAGAAATAACATAATGACAAACCTACCCAACGCTCGTATGGCTTGATAACAATTTCCAGCAGAGATTTGGCATTGGCAAGTATAATTTTCACAATATTGGGGACCCTTTTATCTCCCTGGACACAAGTGATTTTAACCTTCTTAAGATGTTCACAATTGACCTTCACTTTTGATTCATCAGTTTTACAATGACTAACCCAAGCTCCAATCTTGTGAGAAAAATATAAACCTTGTCAACACATTGGTTCTGAAGCAAAAAAGATTCCAACGTGATAAGAAGGAATATACACTTACCGATCCAAGATGCAGGGTAAGTTTCTGTATGATTGGTGAGAATTGAAGCAAGTCGAACAATGCAAGAAGGTCAGCATCCACGCACCAATCACCAACAGACAATTTTTTCAGGTTGTTGAATGTCTGGCACCTCAGGAGGTCCCTTTTCAGCACCTTGTTTAACTGTGATGGATAATTATCATACTGCAATTGCATACAAAAACGAAAAATCAGCTATATAAAAGAAAGAAGGGAAGACGACCATAGCAAAGTTAAGATCAGAGATGATACATTGTCAACTGGAGCAAGCAACTTCAAATTCGTAGCATTTGACAGAGCACCAAATATACTGTATTTTGCATCAAAACTCGAGTAGGACTCTTCTTCAAGGGAAATTGAGGCTGTTACCAAGGATGATACATTCACAAGGCAAGGAGCTAAAAATGGAAGGTCCTCCAGGTGCAGTGACATAAGGTTTGGGGCATCTATCAGAAAATCTTCAAAATCATCGTTAAAATCATATGCCTCAATGCAACGAGATGTAATTATTACTCAGAGTGGCAGAGGAAAATTTGGTGACAAGAAATTGACAGTCTATCATCGTGCCGGACAGCGAGAAAAAAGCCTCTCCATGAAGACGTCAGTGATTGAAACACCAGAGAGATTTGAGTATTCTCAGATGGACTGAAGTGAAGTAAGAGTGATCTAGATTCAATAGCTGATGATGCTCAATGATCCCAAGCTCACGAACATTGCAATGCAGAGCATAGCAAACACATCGGTTAGCTCTGTCATCGTCAAGGGAAACACTACTACTTGAGGTCCATTGAAAGTTGTCCAGAGGAATACAGCCACGGTGCAGTAGTAAATTGTCTATGAATTTCATGAATCCTATCTTGCTAGTGAATTCGCGTCCTTCAATGTTAAGGCGCCGCAATGGTTTCCAAACGTGGAGCCATCTCATGGACAGCACGCATGTCTGTACAGCCTCCCGTGCTGTCGTGAAAGACAGTATATGGTGGAGCAACTCATCAGGGAGGCTGCTGATCACGTCACAGGTGCTGACCTCAAGAGCTTTTGGTCTCATGTGCTTGTTGGACATCCTCGTCACTGAAAATCTCACTCCAAGGGACATCTACTATAGTGTGTGGTGAACAATAGCCCTGCATACAAAACCAACAAAAAACATATTAGTGGACTTTGCGAGCTTTAGCTGTTTACTTCCAATCAAGCAATTCTTGTTAAGTGAATATAATGGTTAGTATAGGTCAAAACCACGAAACAATCAGCAATTTGAAATGCAGGGTGTCTCAGGGAATATCATGATTTGCATTACTAAAGAAGGAAAAAAAAGGTCTGAAAGCATCGCAACTTCTATTATGCTGCTAAGTGCTAACTGAACTGCACCAAACTACCAACCTGTGGCAAAATAGGGAGACAGAAAAGACCAAGATGGCAACATCATCCGCAGAAACGATAAAGGCAAAAAGCTAATAGTAATTCAACAAGATTACGGTGACGATACTTTCTGCCACCACCACCACTTCAAAACAGAAGACCGCATATGGAGCATAGCAGACAATGCAAACCAGCTCAATCTCCGTGTTTGACTTCACTCCATCCACCAGTGGTATGATCCAAGTAATTTGCTGCCTCATCTCTTGAATAAACCAAAGGGCCATTGCTTGGAGCTCCTCGCCCTTGCTGGTCATAATCTCCTTTATCGATTCAGGCTGTAGAGTTACCCAAAATTTGATACAGGTGCAGGAGTGGCAGACTGTGGATTATCTCCATGGGGGATTTGAGTGGGTTTCTCAAAATACACTATACTGTGTATTTAACAGCTGGCCCAGATTACTGCTGCCAAAAAAAATAACATATTCTCCCTGCCTTGGCAGAATAAGCTTCTAAAAGATACGCACTTCCTACTGGCCATTGCCATTTCACAAAATCAGTGTTTAGGCAGTAAACATGCAAACTTCACGTTGCAGACAAGTATATCTCTGTCCCCATTAAAAAAACTCGTAGATTTAGATTACAGATAGCATAATACTTCATCATGAAGCAAATTGTATACTTCAACCCTATCAGGTAAATCCTTGCTCATCTCACCAAACGATACTACAAGTAAAGAATTTGATTCATCCTTTATAGCCAAACCAATCCAAACCACAATCTTTTCATAGCCTCCTACGATCAACAACTACCAAATATTATCACCTGATCCAACCAAATCTACCGAAGAAACAATATATCAACCAAATCTAATTGATGGCGGAGATTAGCAGTCGGTGGTTGAAATGGAGCAGCACACGGAGTCACTTACTGAACATGGAGAAATAAATCTCCGGCGCTCGTTGTACCGGCGCGCGCGCGCGACGGCTTGAGTCGCCGTTCGCCGTCGTCGTGGCCGAGAATGCAGGCTGTGGTCGATACGCCCGTTGCCGGGCGTGGCCCTAGCGGTCCATCTGCGCCGCCGCAGCCTGGAGTGAGGCCGGCACGACGGTAACTGGTGTGAGAGCGAGTTTCCAAAACATTCTTTACCAAAACTATGTTTCGAAGGGCTCTACTAAAAAAAATTTTCCTCAAAATCATCACATCTCACAGCAGATTCTTGATAATAAATTTCCCAATATTTTAAAACTCGCCACATCAGCACGCGTGCCCCCTTGAGCTGGGCCGCCCCCCTCATCAATGGCCGCCACCCCCGCCGCTCCGGTTCCCCGTCCTCCTGCTGCTCTGCGCTGCCTTCTCCTTCCACGGTAAACGCGCTCGAGCCACCTACCTCTGTCCTCCGACGCGTCGTCTTGATTTCGTGCAGCTCACCAGGGTGTCGTCGTCGTTGATTTCATGACGAGCGACGGCCGGAGGCGGACGGGGCTTGCGGGCTTGCGCGGTGGACGGGGTTCCGGCCTCGGGTTCTTGCTTCCGCGCGTCGGTATAGCCTCCGGAGGTTATGCGTGGCCAAACAAGGAGAAGAGAGGGTGAGAGGGAGGCTCGGATGGCGACGGGGAAAGGCAGCGGAGGTCGAGCTCACCCGGCGAGTTCCGGCCTCGATTCCGCAGCGATGAGGGCTCGGCGACGGGCGTGGTTGAACGGCGAGAGGCCGATGAGGTCGGAGCCGCGCGTCGGGGACGACGTAGGGGCCTCGGTCCCGTGGTTCTTGGCGTCGGGGTGGCCTCCTGAGGTGCCACGGTGGCGATGGCGGCGATGGCGGCGATTCACGACGAACGAAGGTGCGGCGGCGGGTGGGATTGATTGAGATGGCTAAAGGGGAGGGCGGGGGATCGACGCAGGCCGTTCTTGCCCCTGCAGAACCGGAGCAGATGAACGTGGTCGCTGCATCGCAAGCCCGTTCGCGCCGCCATCGCCGCAAGGCCACTCGCGCCTCCGACGCTTGCCTCCTCCCAGAACTGGCGCGAGCGGGGAAAAAATTCGGCGGGACCGGCTCTGCGCGCGGGAAAGGAAGACGGGGGGCCGATTGGGGAGTTCTGAGGAGTCGCGACGCGGATAGCAACGGATGAGTTTTTAGCGTCGTTGTATTTTTGCGAGGAAAATAGGAGTTGTTGGATCTTGTTTTTTTTCCTTCCTAAATTAGGTTTTGGAGTAATATAAGGGAATTTTTGGAGTTGCTCTGATGCTACGAATCTTAAACCATGTTTCAGAATTTCAGCGAAATTTCATCCTTTTCGCTGGGCGAAGTTTATATTTATTTCCCTTTTCTTTCATTTCTTTTTTCCCTTTTCCGGTCCACCTGGAGATATTTTTTTTATCTAGTTTGTAATTCTCCCATTTGTTTCACAAGTTGTATCTTTAATTTTTATTTCTTATAGATCTGATCAGATTTTAACATACTTCATCGAGTTGTTCTGATAGTTCAAATATATTATTTCTTAATGTATATTTGAATTATTCTAAGATAAAAATTATTCCACGTTATGTTTTATTATTCTGGTAGTTAAATCTATTGTTACATTGGTGAAATTTTCTCTTTTTTAGTTTTCCTTGATATCAAAACATTTTTATTATCTATTGGAACATATTTCTTGCTTACAATATTTTTCTTCGTTTCAAAACATTTTCCCGGGACATGGAGCTTTTGCCTCAATCCTTTCTTTTCCTTGGCCCCGCTTAGAAAAGGTCAAGCGGATATTGTCGGTATTGCCTTTGTGTCGGTAATAATTTATATCTTTTATCATAGTAAGTATAATACTCTTTTTCATGCTGACAACATTTTTCTTTACTTGGAACAATTTATTCTGAAGATAAAAATATTTCAAAAGTTATATTGTACGGAATGTGACTGCATCTTGCAAATAAGACGGATCCTGCAAGAAAACTGAAGATACGCTTGTAGCTAAAAGGAAAACAGAAAGTATACTGATCATTTCTTCTTTTTGGCAACTTTAAAAATCCTCATATTTTCTTGAAGCATACCACATTCAAATTCAAACATCACTACAGTTTGTAGTATGTACTGCATCCGTTTCAAAATGTAGGTCATTTTAGCTTTTCTAATGTACATAGATTTTATTGTGTATCTAAACATAACCCTATATTTAGGTGCATAGCAAAATCCTATATTTAGATGCATAACAAAATATATGTATCTAGAAAACTCAAAACGACCTACATTTTGAAACAGAAGAATAGCACAGTAGCTGGTAGCAACCAGAATAGCATGACATATGCAAACAGCTTGGGAGAGGCAGGACGCCAAGCCCACCATATGCCACTGGGGAGCAGAGTTCCTCTGCAGTCACTTCTGGGACATGGGGCACGGCCAGGCATTCCACAGTCCACATCGAGAGAGCTCATAGAAGATAGAACCTATTAGCACAGCCGCCAATCAAGTAAAGATACAAGGCCACTATCAATTAAATTAATGTTCAGGTCCCAACCTGTACACTGGTATATGATACACTGAAACCAAAAAAGGCGTCAGGCGCATAATTATACATGTAAACCAAAGAAAAAAAACCTAGGTGGTGGTTATCAACTCTATTTCACTATTGCCGTCTCTTTCCATTCCTGGGTTATCAACATGAAATACACCCCTCCATGCTAGCGACCATAACTATGTGCAACTTGCAACTCCACTGCAGGTTGAGATCTTACTAAATTTGAAGTGCTGCAAAATGGATGGGTGCAAGAAATCAGGTATGGGGTCAAAAGAATACAGCAAGCCTATGAAAAAAAACCATTAGGAGCCTCCGTCAGTGAGGGGGCGTCATCAAGAATGATATCAGCAGGGTCCCCGATCCAAAGTCTATCCCTCCACCGAAATTTGATCCTCAGCTTTCCATTTGCATCGACACCTATAACCTCGCCTTTGCTCGCATAGGTCTCCATCCCCCAACCCCACCTGGGGGATACAAGACCAGGTCGTATCCGTACTTTATCACCTTGTCGGAAGGGCCTCACCTTTTCCACCTCCCACGCTTTGCACAACCATAGTCTCTCACAGAAGCAGAAAGCAATCCAGAGCTCTCCATCATCAGCCCGATGGACCACCCCTATGCTGTTGTGGTTCACATCACCCCATTGATATGTTGGGGTTGCAATGGAGTCCTTAACCTTCACCCAGTCCCCAACACAGATTTCTTCCTCTTCCTCCACTTTCTCCACCTCTGCTGGGTCTATCAACCAAGCCCTGGCACCAGCTGGGGTGTGAATCCTTAACTTCCCATCAGCGTCAATTGATGAGATTGTCCCTATACTCAAATGATTATGATTAGACCAACCAAATCTTGGCTGGCGGATACAACCTCTGATTCGAACACGCTGCCCAACAACAAACTTGCTAACTCCTTCAAGCTGGCTAGAAGGCCCTATCCACCTTTCCTGCTCACCACAAAAAGCCACATGAATGGTTCCATCCCAAACATCACCTTGATATCCCACCCCATGCACCACACCAATGCTACCAGGCCTGAGAGATCTCCATTGATCCGCATCATTCCGCAGCCTAACCCACTCTCCAACCTCAAATATTTTCTCAATTTCAAGATCTGCAGGATCACCTCTCCACAATCCAGGCACACCAAAGAAGGCAACCCTAACTTCTCCGTCAGCATGTACACCAGCGATTATGCCTCTAGAATCAGGCCTCGCATCTCTCCATCCCCATCTAGGCTCTGAAATTCCAGCACGGAACCGAACATGCTGACCTATCTTAAAGGACTCTACCTTCTCAATGTCTGTGTTATGAGTTAACCATTTCCCATTCCTGAAGCAACCAGCTAACTCCAAGTAACCAGAGTCCTGGATGCTGTGGACTACTGCAATGCTTATTCTGCCAATACTGTTCCAGTCATAGGTAGGTCTGCTCCCAATACTTGGTTTTTGGCGGACCCAGTCTCCAACCTCAAAAGCTGAAAGCCTCTCAGCATCACCAGGAGCAACCTTCCATAAACTTTTTCGGCCAGAAACCTTGATATTTAAAGTCCCATCCATGTCAATCCTCGCTATGGCTCCAATGGTTGCTGCAGTTTCATTCAACCATCCAAGGCGTGGCTGAGATATGGAAGGTGACACATGAACTTTTTCCCCTACCTCAAATGGCTGTGCCTTCTCCACATCTGCAACAGAACAAAGAAAAAGCTTGCTTCTGAAGCAGAAAGCAATACCAACATCCCCATCATCTTGTAGACTATGCACTATTCCAATACTATTACGAGTCACATCCTCCCATCCATATTTGGGTGAAGGTACTGTTGCTTTAACTCTAACCCAATCACCAACCTGCAAACAGAAACAGAAGATGAGGATCCAAAGAAAAATGAGAATAACAGAGATGGGAATATAAGAAGCTTATACCTTAAAGTTCTCAATCTTCTCCATGTCTGATGGATCTGCTTGCCATGGTGCAGCCCGATTAGGAATATCTATGATGAGCAGACCATCACTCTCGATGTCAATTATTTTCCCCACACTGTGATGGGTCTCCCCACCCCATGCATATCTGGGTTCTGCGACAGACCTCTTTACGCATACTTGGTCGCCAATCTGGAAAGTTTTTTGCAAAATCAAGAGCATCAAACTAAGCAAAACCAAACAGGCCACCAAAATGTCACAGAAGCACAAATAACAAAAATGTTACAGAAGCACAAATATACGAAGTTAATTCCTAATTGTTGTGTAGCCATACTGAATCTATTTAGAATTGACAGATAAATAGTGAAACTTTGATGATATGTCTCTTGAAAAGATGTATATATAACCAAAAGGGAGTAAATAAAAGTGCAGATAAAGCCACAGCAGTACCAAAGGACCTTAGTTGTAAAGGATTGCAAATACACACGAACAAATGGATCATATATTCACTAGTAGATGGTTAAAAAAAACGTGCAGGAAGCAACTTACAAATAAACCATATATTAAGTGGTAGATAATTCAAAAAATTACCTTGAATGGGTCAACATGTTCGACCTCCTCTGGTTCACACAACCATGGATTGGACAAATAGCAAAGGCCCAATAGAAGACTGCTATCTGGTCTGATGGAGTATACAATACCAACACTTCCAGGAGTAATAGACTCCATGCCATGTACAGCAACTGTTAGCGAGGGACGAATCCGAACCCAGTTACCAACCTTATATTCTTCAACCCTTTCAATCTCAGCAGGATCAGCTCTCCATCCCCTGGAAGCTCCTGGGAAACCAACCCTCAAGATTCCATCATCATCAACACAGAGAACCGTCCCAATGCTATCCCGCGACTGACCGCGCCATCCAAATCTAACAAGAGGATATCAGACAGCGATCAAAAATGACAATTTCACATCAAACAGTTGATCGGCAAGTATACTGCAGTTTTTTTTCCCACACATTTCACACATTACTAGGTTACCAAGATGATAGTGAACATGCCATAGAAATCGATCTCAGCTGAAAGATAACACCAATACCATTAGCATGCAAATGGCAACTATATATCACCATAACGTTTTGAACTTCAGTGTTTGCTAAACTGCAAGTTCAGTTTTTGTAACAGATAGAAGCAAAGCACCATTTGTGGGCTATCATCACTTGAACGGCATAGGATCAATGAAGAGCCTAATGCATCAGTTTAAACTTTTCAACCGTTGAATATAATCAGAACAGAGACTGGCATGTCTCGTGCAAGTTTTGTTTAATACTGAACTACAAGTTACTAGCATGATCATTGATCAGCATCCCTGTAAAACCTGGAACGCGAGATTGAATAAGTATACAGAGCATAGGGAATCTATCTGCTGGAACAATCATACAGGCCTTCTATTTATAGTTACTGACGGAAGACGCATGGTGGATCTCCGGTCCAGTGTACCTTTTTTATATATATGAGGGTATGCTAAAGGCCTTTGTTAATTTAATAATCTGAGAGTCCAGCAAGAAAAGAAGTCCTGTTAACATAATAGGCATTGTTTCATTCACTTCACGGTGAGGTGTCAGCCACATAAAAGGGTGTAGCATCAAAAGTATGAAGAATTAAAGTTGATTTACCTAGGTTCTGGAACATCTGGCTTGAGCTGCACATGTTGGCCCCTATTTAATGGAATGACTTTGATAACTTCACTTGTCAAAACACGTGCTTCTCCAGTACAAAATGACACAACAAGGTGGTCATTGTCTACAATAGACTGGACAAAACCAATGCTTCTGGGTCCTGCACCTTGCCAACCAAAAGCCGGTGAAGTGACAGTTCTTCTAAATTTCACCCAATCCGCAACTTCGTATCTGATTACAGCATAAATAAATGGATTAATAAGACAAGTTGCAAATAGCATGACCAAGTTCCTATTTACTTGTCATCCTAGAAAGTGCTGAGTCAACTTTTCCAAATTATACTTCTAGAATTGCCTTCAAAACTCAAAAGTATGTGAATATCGTAGTTTTTTAAATATTTCTTTGCAACATATAATTAAGGAAGGCAATGGTTGACATTGTATATTGGAGACTTTTAGTCAAATAGCGCTTAAAATAAACAGAGATAGTATCGAAGATGCCCAGCTAGAACTTACACTCTACTGCACTTGAACATATATTGCAAAAAATGTAAATAAAAGAAAGAGTGGATTTCATAAAAATATGTTGATCAAACTGTCACAAACCTACACTTCTACAGAAATTTTACATAAGACCAATCAATCTTTGGACTAACATATCAAAGGAAATATATGAAAAAATTACAGTTCCATACAACAATCTCTGACCAATTGGGCCCTCCTATAAGTGAGACATGGTAATGCTCTAGGTCACGTGGACCAGACACATCAGCATATCGGGTGGAGAGCAAACACCCCTTACTTGCCTTTCGTGTCATGCAGATGATGGCAAATTGTTTGCGCCACATGGTAGCTCCATCTTAGCATCATGGCAACACATATTACTGTATAGCGTACACAGGTGGGCCTGCCAGTTGGTGGGAGTATATTGTCTAGAATGAAAACTTGCTAAAAGTATGGTTTAGCTAAAACCTATGCTCAAGAGTGTACTTTTGTGAAAACCTCCCAAGTGTGGTTCCGTGGATGTAGCCAAAGCATGTGTAGTTTCGCAAATTTACTGAAAAAACAACACAGCATGAGGTCCTTACATGGTTGGGGAAAGATGAACTCCTTTATCTTCAAGTGTTTCCATCAATTCTTCATAAATCCATTCTCGTGGAAGCCTCTCAAGAAAATCTCTTAGTGTCCAGCCTCTGTAATTTATAAGGATATTGTTCGACTTGTTAACACATAAACCATGAAACTTCTTCATTCGCAGTTTCGCAAAACTAAATTTCCAACAGCATCGTAAAGAGAAGGTTTCAAATAAAAGAAAATATTATGCAATAATCATATTTTCTTGTTGTTTCCTTCAGCATAACTTTTTTTGTATAATTGATTTCCTTCATAAGTTGCTTACCGGTGGTTTCTCACATCAACAGCAGGTGACGGCTGTTGTAGCATTTGGACAATCCAAGTCATGTTTTCACGTATCATTTTTGCTGCATCAGCAGCTATATGAAAAGCATTGTCACCATCATCATCCTGTTAACCAAATAGCACAACATTAAATACATAACATAGCAGTAAAACCAGGTTGAGTAAAATGGTAAAGGTGCACCCAAAAATTGTATAAAGAATTGGTCCTGTGTAACATAACTATAGACCTGAAAAGGTCCAAGATAACCGGAAAAAAAACGAAATAAAAGAAACCAGGAAGAAAACCGACAGTAAGGCCTTCCTATAGCACATTCCAGGGGCAGTCATTTAATATCAAAATCAGGTAAATTCAGTGGATGGATATCATTCGTAAGAACCTGTATCAGCATAAACTTTCAGATTTAGCAGGCCCGATGACTAGCATAGAATGATAGAAGTGTCCTATAACATGGCTGAAAGAAAAAAGTTCTCAGTACATCCTAATTCTTTTTTGGGTGATCATAGCACCAATCATCTTGACTTCTTGAGAAGATCACCAACAAAGAGTACACAGTAATTTAGAAGGTCCAACTGATTTTGCAGGTTCGTTAAGTTATTATGTTAGCAACTAAAAAATATTCTAAACATCCATATGCCCACTACTACGATGATCCGTTTTAGACTTGTGATCATTAGATCATGAAATAGCCCATTTACAACACTTAAACATGGTCCTATACTCCTAGTATTGTGCTCTTTAGAACATTTCAGGAATTGGAGGTATCCATCCTTGATAATTATCTAGCCATAGTACTGGAGCCTAGTGGTTGATACTTGATAGGGATGACATGGGACAATGCAGTAGATCTTTATGTCTCCAGGGTGCAGTAGAACTAGGAACTACAATAAAGCCCAATCTTTGTTGGCACATAACATTGAGAAGTTGACACATTTAGTTTCAGGCAAATCAATACATTTGAGACGAAGCATCTCCTAATAGCCAGGTTTATTTGAGAAACACTGGTTAGAGGCTGCAAAGTCACTTCCTACCTTTTACAGAGGCTGATGTAGCCCAGCCGTTGGGATGATTTTTTTTCCTTGTAATTTTTTCTTTCCTTTTGTTTTTTCGTCTTTGTACAATTGATTTCCATTTGATATATTATCTAGTTCCTCCAGAACTGATGTCGGCCAAAAATTGAAACATACATGTGATTGGCTGAATGTTTAAGTTATATAATTGTCATCATGACAGAAACAACACAGCAAAAACAAATTCCATTGCATGTGCCCATGCAAAAATAGGACACAGGAAAACCATAGCGATTGAGTGTATTATAATCTCAGAAAACATATTATGACAAAGGATATCAAAAAATAAATGTGACAGAAACTAAATGCCATTCATACATTTTATAGGTTTATGGTATATTTAAGTTCCTACTGAAACTCCACACGAGATAAAAACATAAGGTCTGAAGAACATATGACGCAAAGAACATAAATAAGTGAATCAGAATGAACAACATATTACAAGGAGGTTCAGCACAACTCCCAGTTAGTAGCACTACTGTATATTTCCTAATATTGATCTGCACAAGAGTATTTTATTGGACTTGACTTCCAAACTTACCCAGTGCTATCTACAAAAATTATATGAAAAAAAGGCAGCAAGACAGCAAACCTGTATGTTGCAGTTTGCTCCAGCTGCCAAAAGCAAGCCAACACATGAGTTTGCACCTCTGTTGAGTGCAACATGGAGTGGGGTTGTATTTTGAGCATTTCTTATATTTACATCAACTCCTGCTTCCAGTATGATCTGACAGCAAAAATATAACACAAACAAGCCATATTATCATATGGTAAGCAGAAACAGCAGAGAAGTCTAGGGAAAAAAATCAAGCCACCAGATGGCCTTTACCTTAACCAGCTCCACGTCATCGATCATTGCTGCAGTATGTAATGCAGTTCTACAGTGTGGATCGTCTTGTGCTGTAGGATCAGCACCAACAGCGAGCAATGTTCTTACTAACTCTCGACCCTCTGGCAAATGTAAGTCAATAGTCCTATTAGAACAAAACAAGATCTGCAATAGATAAAAGAACAGGATTGTCCAAATATCCTAGACCTTATGGAACTGTAAAAACAGATTTGCCCATATTGGTATAACCAAACATAGAACTATAGAAGTACGTCTTTGTATCTGCTAAATGTAATAGAAGTAAAACCATAAATTACCTTTCTCGTGCTCCTTTTTAAGAGCTGCTGCCATGCATAAAGCTGTCCCAACAGGGCTGGGTACATCAATCGCTTCTGCTATCTCCTCTAAAGATGCAACTTCAACCCATCTTCTCACCACAGCAGTGTTCCATGTTTCAATACATAGATGCAATGGCCTATTCACCATGAGAGTGAAATGTCACTAAAAGGAAATAACTAGACAGATAAAACATGCAAATGGAGAAGATTTAATGCAGCCAAAGATTAAATGATTTTTTAAAAAAAAATACTTTTTAAAGTGGCAGATGAGCATTAAAAAACACAATAATAGAAGCTGATTCCCTGGGTGGGCCCTTACACTAGGCAATTTCTTACGTTTTATGTTGAGAATTTGGTATGCCCATCGATCTGCAGCCTCCATTTTCCAGTATGACAATAGCACAATCAGTATATCTCCTGGCCACAGCAATATGCAGGACAGATTCACCTTCTCCATCTACTGCATTAGGATCAGCTCCAGCAATCAGCAGCTCCTGCACACACATACAAAATCTAAAAAATAGAAACCACCAAGCTCAAACAGTATGATGTGAGCATGACGACATACTTGCATGCACTCCGGTTGACCATGATGGGCACAGACGTGGGCAAGAGTAGGACCCAGGCCTTCTCTAAGCCTAGAATTGATACAAGAAGACCTGCCTACAAGTGCACGAACACATCGAGGAGAGCCAGCAGCCAAAGCAAAAACTATAGGAGGGTCTTCATCCTTATCTAATATGTCTACATTCTCTTGGTAAGCCACAATAGCTTCCACAAGCTCTGCTGAGCCTCGGCGGCATGCTAAATGTAAGGCAGTGTGCCCATCTGTATTTTGTGCTTCTAAGAGAGAACGAATCAAACTACCATTTCTCTCTGATGCGGCCTTTGCAAGTAGATCCCTGGTATTTACAAAAGGTTTAGTGTGAAACAGTATATGATATACGTGCAACTATACAAGATTTGCCAAGGACAAACCTAACACCAGCAGCATCTCCTTCACATACAAAACGATGTAAGGCATTTGGATTATCATGAACCATCTCCTGGATGGAGGTTGTTGGAGGTTCTATGCCATTGGGCAAGCTTTCATTTGGGAAATCACTGCAGAAGCAAGTAACTAAGTCAATACTTAAGTTTGGAAAACAATATGCATTTCTAGTTGACAATGAATGATTCCTTTTAGGAATAATTAGCTTGAAGATATTTCACTATTTGCTGCTACACTTTAGGGTAAGGTGCTCCAAAGCTTTTAGCTTCCATGTATTATGCTTTCACATAAAGTATAATACAAAGTCAGATGAATATATTACTTCTCAGGACTAGCAGGCGGGCTCCGTGGTATGTCCAGAAGATGTCGGAGAAAAGTTTTTAGCATGTCCTGGAAGGATGGTCTTCTAGAAGCTCGGAACTGCAAACAATCACCTATCATCTTCCACAACTCCCCAGGAAGTCCTACACCTACTACTCTTGAATATTGAGGCGGTGGCTTCTTTTCTTTTACAACAGACTTACAGATTTCCTCTGCACTTAGCCCAGCCCATCTGCATTTCAAGAGTATCTAACCACACCATTCACAAAATATTAAGGATAACAAATGAAATAATCATGCTACTTACGGAACAGCACCAGTACACATTTCCACAAGTGTGCAACCGAAACTCCATGCATCTGACTCTGGTGATATGCCGTTTGCACTATCCCAAAACATATTCAATGACTTCTTCAATGGTCCCCATGCCTCCGGAGCTGTATAATTGGGACTAAGCAGTGTAGCATCAATGCCGGCACTGGAGTCATCAGGTACTTTCCTACTAGTAAGGTTCTTCAAAATTGCTGAAAGACCGTAATCTGAAACAACAGCACGTCCACTTGCATCCAAAAGAATGTTCGATGGCTTTATGCTCATACAAACAATACCCGCTGCATGGAGTTCTGCTACTCCACGGGCAATATCTGCTCCATACCTGCAAAGTCAGGTAATTAAATCATAAAGGTTCCACATGGTTGAATAAGTAAAGGGTTATCAAACACAGCGACACTGGTTAAGAATGCCAAGAATTGTTAAAATGTACTGGATAGTGACAACGAAAATATACTTATTGGTAATGCTGAAACTTTCGTTCAAAGGCAAAAGGAAATAAATGAATATGAATGACATTGCATGATAACTAATTCTACTAACGTTCAATGCACTCAGCATGAAAAAAAATCAATCCACAGGTAGCTTCAGTTTTATAATTGGGGAAATCTGTTGCTTACTTAGAGATACAGCTGAAACACTGGGTATTAAAATGCTACAAGTCTCAGCATATTGTATTTGTATGATTTTGTCCATCAGCTGTCGACAGATTACGAAAGCTTTCATCAAATGTACCACAGCAATACTGCATACTCAGAACAAGTTTACACGATTAGCTTGACAGTATAAGAATGAAGTTGAACCCAAGATGGTCTCGGTAGAACCATAAAACACCACCATAGGGTTTTCTTTTTAGCCTACCCCAATTTGCTTTTTAAAAAGCTTCCTTGTTGTTGTTGTTTTTCATTCTGCCACCATAGGTTTTTGAGACAAATTAACTCAACTAGCTTAGGACATTCACTAATGTTCTGCAACTTTGGTAAGTGAGATATAAGGCGCGCTGATTTCGAGTACCAGACTATCACTGGCACGCTGTTATGATGATTATGAACTTTGGTAAAGTTCACAGTTCAAATGTACTCTGACTCGGAAAATGCTCAAAGTGCTACAAGGAAATCCCATATCTAAGAAAGTGAAATAGGACAGGCTTCCATATTAGGGGAAAGTAATGAATTGGCACATATGCATGCAATTAAGTATTGTCAAACTAAGCTATGATGTAGTTATCACCTGATAAACAGTTAGCTGTATAGAAAACCTAGAAACATGAACTGCTATTAATATGGTTGCAACCAAACAGGCAATCTACTTAACCTATTGGCTGAATTTCCCTTGCTAACATATAGGTGGAAATCAAACATGGAATCTTTGAATCGAAGTTAGAGCTGACAACTACGGTCTCATTGCAGAAGACACCAACAGACTATCAAGTTGGTGCGAATTTTGCTGTGAGGCTTCCATTCTAAATACCGCATCAGCCTTGTGGAGAAATGTTAAATGTGAATTGTGCATTATTATAGAAATTTACTCAAAAGAATGCATGTCAGAGGAACTTCAATGTCCTCAGCATATACAAGCATTATAGTCGCTCTGTGAACTGATAATAGACAAAACTGATGCTGCACGGCTTGGTAACTTGATGGTAATTGACCCAGCAAACAAATTGCAAGCCAAAGTTATGCTACTCACAAAGTATGTCGTGCAGAAAAATAACCAATACGACAAGCATTAATTGTGATCACGTTTACCTTCCAAATTCTTACACTATAACACGAAATAGAAGACAAAAGCAAACAAGGAAGCTAGCAGCCTTACCAAGCCATAACCAGACACGTAGTGATAGCCATATCAAAGACCCGATGTGTAACGCCATTATTCAATATGCCACTTTACACGTAACGAGTCAAGCTACCATACAAGTATGGACCATACTACCGCTATTTGTCACTTTTAATGAACGTTCTAGCTAGACATGCTTCTTATCGAGTAGCATGTTCAAAAACTCATGCCCATGAACACGTGTATTGACACACATAAACATGCACATGATGTTGCAATGCAATCTATTTTTGCAGTACTGTCCATTTTCAACAATCAATGGTAAGACAGCGCAAAAATAAACTACTATACTACTAAGTATAAACGTTTAGATGCGATGCCACACCTGAGAATCTGCTCCAGCGTGAGCCGTCCACCATTTTGTCGCATCTCTGCCTGCACAGACCCCGCATAGCGATCCATCACGAAGCAGAGGTGGCCGCCGACCCTTACTGTACCATGGAATGCGCACACGTTCCGACACCATGTGGAGGCGCGTCTCAGCCGCTCCACCTCCTCTTGAACCCCCTCAAGCCCGTCCCCTGCGGCCACGGGCACCCTCTTCACCGCCACCTGGTGCTTGCACCGCTTGGCCCCACTGCCACGGCCACCACGGGACAGCGTGCCGGCCCACACCTCCTGCCCGGCAGGCCCAGGCGGGCCACTCCCGATGCGGCGGGCGAGCTTGAGGTCCGGGTGCGAGGCAAGGTCGAACGAGCTGCATCCGGGCGGCGGGGCAGCGGGCGCTGACGCGGGACGGCGGCTGGGGCGCGCGAAGAAGTCGTCCTCGTCGTCAGAGCCGTCGGAGGATGATCCCGAGTCAGAGTGGAGGAAGGAGGGGGATGATGGGGACGCGGAGAGTAGCGATAGGATGGGGAAGTTCTTCCGCAGCGCGGAGACGGAGTTGCCGACGGCGGTCAGGTGGCGGCACCGCGGGCACGGCAGCGTGGCGCCGGGGGCGGCCGCGAGCATGCGGGAGAGGCACGCGCGGCAGAAGCCGTGGCCGCAGTGGAGGAGCAGCGGCGTCCGCTCATCCTCGTCGTACCGGACGTTGCACAGCGAGCAGCACGGCACCCGCATCGCGCCCGGCGCCGATGGGTTCCGGGCAGCGCGGCGCGGCGCGGTGCCCTAGGGCGCGGGGTGGGGGGGAGGAAGCTGCAAGGCGAGGGGGTAGATCTGGGCGCCGCGCCGGGGTGGGGGGTTTGGGGAGGGAGACGGGTGAGGAGCGTGGGATTTTCTGAGAGGAATGGTAGAGAGGGGTTGGTGGTGATGCGGTGGGAGCTGGGAGGGACGACAAGCAAGCGCGGCGCGTCGCCTGCTTCCTGCTCCTCTCCCCGCTCCGCCGGTCTGCCCACTTTTTCGTGTGCTCGGAATGGGGGTGCCGGGTGCGGCGCTGCCGCGTGTGTTCGGCGGTGTTGGTGAGTTGCGAGTTGTTGACGCTTCTGATGAGCTCATCCGGGCTTTCAGCTTTGTTGATCGCCATTATAGTTTCCAAATAATACAAATCATTTCTGCTAAACAATTAGGCTAGGCATATCTTCAGTTAACAAAATTATCAACTCGGTTATAGTTCCACCCATATACACTAAGGCTCCCTTTGGCACAGCTCGTGCCAGCACGGGTTTAAGCTCTTTGCTACAGTATTTGATACTGTTTAGCACCATTGGAAACCATAGTGTGAAACCATTATAGTGCAGATCGAAGAAGAAAATGAACTAAGAGAAAGGTGAAGCTAGTTTTTATGGCTTCACTGGCTCTCTGCTATAGTGCGTCGCAATATTTTTATAGTGCAGAAATCAAAGCAACACATAAAGTGTGCTAAAGGGGGTTTAAGTTAGCACCGATTTAGGAAAAAAAATACTATTACAGCTACTACCACATAGACAGAGACACGTCAGGATCACAACACGATTAACACTTACAAAGGTTGCCAACAAGTTTCAAGTTTAATTATACAAATTCCAAATATATTGCATCATTTAATTTCCTTTTTATCGGTTTTGATATGCTAATGCTTGTGCAAATTAACTTTTTACAAATAAAGTTGTATACGTAGTTTCTTATACAGGTAGTCTCATATTTCAGCTACAAGAGGTAGTGTTGAAGTGGGAATGGGGTCGCGCTAAATACTCGTGCAGTGAACATGCAGCATGCGAAGATGCTTCTTGCATCATTTTTGCACCCGGGTGGGGGCAAGCGCACCATGGGCTGTTCTAAGGTTGGCACACTACCTAAAACATTCTCAAACGCCATAGAGACAAAAGAATAGTAGCAAGATGGTTTTTATGTATTACAATATCAGAAATAGATGCAACATCATTACCCCTTCAACTCGTTTACTATTGCCTTTATCTACTATACTTGCATATTTTTAGCTATTTGATAAGCACATCACATTGATTTTCGCCTCGGATGATGGATCCTTACTAGAGAAAAACATGACCTCATTGACTTGAGTCACCGTGCCTCGGTGATCCACCTTAAAGTGCGCATGTAACTCTTGCAAATCTTTTTCTTCATGCTCCTTGCGCCGCAACTCTTCTTCCTCTTTCGCCTTCTGATTTACTTCAAAGCGTCGATGAAGATCTTCCGAAATTTTTTTCAAGAGTTGGCATTTTTAAGGTGACATTAGAGATATCATTCTCGGCCGTAGTAGACGATGCTTGTTTCTTGGTCCAATTATTTTCAGTTATTTTTTTCATCAAAGCTACTAAAAATGTATCTTGCATGGTAATTTAATAAAATCAAGGAGCGGAGAAAGAAATTCTTGTGTTTTTAGATAATGACACATCTATACCGAGAGTGGATATTGCTGTATTAGGTAAAGTTTCTTTTTAGCATACTCGAAGTTGTCATATTCTAATTTCATTTATAAATTGGAAGTATTTTTATTAGTGTGCTAATATATAAATTTTGAGTTAAGTGTATAATCAAAATAGAAAAGGTCAACAAGTGCAAAACTTTATAACAGAACAGTTTTTTTCCTCGACAAGGGTGCAATGACATCCGAAATATTAATGAAGCTTATGATAAAGATTTAGAAAATGTGTGGATATGTTTATTTTTTATTGATGAGTCACTAACGTGCTCTTTCATGATGTTGGAGTGGTAGTGAAATAATTTACGGTAGATGCTAGATATGAAATTAGACTTGTGAAAACAATGTTTCCCATGAATGGACCATGCGTATTTAGTATTTACAGAATTGCAGCCTGTTCGCTTCAGCTTATTCAGTCGGCTTATCAGCCACCAAACAGTGTTTTTCTCTCACAACAAATCAGCCGCTTCAGCTTTTCAGCCAGCTTATAAGCTGAAGCAGGCCCTGTTTAGCTGAGAGACTGAAGTGCAGGGCAGTAGGCACAGTACATGACCCTCTTCATTTTTGGATCTAGCCGACGGACACATTTGCCAGTCGATCTGGTCCGGTGAACCCTATTCCAGGGGTTTCTTTCGCTCCCTCCCCTCTGCCGTGTTGGATCCCACTACAACTCTTCTCCGTTCCAACCCCGACCAGACCCGAGAAAGGAAAAGCCTTCCCGGCCGCCCCGCCCCCGCCGCGCTCGCCATGGACTTCTCTGAACAGGACGTCGACGTCTTCGGCGAGGACTACGACGTCCACGACGGCGGCGCCGAGGCTGAGGCCGACGGTGGCGGCGACTCGTCGGGCTCCTCCTCCCCGTCCTCATCCTCATCGTCCTCCGCCGCCGCGTCCTCCTCATCCTCCAGTGGCGGCTCAAGCCGCAGCAGCAGCGGCGGCGCTGGCGGCGAGGGCGAGGACGGCGCTGACGAGGGGGACGGCGAGGAGCACGATTCGTCCAACCTCGCGGGGACGAGGGGCACCGGCGCCGGTGGCTACCGGGACGACGAGAGGGGGGAGGATGAGGGCGAGGAGGTAGAGGAGGAGAGGGATTTGTTCGGCTCCGACAACGAGGATTACGTCAGAACCCCCGCGCGCAGCAACTACCTAGTCCCAGGTCCGTCTCTCGAGTCTCGTCAGTTAGTTGGGTGGCAATGCCCTAGGATCAGTTTCTAGATTGAACAGTAGTAGCTTCTGTTTTTTTTTTGGTTTGCGGAATTAGCTATGAGACTGCTACAAATCTTACCATGTTTCTCGAATGGTTTTGTTTTGAGTTGGTTGTTCGAAGGGTTTTGTGAGATGTTGTGGACTAAGATTGTAGAATTTTCCTACTTTAGGATACATAAGTGATGAATCTTCGTTGTAAATGATTATTTACTTGTTTTCTCTATGCTTTTTTCGGCTTCCACTTTCCTCAGTCATAGCGTGGCGGATGTTTCAGCTATAGGTTGACCATCACTTCGGCAGTTGGTTCTTACTTCTTAGGACTTTGTGCGCCGCAAGATATTTCAAATTACAGCAGCATGAAAGTAAATTTGTTGGAGAGGATACTTGAATGGACACAGTTTGAATCTGACCATTTAAGGGTTTGCCTCAAAATTGGATAGCAGTTAGTCGGGAAGGATACATCTAGCTGTTTTCATTTCCATTCAGAAAACGGTAAAATATGGCTCTGAAGAAACCACATCACTTAATGTGTTTGTGAAATAAATTGTCAGTCTTTTTGCTGAATAATACCAGGTTTTACTTGAGGATCACCTTTAGGATAAGCACAATGACACAATTTAACGAACACTTACAGCTTTATGCATCTTTGTGTTGAAAGCCTCCCGAAAAGTTACTAAGCATTTCATCTGTGCTATCATGCTGACAAATATATTTTGCATACAAAAGCTTCCTATGTAACAACTCAAAATCTACTGTTTCAGCAATCAGCATCCATTCAACCTACCGATATTTCATTATAGAAGAAAGGATGCCCTTGCTTTGTAATAAAGAATGTGATGAAGGATTGGATTCTTTTCATGGCTAAGATGCTTAGACATTTTGGGGGCTTGGTGCAACTAGTGCTTTTAAACGCTTGAATGGATTTAGGTTGAAAGATTGGAGGTATTAATACTTTCTTTCAACATGGATAATTTCTTGCAGTGCTTCCTGCAATACGTAACACTAATAATCATTCTCGAGGAGGCTTCGGAGGACGAGGTGGCAGAGGTCCCCCACTTCTTCCGAGACCAGGAGGTCATCCAGGGCGACACAACTTTGGCTATGGGAGATTCGGGAATGGACGTAATGTCGAAGGTTTTGTTTCAGACCTGAAGCTTAATAAGAGCGAAGAAACATTGTCTAGAAAAGCTGTTGCTTTCCAGGAGGTGTGTATAGTATTACCATGTTCATTTTTTCTTCTGATTGTTATTCATCTTTGTGGAGTCATGTTTGCTGCTCATGCAGCCTTGTGAGTTTGCATCCTTCAGCCGCGTTGAGGGTGGAGCTGTGTATTTTGATGATCGCAGCTTGGTAAGATCTCTGTGTTGCTAACTGGCATTGATTTCTCTTCCTTTTCAGTAAATCTATGATAAAAATTTTGTCTATGTTTTTTACCCTTTCTTGTTATGTTGGATGTTATACTAACACCCTTCTGTTTTCTAGAGGCTCTTCAAACGTGAAATTTGTGACTATGTCGGTGCAGATCTCAATAAAGGATTTGAGTCATTTGTAGAGAAGAAAGGTACATTCTCTCTTGAGCTCATGTTTTTTCTTCGCTACATCCCTGTTGATATTTGCAACTCTATTAGTATATAGTGTTAGCCTACCCCATCTTGCTTGGGACTGAAAGGCTTTGATGTTCATTAGTATATAGTGTATGAATCTGTTGCTGTCAGTGCCTTACAAAATTCTTTTTCAATCATTATGATATATAACTTACATTGGATAGACCACTTGAACATAGAGAATGTAAGTAGAAGTTGTTTCAAATAGTAGATAAAGGGAGAAAAAGTCAGTTTCATTTTTTCCTTTTGTATTCTACATATGGATCCTGAAAAGCAGTCATTCTGCTGGAAGTTAGTCTTTCCTTTAATAATTGTTTGCATATGAGGGTGCTGCTGGTTCATGATGAACATGGTTCAATGTCAGATTTGGGTCCTGAAGGATTTGGCGATCTTCTCGCATGCATAAGAAATTCGCCGATAACTCTTCAGAATAATATACATTTTGTGGTAACACTACATTGATGCCAATCTTCATTTGTTACCTTTACTACAACTTCTTAGACCTGCTGATAATATATACTCTTCTTGCAGACATACCGCAACAATCTTAACAAGGTATCATCCTGCAAACTGTCAAAAACTTCTTGCTCTTTTCTGCTGCTTACATTTCTAGTGACTTTTCACTAAAACATTGCTGGTATGGTGCTTCCAGTGCAAATTATGTGGAGCACCATATTTTTTTTTTGTAACCTGATGTTTTCAGTATCTACTAGTCGCTCTCCAACACAACATTTTTCAGTAACCTTTTATATGCTTTTATCCTGAAAGACAAACATAATAGCTTACTTTATCATCAGATATTGGCCACTGCTTACCTAAGAGAACCATGGAAGATGGGTGTTCACAAAAGAAAGGGTGTCGTATACCTTGATGTTCATAAGCTCCCTGAAAGACCAAAAAGTGAGATGGAGCGTAGGAGGTGATTTCTCTTCCCCTTTCCCTCCTATTTTGTCCCCTTGCATGTACAAAAGTTGGATGTACAAGTAGATGATGATGGAATGGTATTTGATGTACTTGCTGATGATAGAAGGTTCAGTAACAAAGAAGTTAATCAAAGTTTAGCATATATACGCTGATGGATTGAGTTCGCACAAAAATTGTCTTGTGGTTATTCTATCGTACTTGCAGATTCAAGTAAACGAGCATCTGATGTTGACCCAAAAATTCAGTTAACTTTTTATAATGCAAAGTTTTTGTCCTGTCCAATATTAATTTCACGATGCTGAATTAGTTTGTTGCCATATTTGCGCATGCGCTGCAATAAGATATACTTATCTAAAGTGTTAATACTTGGTGTTCGTTTGGAAATCTGGGATGTGACCATTCATTTGAAACTTCACGCGTTACATACTAGTAAAACTACAATATTATATGAATGCTTGGCCAATTTAGATGGTTTTGACCTTGTTGGTCAGATTGTACAATTTTGGATAGTGTGATCATATCGTTTTTAGAGGGCCATTTAAAAAGTATATGGAGGCAATGATTTCTAATAATCTGAGCATTGGAGATTGTGACAAGGCGGGAAATTCAAAAAATATGGCCTGCCATGGGCTGCAAAAGCGGCTCGTGCATTAGTTTGATAGACCGGCAGTTTTTAAGGAACCAATTATAGTCTTCTAGATGATGATTTACACACATTCATTGGTGGTTGTCTTTTCTTTTTATAGACAGCCGGATAGCTTAATAGTGGCATATTGATTTTTTCTGATGATGTGTTTCTAATTCATTGATAACATGGAACGAATCGAAACCACATTAATACTGATGAACCTGTACTTTCTCCCCTATATTTGATTCTCAGATGTTATTGGGGCTATTCTTTTGAAAACCTTGCCACTGAGAACTCCTTCAGTGAGGATGGAGGAGGTATTGATGCAAATGTAGAGTTTTGTTCTGTAATAAAGACAAAATTGGGTGCCCATCGCATTGTTATGGGTGCTGAGATGGACTGCTGTGATGCAACTGATGATGGCAGGCGGTTCTATGTGGAGTTGAAAACAAGCAGAGAGGTTTGTTTTTGCATGAATTGTGAAGTCCTGCTATCACATTTTTTATCAAGATTTTATCTTTGAGCTTGATGTGTGACAGCTGGAGTACCATACAGTGGAGGCATATGAGAAAGAAAAGCTACTTAGGTTTTGGGTATTTTACTCATCTCCTTCTTTCCCATTTAAGCTACTTAGGTTTCAGGGGTCTACTGCTTGTTCCTTTTTGCTGTTGTATTAGGTAATTGAATTGTTTTCAAAACTATCTATTCATTTTCTTTCTATTATGTTTTGCTGTGTGGAGTTTTATTTTGGATATTGATTCGTTTTATTGAAAAAGTGTTTCTGTATTATATTTTGATACTCAATATTTTCTTCACTTTTTTATGCGATTAAATAAAGTATAGAATGTAGATGATAACATAGCAATCCTGTTACAAGTCTGTCGACTAATACTTTTCAGCAACTTAGCATTTTGTTTTCAGAAGTTTCTAATATCTTGAAACATTGACTTTCTTTACTTCTCTAAATATCGCAGATTCAATCATTCCTGGCTGGTGTTCCTTATGTTGTTGTGGGATTCAGGTATTATTCATCTTTATCATTTTCTTCTCTATATTATCACGGGATCCTGCCATTCTGGTATACTGAGCTTTGTCACTTGCCATTGTGCAATTAAATCTGACCGCTGAAGTTAAATCTTGTTGATATGATCATAAACGCAAAGTCCGTTGCTAACGGTAGGATGGGGCCTTGATACCTCTCTTCTTATAGAAACTGGTTATCAGTGTGACATTTCTCACTTATCTGTATGGCTGTTGCATCTAAACTACAAAGGCACGAATGGGGGGGAGGGGGGGGGGTCTGGATACTTTTGATCTCGCCCATCGACGAACTAATCAAATGGTCCACTGGTCTGAAATGGTTGATGGTCAACCATGCACTATATTTAGAAACCATGCCCTTGATTAGGAAGGCAAGTAATTTTATAACTAGAGGGAAATTTTTTTCTAAACAACACACTAGCAAATTATAGCTACCCACTAATTCTGATTGGCCTAATATATTCTAGCATTCCTATTGGTGTTCCCTGTATACAACGTCAAGGTTTCGCACCTTTGTGCCAAATGTATCCAACTGCTAGTAGCCTAGTACATGTAATTGCAACTATCATTTTTTTTATTACTGTTCAATCGGATGCCAAGCTAGTTTTTTTGTTCTGTATCTAAGACATTGTTGTCACAGGACCTTAAGACTAAGGGCCTGTTTGTTTTCCTCCTAGATTATATAAGCTGGATTATGATCCAAGGGTAGGAGGGTAAAAGATCATCATGGGACCACTAGGGGACCACAAATAATCTGAAATAAGCTACCCAAGGCTAGCTTATTTCAGATTACATGTGGTCCCAAAGTGATATTTTACCATAGTACCCATGACCCATAATCCAACTTATATAATCTAGGTGGATTATATCCCAAACAACTTACCTTAAGTTCCTGAACACCCAAACTCTAATGCTATCACGTAGGCCTAATGCTTCTAATGAGATATTTACATTGCCTTTAGTGATATGTAATGGTTTAAATTATAAGCTTTCTCTGCCCTTCTTTTGGCCTGTAGGAATGATGCTGGCATACTTGTGCGAACAGAAAGACTAAGAACTAAAGATATTACACAAAAGGTGAAGGCAAAGAACTACTGGCAGGTACGTTGAATAATGTTTCTATAATTTATCAGCAGTGGAGGAATCTAGCAATGTTCAATCAATTCATGAATCGTCTAATGTATAAAAGGTAAAGTAATGTACACGGTTTTCTGGCACAATGCCCTATTTTTAAACACTGTTTGAAATTGAGGGTGAAAAACTTTTGTGGGAAGTTCAGAATCCAAATGGCATCCTCCAGATGATTTGTTTCAACCAAAAGTGGATTTGCTGCTACTTTCTTGCATTCAGATTTTGACATGTCTTTGAATAGTTATACTAATCTCCATGCGCTTAGGGTGGTGTTTGCCTGGCCTTTGCCGATGAGGTCTTGTGCTGGTTGTATGGGACTGTCAGAGAGAGTAAGGATCTCTTCACCTTTAAGAAGTTGCACTTTCACTTGGCAACTTTTTAATATTGTTCTTGTGTTGACATCTCAGTTGGCACTCATGTTTTTGTTTATCGCATGGCTTACAGATGAAGACTACATTCTGCAATTTGTACATCCATTTAATCGCTTGGAGCTTCTACGCGCCCAGTCTCCCTGCCCCGAAGCCATAACGTTGCATGTGCAGCAGCTCTCAGGCGCAGCAGACTAGATTCCGTTATAGACACGACTTTGGCGGTAACAACTGCCTTGGAGAAAGTTTCATGGGCTCCAATTCTATCAGATGAGCTAGAATTGTTGAGCTGACAACTTACTCTAACCCAGTCACCAAGCGAGATGAGCTGATGCATCAAGACCTAATGGCATCGATCACCAGGAGCAGCTGCATCCATGGTTCACTCTCTGAGTGGCCAAAGAGATTTTGAACCCATCAAAGATTGTATTTCGATTGTAACATCATGTTATAAAACTAGACAGGCGAAGAGCTATGCTACTAGTTCGTGCGATCAATCATGTAAACTGTATCATTGATGAGATGAATGTTTAACACTCAAATTGCCATAGTCGCTAGAAGTTATATGTAAACAAAACTTTTCCGTACACTAGACTTGAAATAAAAAAAGTTCATTAGGCGATTGGAATGGTGCGCGTGGCTGCCACCTATGGCTGCGGATGGTTTTATGCTTCACACGCCATGATGAATTGCAAACGTGAAACTGCTGTAATGAGCTGGGAAAGTTGTTCTCTGTCAATTGTTCTTACTAGCAATTATGCCCGCGCGTTGCAACGGGAGAATTCATTCCGATGTGAAAAAGATATTGATCTAAAATTCATGTGATTAGCATAAATGAAAACCACACACATATATATATTACATGCCTTGCTATATAGCATGAGGGAACAAACGTGGTCAATTTGTTTTTTGGGTTGTTAAACCCTAAAACCCAAATTAGTTGCATATACGGACCCAATCTAAAGAGAAAATAAACAAGACCGGTACCTTGACCTCACCGGCAGGGTGTTGCGATGGTTCCTCGTGTTGCCACTGTCGTCGTGAGTGCATTGCAGTGGTTCCTTAGTGGAGCCTTGTCGGGACAAAGATTCCAACCACCAATTTCATGTATGAGGGTATCGGGAGAGAGAGGAGATTATGTGGATTTTATTTTGGTGGTTTCGGACAATAATTATTAAAGTGTGGAGGAAAGCCGACCAAGAATGACCATTAATTTTGTTGTTCTGAAGCTCGTGAGGACACGGCGTAGTGTAGAGGAAAGATGAAGTGACAAGGAAGAGGGAGTTGGTGAAGGAGAAGCTTGCTAGGGCCTAACCTTGATTGATTGCTGCTTGGAGAAGGAGATCGATGGAGCCATGCTTTCGTGGAGAGAAACAACAACAGGGGAGGAGGAGAGCGGTGCAGCTGGGCGGTTCGACAGGCTTGTCATGGTAGAGTAGAGGCGCTCGGCAGGAGCTGCAGGGCTATAAGCATCAGGCAACGCCGACCTTTGCTGGCTTGGTCAGATGGAGGATCAAGGATGGCAGTAGCAGTTAGAAGGTGAGACGGAGACCTGTCGAGCGAAACCGTGATGAACTCGGATAGAGATGATGGTCGAAAAAAGAGGAAATAAAAGAACAGACGGACAAACCAAAAACCAAAGAATTAAAGGGCAGAACTCGTGAAGGATAAGTTCTGCACTCGTGAAGGAAAGGTTGGACCTCGAGTCAATTGCAGTAAAGTTTGGGGATCTTTTTGCAAAATCGTTAAGAACTATTCCAAGGACTGGGGTTGATTATGAAAAAGTTGAGGAACTTTTTGCTAAACAACTACGACGGTTGGAATAAACAACCGCACTTTAATATTACGTAGAGATAGCAACGAGGAATTGACTTTGTAATTGTCTTGGGATCTGAACCTAGCATGCCGGTTGGTGATCAAAACGGAGGCTCCTATCTACCTTCTGGAAACTTCCAGCTCATTGAGACCCATCTTCTCCCTTCCTCTTCTTCTTCCCCATGCTCCCCGCCGCCGCCGCCTCGTCCTCCGCCCCGGCTGGCGGAAGCTGTGCCGTCCGCCCACTCCACTCTTACTAATCTGAAGCTTGCTGTCACCTCCTCCGGCGTCCACCGCCCGCTGGATAACCTGCCGGTGGCGCTCCCGCGCGCCTCGCCTCCACCGCCGGCATAATTGTCGCTACCGCGCGGACCTGCCGTTGCCCCCTGACCTACTCCTCTAAGCCCGGCGAACAATGAAGGCCCCCCCAGAAACTCTGAATCCTAATCCTAACTCCACCACTACCGCCGCCACTGCCGGCCTCGACCACCACCCAGGCCGAGCGCCGCCTCCCACCGTCGGGCTAACCTCGTCCCGTAGCGGAGAAGAAGCGAAGGGAAGCGGAATATCTGCAACCGTTGGATCCTATTCTCACAGGAAACTTAAAGCGGAAGTTTCTTCGAAAAAATTCTTCCAGAGGATGCATAGGTTTTCCTGATCAAAACATGCATGCATGCATATGTTCCGAATTCTGAAAACGCATCATTTTGATACATCCGGGGTCCGTCCGTTGTCTAGAAGAAGAGACCAGGTAAAGCCCACCCTACAAATCCAGCTCGGCCCACTCTCTACTGTCTTCTTTGCTCGCTTGTTTCTGTTCCTCCTCTTCCCGTTTCCCCACCTCGCGGAACGAAAAAAGATCCCCCTAACAAATCCCTAGCTAAACCCTCCTCCCCGCTGCTCCGTCGCCGCCATGGCGCTCTCCAAGCCGCTCCTCTCTCGCCTCCTCCCCCTTCCCCTCCGTCTCCGCCCCCAGCTCCGCCTCCTCTGCCTCGCCACTCCAACCCCCACCCCAACCGACGACGCTCAGGCCCCCGCGGACGTGGCCGCGGAGCGCCGCCGCCGCAAGCGCCGCCTCCGCGTGGAGCCCCCGCTCTCCCGAGGCCCGGCGCCGCAGCGCGCCCCGGGGGCGCCCCGCACCGCGTCCAACCCCAACGCGCCCAAGGTCCCCGAGTCGGCCTCGGTGCTTTCGGGTAAGCGCCTCGACCTCCACCGCCGCATTCTCGCGCTCATCCGCGAGAATGACCTCGACGAGGCGGCGCTCCTCACGCGCCACTCCATCTACTCCAACTGCCGCCCCACCGTCTTCACCTGCAACGCCGTCCTCGCCGCGCTGCTCCGCCAGGCGCGCTACGCCGACCTCCTCTCGCTCCACCGCTTCGTCACTCAGGCTTCCGTCGCGCCCACCGTCGCCACCTACAACCTCCTCCTCCAGGCGTACTGCGACTGCCGCCGCCCCGACGCCGCGCTCGAGCACTTCCGCCTCCTCCTCAAGGACGACTCGCCCGTGCTCCCATCCCCCACCACCTATCGCATCCTGGCGCGGTCCCTGGCCGAGAATGGCAAGCTGGACCAGGCGATCGAGCTCAAGGATGGCATGCTCGAGCGCGGCCTCGTCGCCCCTGATACACAGGTGTATGCCTTCATCATGGGTGGGTTTGTCAATGCCGGGGATGGTTACAGGGCCATTTCATTGTATGAGGAGCTGAAGGAGAAGCTCGGTGGCGGGCCTATTCTCGATGGTGTGGTGTACGGGAACCTAATGAAAGGGTATTTCCTCAAGGGCATGGAGAAGGAAGCCATGGATTGCTATGAAGAGGTGCTTGGAGAGGGTTCCAATGTGAGGTTTGGCGCAGTGAGTTACAACATGGTGCTTGATGCGCTCGGGAGGAATGGGAGGTTGGAGGATGCACTCAAGCTGTTTGATAGAATGTGCATGGAGCATGACCCACCCAAGACGATTGCTGTGAACCTGGGGAGTTTTAATGTTATGGTTGATGCATATTGCCGTGCTGAAAGGTTTCAGGATGCGATTGAGGTGTTTGGGAAGATGGCTGAGAAGAGGTGTGCTCCAGATGCACTCTCCTACAATAATCTGATTGACTGGCTGGGGAAGAATGAACTTGTTGGAGAGGCAGAGGGATTGTATGAGGAGATGGCTGAGCGGGGTGTAAAACCTGATGAGTACACCTATGTCTTGCTCATTGAGTCCTGCTTTAAGGTGGATAGGGTGGATGATGCTGTTGGCTATTTCAACAAGATGTTTGATGCTGGCCTGAGGCCCAATGCCAATGCATTTAACAAAATCATGGGTGGCTTGGTGAAGGTTGATAGGCTTGATGAGGCACAGAGATTCTTTGATATGATGCCTGAAAAGGAGGTCAAGCCAAACATTGCCAGCTATGAGCTGCTGTTGAAGGCATATGTTGATGCCGCAAGGTTGGATGATGCGATAAAGATAGCCAAGGGTACTCTGTTGGATGAGAATGTTGTGTTTAGTGATGAAATGAAAGCACTTCTGGAGGGGGCACTTGAGAAAGAGGGAAGAGATGGGGATATGACAAAGTTATATGAAGATGTGGAGAGGGAGAAAGCGGAGGCAGCTGAACGTGCAGCTGAAGAGAAAGCCAGAGCAGAGGCTCTTGCTAAAGAAGAAGAGGAGAGGAAGAAGGCTGAGGCAAAGGCTAAGGAAGAAGCGGCTGCTAGGGCTAGCCGAGCGGCTATTGAGGCTGTGCTAGGTCGCAAGAGGGAAGCAGAAAACGAGGAATCAGCTGATGGACCGAATGTTGAGGAGGCGGAGGTTGTTGGATCCAATAGTGACACCATCGGTGTTTCTGGAGAATAGAGTGAAGGCGATGAGCAGAAAAAGCAAGAGTCTGTTGAAGCCTCATCAGGTCCATAGCTTTGTCATCTTAGAGGTTCCTTTCTGTCACGATTGGTTAGCTTAATTTCAGTAGTATAATGTGATTAGGAGTGGCTGTCAGGAGGTCAGCTCAATGCCTTTATTTCAACTCACATGGATTCAAGTCGTACTGATTGTATGCTGCCTTGCCGCAATCTTGTGTACCACATCTAGTATTTTTCGGATAAATATAAGCTATAAACTTTATTATATCCCTGTGACGAAAGATTATCATTTTCACACTCCATTCTGCAGATTTGAAGTAATTATCTGTTTATCTTTACATTTACTGAAATGTGCTCATTTGAGAACCTTCCATGGCTTCGACGATTTGAACTACAGGCTAGAATTCAGAGCTACCGAACATGTGTGGTTCATGGCTCAGCTTCGGCTTCCTCAAAAGCAGAGCTGCTTTGGCTAAAAAGAAACTGATTTGTACTTTTTTTGGCTGAATGGTTGGAGCTTCGCCCTGTATTGGCTCTGGTGTTTCTACTGTGATTAGGTCTGATGAGAATACAATTGGTCACTCGATGTAGCGTTCAGCTGTGCGTTGATTGAGCTGTGAGTGCGATACTGTGATGAGTTGACCTTTAGTTCTGGTTTTGGTGTCTCCGTTGTAGTGAAGCTGCAGGTGTTATTTCATTTAAGGGGAATGGGATAGCTAGGACGTTGTATAAGTCAGTTTGTTAGATACTAGGGTTGGTTTTTTGGTGGAATCATTTGTTCATTCCAGGTTTCTAGGGGTGACAACAGATGTGGAGTGTGTTCTCACTGGTCTTAAGTATCAGCACTTGTATATTTAGCTTTGTCACAGTTTATTCTTTTCTCAAGGAACTATAAAAGCGCCTGTGATTTAGTTAGTGTTGCCACTGTTTAGTCTTCCAGTTGTTGATGCTCATTCAGATTTGTACTAGGTTTTTTTTCTTCCTGTTTGACCTGTTTTGTTCATGGGTTGCTGGGTGCTGTCCCTTTTCAGACTGGAGATACAGTCGTGATAAAGAGAATACGGATAGGGGAAAAGAAGGAAGGTGTCAACTTCACAGCATTAAGGGAAATTAAACTGCTCAAGGAGCTGAAAGATCCTAATATTATTGAGCTGATTGATTGCTTCCCTTACAAGGAAAACTTGCACCTTGTATTTGAGTTTGTGGACACTGATCTGGAAGCTGTCATAAAAGATAAACGCATTGTATTATCTCCAGCTGACACAAAATCATATGCCCAGATGATGTTGAAAGGTCTAGCTTTCTGCCACAAGAAATGGGTGTTGCACAGGTACCTACTGCATTGGTAATTCTCTTTTGACAAAAACAGCATTTGATAAGCTGTGTTGCAGGGACATGAAACCAAATAATTTACTCATCGGTGCTGATGGGCAGCTCAAGCTTGCTGACTTTGGTCTGGCACACCTTCTTCTATCATTATAGTTTCTTATGCAGCGTGTCCCTTCAGCTCATCTGGATATTGATAATAAATGGGTTTAATTTTCCTTTTACTGAAGAAAAACCATGACACATGTATGCCAATGTTTGTTGATCCTATTTAATTTCTTGCAAGAACAGTAATAATCAGAATCATTTCAGGTAGGTAAAATTTATGTTAGTTCTTTTTTGTACTTTGCATACTGTAACCTATTTGGAGCTTTATTTGAGCCCTTTCAGTAGAAATTGTCTGCCAATACAAATCATGCAACATCTTAAGCCGGCCAAGCATCCTTGCTTGCTGACTAACTCAAGTGGTGAAAAATGCCTAATCCTGTACACTTTTGTACAGAGAAAAATACATACATGTAAGGAAGATCTTATTTTATTTCCAAGATACACTAGTCAACATCCTACTTCACGTATGAGGTTTTAGATTGCTGTCTCCCTTGCATGTCACAATTCGAAAAAAAATGGTAAATATACATTCAGCCAGTCACTTTTTTCTGATTAGGAAAGGTGCTAAATATGCTATCTGCTTGTGAAGGACATCATTTTCTTACATAAGCACTGTAGCTGGTTTTCATCTGACATCTCACCTGGGAGTTCTGCTAATCATAGTTCCTATTCAGTAGCATTATGTATTATGCAGTCAGGGACCAGCTCTAATTCTCTACACTGAGCAATTACCACAGTGTGATTTACCTCAATGCATTTCCCTTGTATTTCATTCTTTTATCTAGATTTATTTATCCTGGTTCTGGCAGACACTTGAATGTTAACTGTGTTTACTTGTAGGTTTTTGCACGGTGGTACCGAGCACCAGAACTTTTATTTGGCTCGAAGCAGTATGGATCTGCTGTGGATATTTGGGCTGCTGGATGTATTTTTGCTGAACTGCTTACTCGCCGACCCTTTGCCCTGGTTAACAACAACCTCTTAATTCTTTTAATGGAATATATTTGTTGTTTATTCAATTCTATTCAAGGCTAAGAAATGTTTGTATGCTCAGAATTTAATGTCCATGGCTAAGTTAATTTGTTCATTGACGATGCACTAACTACATGTGTCAACTCAATTTGTACATCAACTTCCATTTTTGTAGCAGGACCAGACTATTATTTTGATGTGGAAAACTGGAAAACTGTCTGTTGCTAGTTAGGCCATAGGACTGATGCTACAATAAGCCTGTTTTGAACTGCTAGATAATTGAATTAGTTGCCTCTGGGGAAAACTCTGACCGTAGGGTGTGTAAATTGGGAATTTAATTGCACCCATTCACAAAATCCTAGCACTTAGCAACCCATATAGTTAGAATCAGGTGTATTAAGCCTGGCTCTAATTTTTTTCTACTCATTATCTACATGCATTACGTTTGGGGTACAATTTTTATAGACATGAGGGAAACATTGTATTTTACCCTCGTGTCTTACCACATATTCTGTTCACCTTTGCTGAAGCCATCTTTAAACTTACTTTAATAAATGGAGTCCTTTCTTCATTGATCAATCTATCTTGTACTGCAGAATGCTGCATTTGTGGCAGAGTGATTAGGTATTGACATTGTGATTCTGTAAACAATACCTTAAGTGCTGCTGGCTACGATAAATTGAAGCAGTAGAAAACAAATAGCAAGCTTGATTACACTTTCAACATAGGCATTGGGGATGTTTCTGCTTCCTTATTAAAAGACATGAAGTCTGTTGATGCTGTAATTGTTGATAGAAAATCTGGTTTTACTCGTCAAATTGAAGCAGCAGAAAACAAATAGCCAGCTTGATTACACTTTCCACATAGCATTGGGTATGCTTCTGCTTCCTTCTTAAAAAACATGAAGTTTGTTGATGCTGTAATTGTTGAAAGGAAATCTGGTTTTGCTCCAAATCTTGATTTTATCATTAGATAGAACAGTCTTGTCAGGGCTAGCTGTGTATGCACAGGTGTCCTGGAATGAGTTTGTATCACAACCTTTTGGATTTCTTCGCAGATGAAACCGTGGAGACCCATTACTATGTCCAATCATTTAATTTGTCAGGCATATGACTGAAGGCCTATTTGGATCTAAGTGCTAATGGGTGAAAGTGCTAAAGTTTAGCACCTTTACGCATTAGCACGTCCAAACAGGAGTGCTAATAGGGAGGGCTAAACTTTAGCCCACCTCCAAAAAGATGCAAAAGCATTAGCTGGTGGGGAGGTGCTAATAGGTGCTAATGGGCACTGGAACTCGCGAAAAGATCGAAATACCCTTGCCAACCTTATCCTATCCTCGAACGTCGCCCTCCCCCACGCGAGATGCCACCGTCACCACGTGCTCCTCCCTGCCGCTAGCTGCACCACAGCGCCCTCCCTCCTTCCCTCACCACACGTAGCCGTGGATTCCTCCTCCGCGGCCGCCTCGTGCTCCTCCCGCCGCTGTCCCATGCTCCTCCCTGCCACTGCCGCCGTGTGCTCCACCCCGCCACCGCCATCACCGCTAGTTCCTCCCGGCCGCTACTCGCGCCGCGGCGCCCTCCCTCCTCCCCTCGCCCAACCCAATTCTCTGTCGCTGGAGATGGAACCACATGGGCTGCAGGACGGCGAGGGCTTTGTGGACTTCTTCTCCCAGGGGGATTCCACGGCGCTGTCCTCCAATCTCGGCGGCGGCTTCTCCCAGCCCGAGGCCTCCCTGGTGGGGCGCAGTGTGCCTTCTTGGCGAGAGGACATCCAAGGCTTCGACCTCAACTCCTATGGGCTTGAATTCCCCAACATGCAGTCGTATCAAGACATTCTTCAATCGTCAAGGGTTGGTGATGAAGTCGTTGGTGGGAAGCAAGGCACCGGCGTTCGTCGTACCAACAAATCAGGCAATGGAAGATCCTCTCAGCGCTTTGGTGGAGATGCAGGAGGCAACGGCCGTGGTGTCGTTCCGCGCACTTGGGGAGATGTGGCTGCAAAGGCCGCTGCGCCGTTCCGCGCTCCTCGCATGGCCCGAGAGCGTGGACGTGGACGTGGAGGTTCCGTGTCCGCCGGCACCTCAACAAGGCACGCTGCACAATCAAGAGGTCTTCCTCCTCGAGCCACTACCAGCCTATCTTTCCCCGCCGGTGGTACTGGAGGTCTTCCTAACCAATCTGCTGCTGAAGAACAGGATGAGCAACTTGGGATCAACCCTCCAGTGACAGAACAATCCATTTACTCAAAGTCAGAATGTTTTGGCTATATGCGACTTTGACATGAGGTTTACCTTTGTAGTCGGGGGATGGCCAGGATTAGTGCACGACATGAGAGTGTTTACTAATGCAATTCGCAAGTATGGCGACAAGTTTCCATATCCACCTCCAGGTAAGCTCACATGTTGCCATCTTGTCAAACTCGCTACCATCATATTCAAATGCTCAATACTGTTCTTTCTAATTTTCATCTTTTTCATGGAAATTTTATCTTGTGGCCTCTGGCTATCCCAACCGTCCAGGATATCTTGCACCGTACAAAGGTACAAAGTATCATGTACCAAAATTTCTACAAGGTCCAGCACCTAAAGGTAAAAAAGAGTTATTCAACTTTGCACATTCATCACTTCGAAATGTCATCAAGAGATCATTTGGAGTACAGAATTTTGTTAGCGAAGCAAAGCAAAATAATACTTGCCTGTATGGCACTTCACAACTTTATTTAGAGAGAGTGCAATGGCAGATGCGGATTTTGAAATGTGCGATCGTGATGAACACTTCATTCCACTCTCTGGTGCATCTTCATCTCATCAAAGTGGTTCAAACACCCATTTAGGAGACCAAGATATGAATGCATTTCGTGATGCTATCGCTAACGGTTTGTTTGTAGGCGAGAGTAATTGAAATAAGTTATTTGTGCAAGTTTGTATGGACATTATACTATTGTAATTTTTATTCGTGCACTTGACTGTATGAATCTGCACTATTGTAATTTATGTTGAAGGTTGGCATTCTGAAATTGTATAGCAGCTTGGCAAGCAGAGGAGTTTAGCAAGTAGAGAGTACGTGGGTGGTCAGGGAGGGGACCAGGGCGCATGGGAGGGGACCAGGGAGGCAAAAGGAGGGGTAGAGAAGACTTTCCTCCATGTGCTACCTTTCCATTAGCACTGGATCCAAACACGGGGGTTAAATTTTAGTACCTGCTTGCTAAACTTTAGCAATTCTCATACAAACAGGGTCTGATTTTATGAAGACAGTCACATGATGCAATAGTATGTTAGTCATTTTGCTGTAATATGAGCTTTTAAGGTCTGTTTCTGGAAGTGCCGGTACCTGTTTCTACTTAGGTGGAATATAGTTAGTTTCTGTTCTTTAAATTGTTCGTTCTTATTTATCGTTTGAAACTTGAAAGTTGCAATTGGTATTGGTAATGAAGGACTTTCGAGATCAAAGTTACTCTATTTTGTATTGATGTAGGAGTGTAGGACTAAATGGAAACCGGATGTCCATAAAAGAAAAAAAAACGAAACCGGCTGCCGTTTGCTGCCTCCCATGGCGTCGCTCGCCCGCCTCGGTGCTCAGTGGCCCTAGGATCTGATCTTAGCTTGCCGGTTTCATCAAATTTCGACATTCAAACCCGGTGAGGACAAATTCTCAAGAAACAACGCAAAACAGGCTCCGAATTCTGAAAGCGGTCTCCGGGTCAGCCCGAGACTCCCCGCTGTCTGCCGAGACGAGCACACGCACAATACGCCTTGTTCGGAACTGCAAGCCTGCAACCCAGCCTCCCCCAAAACCACGCCGCGCGGTCTCCGGTAGCGCTCCACCGGCGAGCTCAGATCAGAAATCCTCTCCCCTCTCCTCGTGACTCGTGAGCCCGCAAAAAGGAAGGGAGCGCGGCGGGGTCGGGATGGCCGGCGGCGAGTGCAAGAGCAACGACTACGGCGCCGCCGCCTACTGGGACGCCCGCTACTCCTCCTCCTCCGCAGGTTCCCCCGCTTCCGGCGGCGGCGGCGAGTTCTTCGACTGGTACCAGACGTACTCAGCGCTGCGCCCGCTCCTGCGCGCCTGCTTACCCGCCTCCTCCCGCGTCCTCATGCTCGGCTGCGGCAACTCCCGTACGTCTGTCTTTCTTCAGCCACACGGTGCTGCGATTTGGGTACTGTAACTACTACTGCTTTTGCCATGCTTTGCTGCCGAGCTAGAGCTTGCATCTTGGCGTGTTGCAGACTTGCACTTGCAGGGTTCCATCCGGGCTCCGAAATAGCCACCTGCTCTGAGATCGAACTAGCTCATACTCCTACATGTGTTTCAAACGGACAGTCATAGAGAATGTGGGCCCTTTTCGATTCACCAATTAACCAAATGATTTGAATGGCTCAGAGCCTTTGTCAGCATCACCCTAGCTATACCATTCATCCGTTAGAGCATTCCAATCTTGTATGGCTACGCCCAGTGCTCCCTTCACGCACCTTCTTCCATGAATTAAAATTTTTATGTTGGCTGGCTCTATCCTGCATTCCTGTGAGGTAGCTATGTTAAGCGGTGTGGGCTTTAATATCTTGAGGATGCTGAAGCTATTCTGTTGTTTGGCTGTCTAAGGTTATTGTTTTTTGCTATTCTGTGTGCTGATAATCAGCTTCATGTTGCTATCTGATATTGTTTTGAGTCTTGATTTTGGCAGTTTTGTCAGAGGGTATGGCGAAGGATGGTTATGAGGACATTGTAAACATAGACATTTCGTCTGTGGTCATCGAGCAGATGAGAGAGAAACACAAGGAGATTCCACAGCTAACATGTAGTGTTCACTGATAGTTTCATCTTCCTAAGTTTAAGTCCTCTATATGCAGTCTATTTACTTGGTCTTCTTGTGCTTTAAGATATGCAGATGGATGTTAGGGACATGAGTTTCTTTGGTGACGAATCGTTTGATTGTGTCCTTGATAAAGGTAAATTATAAGCATCACATTTACTCCAAACGACATCAAACTAAGGTTGATTCATAGTTTAGTGCTCTTGAAATCTTTCTATGAACCTCATTTAATTCGATTCATTTTTTTTTTGCTACTGATTTATGGGTTAGTCTGTTGAACCTTTCTCTTTAGGAACCCTGGATGCTATGATGGTAAGCACTTTCTACCAAGTGAACTACATAACAGCTTTCTGATTAGGCATGTGTTGAGAGCGGTATTGCTACAATGTTCCAGTGTGCTGATGATGCTCCTGATGGTGCTTCCAAAATGCTAGCAGAAGTGGCAAGGTTTAAGACAAAAAAGTTTTCTTCATTCTTTCCATATCAACCAATCTTGGCTGATTCGTTAGCTGTTCTGAATTTATCGATGCTGTTTACTCATGCAGGCTTCTTAGGCCTCGTGGGATCTACTTATTGGTACATCCTCTGGGATCAAAGTTTACTCTATTCCTGAATGCTAATAAGATCCTCTGAGATCAAAGTTTACTCTATTTCTGAATGCTAATAAGATGATTATATGAAGAGAGATTGTCTTCTGGCAGGTAACATATGGTGCTCCTAAGGAACGAGTCCCACTTCTGAACCAGGCTGGGTGCAGCTGGAGTATTGCACTTTACATTATGCGTAAGTTTGAAACACTCCCTTCTGCCACCAACAGAGCGCACTACCCAAGTCTTCTCTTCTTTGCTAACCTCTTATACTAATAACATGGGATCCTGATTTGCTTCACTAGATGAAAATGCTTAAGCGAATATTGTTTTCATTCGCTTTCATTCTTCTTAAAACTAAAGAAGCATTTGAAAATTTCAAAAGATACCTCTGAATAATGATAGCTCCTGGTTGCAACAAGCAATATTGAATGAAAAATATCGCAAAGGCAAAGGGATGCGCTAATTTTGTGTTTATACAGACCTGACGCCAGATCTATTCTTTTCGTTCACAGCAACACCTGGATACCAATTGAAAATGAGCAAAGGTGCTCCACAGCCTACCATGGAGGAACTTGCACTCACAGAGGATGGTCCACCTGACTATGTTCTCAAAGATCCAGACTCGCATTTCATTTACGTTTGTCACAAGTTGGCAGTGGAAGAGGCTAATTGCAGAGATATTGATCCAGAGGAAACAGCAAATGCTAATTAATTTCTTTGCATCTTTTAATTTCCATCTTGTTTGTTGCTGCTGGAGTTCATTGTTGTAGTGGCATAGCCAGCCCTCATAATTTGTAATTTTGTATGATGCGTTTACCCTTGAGAAAATACATTACACCCCTTCCACGTGAATGGACTACCAAATCCATACTAAGTATTTGCTCTCAAAATTTGGAAGATTTAAGATACATCTCGCATGCTTCTATAGTTCTATCTGCTATGGGAATCAATAAGCTGATTGCACGTGATCACGCCTACTTTGGTGGCAGCCCAATCCCCGAAGCCGAAATTTGACGACAGTGAGCATTAGTGTTATATCAACAGTGCTCTTGGCGGGGGGATGGATTGGTAGTGAGGTCGTGCTGCTTTTCATGGATGTGTTTATCATTGCTGCCTGGAATATTTGGAAATAAAGAAATAATCTTATCTTTGAAAATAAGCAGCCAAGCCTCTCTTCATGGAAGCACCAACATGTATAAGATGCTACTCTGCAGGCTCACAGAATCAAGAGCGATAAAAGAGCACCCTTTCTAGCTTGGATAGACTCTTACGCTAACTAACTCGCATGCTCTCTTTTTCTTAGATGTAGTTCACCCTTTTTCTTGTATATTTTTCTAACCTCTTTTCCAACTTTCTGTACAGTTTTTTAACACTATCTTAATATATTTAACTTTGGAGTGTCATGGGATTTTTTGGAATTAAATCCTATGCCACATCAGCAGTTTTCCTAACTCGGCATGCTAATTATGAAGAGAGGAGATGGGAGTTTCATCCCCATGAAATCCAGTGGGTGCAGATATGAAACATAATGAAACTTACACTGAGGATGTTATGGTTTCGTCGCACAATACATTTGATCATAACACCATGTAGGAATTAAATGCTGCATATTGTTTTTGAAACTATGCATTGAGAATGACAATTTCATCTCATTGAAAAGCTGACATGGCAGTCTTAGTAATAGTGTGATAAAACTATGCATTGAGATTGGCCTAACATCACAGGTGTGTTTGGTAGGGCTCCATCTGATTCCGATTCTCTATGGGAGTTGATTCTTTGAGAGAAGTGATTCTGTGGCTGAAAGTTATTTTCTTTGATTCTTTAGACTAAACTCTTAAAATTAGGATGGAGAATCACTTCACAGAATCAGGAGAAGCTACCTTTTCCAGCTTCCAGCCTCTCAGTTCATTTCAGAGAATCACTTCACAGAATCAGCAGAGAATCACTTCTCTCTGAAAAACTGTTTTGCAGAGTTCCTGCTGGAATCAATAGAGAATCAGCTCTGGGAGCTTTGCCAAACGCACCCTAACTTGCATCACACTAGAAGCTTGAACTGGATCATCTTCATGTCATTCTTGATCTTGACAATCTAAGACCGGATGTAGCCAATGATCTTGAACAAATGTAGACTGATTCCAAGATATCTGCATGGTTATCAAAGTAGAAAGTCGCTCTTGCTACAATGTGGACTGCATCTTGTTCCGTATGCACCCAAGACAAATTAGAAACCAAGCTACGTTTTCCAGCACATAACAACTTAATGGAGTTATGCACAGTTTAGTTAGAACAACTAATCACTTCAATTGACCATTGAATTTCTAAAGATTCTATATTTCATAGATATATTTGACTGGTAAAAGCTACTTCAATTGACCATTGAATTTCTAAAGATTCTATATTTCATAGATAGATTTGACTGGTAAAAGCTACCAGTGTCAAGATATAATTGCAGAGGTGGTGCTTTAATCTGACAAAATATTGGCATATTTTGACAACAATCAAGCAGATGCATTGCAATAGACATAGATTACCATGATTTTGTGTAGTCTCATTGGTTGCTAGTTTTTCAGCCTTTCTACAATGGTAGTTTCCCCTTTTCTTTGAGCTCCATTTTCTTCTCTGCTGACATCCTTGTGCGTACCTTTCCCTTGCCTTCTGCCGTATATGTTCTCTCGGATCAAGATCTTCATAGACAAAACAGAGTTCAATTGGAGACATTTAAACATAAATGGAGGTATAATGCTAGTTACTGAATAGCAAAAAAGAAAATACACAAGTCACTACCAGGAAGATTTTCAAGGTCGCTCCGAGGAACATTTTCTCCTTCCAACATTGTTGGCCCTGACTCCAATCTTTGCCTTTTGCGACATCCACCAGAACGGCCATCGGATGTGTTTGTCACGTCTCCAAGGGGAAGACGATTGTCCATTAATAAGAATAGATAAATCACGGCTTCCAAGTGATTTGCACCTTGTCAGCAAGGTAATCACGTCCAGATCCTATCCATTTAATTGTATTTTACAACAAACAACGTAAGCACACTGAGGAGTGAGGAATCATGTATTACCTACTACGTTGGCCTTAACGCACAACCAGTAACGAATAACCCTGACCTGGTGAGATACTGAAGCTGCACTTTATATCTCTATAGTCTATACCGACCTCGATGAGGAATAGTTTATTGCTTGTGAATGGATTTGCACTTGTCAGCAAAGGTAATCACCGTCCAGATGCTATCAAATTCTTTTTGGATTTTATACAACAAAAAACGTGAGCACGTGGAAGAGTCATGTATTTTTCATACATGATACAGGACAAAACGCAAATCAAAATTGACCCAATCTGACCTTGGTGAGATGCTGGAGCTGCATTTTGTTTGTGTGTGTGTATACATGCCGATATGCCGATCTTGGCAATAGTAATTCCATGTTAGACCGTATCAAGAACTCGGTTTGGCCCATGGCAAGATCGGTGTATCCTAGTTGGAGACCCCAGACGGACCAATATAATACCTGTACTACGAATCTCCCTGCTTGCGACGCTACATGCAATGAATCATGCTGGGTCTATGGATGGAAGGGCAATGACGCTGGAAATACCTGAATGGACCACAGACGGCGAGCGTACGATGCGGCGCGGTTGACGTCCTCAGCAACACCCTAGCGTGCGATACATGGGCCGCCTGGCCAGGCGATCGTTGATCCTACGTGGCCTCGCGGCCGAAGCCCTCGCGCGACACGACGTAGACTGCCTCGCCGGGCGTGGCCGTGGCGACGCAGAGTCTTCCTCCCTAGCGGCTGCACGGTCGAGGCCTCTCCGATGTGAAATCTTTTGCCGATGATTGATGGGTTAGGGCCTGTTTGATACCCTGTTAAAATTTAACAAGTGTTAAAGTTTTAACACTCTCAAATAGAGTGCTAAAGTTTAACACATTGGGGTGTTTGAATGATGTGTTAAATTTTAACACATTTAGTGGGAAATGACTCCATTGCCCCCTCATTTATGGTCGGCGGAGAGAGAGGGAGGAGAGAGAAGGGGTAACCTGGGAAAAAGTGGAGAGGGGGACCACTTTTAACACCTTTTGCAAGTTTTAACACCTCCTCCATGTGTTTATGGAAAATGGGATGTTAAACTTTAACACCCCACTTTTAACACAAGTGTTTGGATAGGAAAGTGTTAAAAAATATTAAAAGTGGGGTGTGTTAAACTTTAACACCCCTTCCCAAACAGGGCCTTATTTAGGGTCTGGACGTGGTCTGTATGAGGTATCCACGGTCTCCAAATTTGAGAAGAGTAGTGCATTAAAGACTGATGATTGATTGAGAATTGATTGTGGGGTGAAATTTCGGGTGGGAGAGATCGCGGTGGGTATGTCTGGTGGTGGGTAGGAGAAGGCGCGGTGTAAAAAGAAATTCGATTTTAGCAGAATTAGTTCCTACGTAGCATTTTTTTCCGTCTCCTCCTCCTGTCACACCCCTTTAACCTGGAGAAATATTTTCAATTGTTTTAGATCTATAGATAAATTTGATAAAATATGGAGCTGTTTTGTGATTTTTTTTTGGTTGTGTCTTTGTTTCGTAGAGCACGAATCCGGCACCGGTTTGGAACCCTCGCTGCAGGCAGCAGGTTCCGTGAAGAACCGGCCCCAACGGAACGCGGCCACCTCGCGGCCCAGAAGTCCGTCGAACGGTCGAAACGATTAGAAGGAAAAAAAAAAAATCAGACCTAGAGAGCCGGAATCAATAAAGTGAAAGGAAACCAAAATCAATTCTTCCCCGGGGCCGAACGCCGAACGGCAGCGCAGCCGAAAGCCCGGACCAGCTGCGCGTCGCCTCGCCCAGGCGTGCGCTCCCTTCTCCCGCGCCGTCGCCTCCGCGCGGGCCGACCCGCGGGGCCCCGCGCACGCCGCCCCACTCGGACGCGCCGCCGCCCTCCCGTTGGGAGGCGGAGGCGGTGGGGACCCGCTCCCATGGCGAGCGGCGGCGGTGACGACGACACGGGCGGGAAGCTCTTGGTGAACCGCTACCTGAAGGGCGAGCAACTCGGCGAGGGCACGTACGGAATCGTCAACAAGGCCATCGACACCAAGGTCCCCCTTCCTGCATCCCTTTTCCTAAACCCTTCCCACGCTGATCTGCGGCGCGGCCACCGCTCGAGAATTAGAGCCCGATTAGTCCGATCCATCTGGCTAGCTTCGAGGGTGGTGGGTATTTGGACGGAAGAGCTCGTGAATTGGCGCCGCTGAATGGTTGGAGCTTCGCCCTGTTTTGGCTCTGGTGTTTCTACTGCGATTAGGTCTGATGAGAATACAATTGGTCACTCGATGTAGCGTTCAGCTGTGCGTTGATTGAGCTGTGAGTGCGATACTGTGATGAGTTGACCTTTAGTTCTGGTTTTGGTGTCTCCGTTGTAGTGAAGCTGCAGGTGTTATTTCATTTAAGGGGAAAGGGATAGCTAGGAGGTTGTATTGGTCAGTTTGATAGATACTAGGGTTTTTTTTGGTGGAATCATTTGTTTATTCCAGGTTTCTAGGGGTGACAACAGATGAGGAGTGTGTTCTCACTGGTCTTAAGTACCAGCACTTGTATATTTAGCTTTGTCACAGTTTATTCTTTTCTCAAGGAGCTATAAAAGCGCCTGTGAATTTAGTTAGTGTTGCCACTGTTTAGTCTTCCAGTTGTTGATGCTCATTCAGATTTGTACTAGTTTTTTTCTTCCTGTTTGACCTGTTTTGTTCATGGGTTGCTGGGTGCTGTCCCTTTTCAGACTGGAAATACAGTCGCGATAAAGAGAATACGGATAGGGGAAAAGAAGGAAGGTGTCAACTTCACAGCATTAAGGGAAATTAAACTGCTCAAGGAGCTGAAAGATCCTAATATTATTGAGCTGATTGATTGCTTCCCTTACAAGGAAAACTTACACCTTGTATTTGAGTTTATGGACACTGATCTGGAAGCTGTCATAAAAGATAAACGCATTGTATTATCTCCAGCTGACACAAAATCATATGCCCAGATGATGTTGAAAGGTCTAGCTTTCTGCCACAAGAAATGGGTGTTGCACAGGTACCTACTACATTGGTAATTCTCTTTTGACAGAAACAGCATTTGATAAGCTGTGTTGCAGGGACATGAAACCAAATAATTTACTCATCGGTGCTGATGGGCAGCTCAAGCTTGCTGACTTTGGTCTGGCACGAATGTTTGGGAGTCCAGGAAGGAACTTCACTCATCAGGTTAATTTTTATAGACTTATGTATATATGCATCAAGTCAATGGTTACCTGAACTCAGAAGCTTGTTACATAGAATGGTTCACTTGAGCACTAGCGTGTCCCTTCAGCTCATCTGGATATTGATAATAAATGGGTTTAATTTTCCTTTTACCGAAGAAAAACCATGACACATGTATGCCAATGTTTGTTGATCCTATGTAATTTCTTGCAAGAACAGTAATAATCAGAATCATTTCAGGTAGGTAAAATTTATGTTAGTTCTTTTTTGTACTTTGCTTACTGTAACCTATTTGGAGCTTTATTTGAGCCCTTTCAGTAGAAATTGTCTGCTAATACAAATCATGCAACATCTGAAGCCAGCAAAGCATCCTTGCTTGCTGATTAACTTAAGTTGTGAAAAATGCCTAATCCTATACACTTTTGTACAGAGAAAAATACATACACGTAAGGAAGATCTTATTTTATTTCCAAGATACACTAGTCGACATCCTACTTCACGTATGAGGTTTTAGATTGCTGTCTCCCTTGCATGTCACAATTCAAAAAAAAAAATGGTAAATATACATTCAGCCAGTCACCTTTTTCTGATTAGGAAAGGTGCTAAATATGTTATCTGCTTGTGAAGGACATCATTTTCTTACATAAGCACCGTAGCTGGTTTTCATCTGACATCTCACCTGGGAGTTCTGCTAATCATAGTTCCCATTCAGTAGCATTATGTATTATGCAGTCAGGGACCAGCTCTAATTCTCTACACTGAGCAATTACCACAGTGTGATTTACCTCAATGCATTTCCCTTGTATTTCATTCCTTTATCTAGATTTATTTATCCTGGTTCTGGCAGACACTTGAATGTTAACTGTGTTTACTTGTAGGTTTTTGCACGGTGGTACCGAGCACCAGAACTGTTATTTGGCTCGAAGCAGTATGGATCTGCTGTGGATATTTGGGCTGCTGGATGTATTTTTGCTGAACTGCTTACTCGCCGACCCTTTGCCCAGGTTAACAACAACCTCTTAATTCTTTTAATGGAATATATTTGTTGTTTATTCAATTCTATTCAAGGCTAAGAAATGTTTGTATGCTCAGAATTTAATGTCCATGGCTAAGTTAATTTGTTCATTGACGATGCACTAACTACATGTGTCAACTCAATTTGTACATCAACTTCCATTTTTGTAGCAGGACCAGACTATTATTTTGATTGGAAAACTGTCTGTTGCTAGTTAGGCCATAGGACTGATGCTACAATAAGCCTGTTTTGAACTGCTAGATAATTGAATTAGTTGCCTCTGGGGAAAACTCTGACCGTAGGGTGTGTAAATTGGGAATTTAATTGCACCCATTCACAAAATCCTAGCACTTAGCAACCCATATAGGTAGAATCAGGTGTATTAAGCCTGGCTCTAATTTTTGTCTACTCATTATCTACATGCATTACGTTTGGGGTACAATTTCTTCGAATATAAACCTTCATAATAATACTTTAGTTTGACATTTTGAGCACCACCAGGACCAGTGAAATGGTTGCTGTAGTCTCAGCTAGTCATTGACTGGTATGATTTTGTAACTGGGTTCACCAGAAGGCTGACACTAGGCTATACTTGATATCAAATTTTTCTTCTTTTCTGTCATAAAATGTTATGAACAACATTACAATCCATTTATTCCCAAGCAAGTTGGGGGTTAGGTTGTAAACAAAGGTAAAAGAGAAAAAAGGAAATGAAAAGAGAAAAGAGTTCCTAGCAATATTAACATATTCTATGTGGATTATGCTTGCTTTCTTGAAACGCTGCATCGCTACTTTCTTGTTTCTTTGCCATCTTTTGAACCAAATATGTGATTTGGAAGTGCATACTTGAAGGACCTGTGGCCCAGAGGTCCTGGGTTCGAACCAGCCTCTTTGCAGAATTTTAAAAGAATTTTGCAAGGGTAAGGTTGTCTAGGAATTCCCTTCCCCAGACCCCACCTTGTGTGGGAGATTTCGCACTGGGTACGCCCTTTTATTCATATTCGTGAAGCCATATATTTTTTGTCCGAGCTGGATTTGAACCAGCATAGACATATCATCAACGAATTTAAATTACGTCCCCATTAACTGCTCAGGCATTGACCACTCGGGTACAGTTTCTTCATTGTATTTGCATTTTCCATGTCTGGAAGCTGAATTATCGCAGCATGTGAACTGAGGCCTTACGGTGCATTTGGCAAACGAGGGGAAAAGGCAAGGGAATTAGAGGTGTGAGTTGACAGGGAATTTACATTGGAGTTGCACTTTAATCCCAGTCCCTTGTGATGAAAATTAAGATGAAAAGTTCGAGAGAGGTCTTATCCGCTGTTCTGTTCGGGGGTTTGGGAGTGGGAAATTATATCATAAGTCAAGATGAACGGGTGTGATCCATCGATCTTCCACTTAAAGCACAATTCCTATCCAATTACCACCCCTCCCCATGGTAAGTCCGCAGTGGGAGTTGGTCCTCTAAACTCCCATCCCCCATCCCACTAAAACTCCAATTCCCACTAAACAAATGAGAGAAATTTAAGCTCTCACCTCTTAACTCCCATTCCCTCCAAATTACCCCTAGCTAAACAAGCTATTAATGTCATTGCCATGTATTGGATCCACAAGAACTAACAAAATCTTTATGGAGAACTATTGCATTGTGTTTTCGTTGTTTTCAGCTGTAGGCTACCCTATCTTGATTGGGACAAAGGTTTTTTTTAATTGCATTGTGGTTTTCCTGTGCTGTGCGCTCACAAAGTTCCTTTGGACAGCAACATAGAGCTGAGAGTGGATGTGTTGTTTTTATGTAGTGAAAATTTGTTGGTGCTTGTACCATTGGAAAATAAAGTGTTTACTTGCTTACTGGTTATCGTTACCATTTTGCATTTAGTTTTAGATTTTGTGAACTCAATCTGCTATTTAGAAGGAATGCCCAATCATTTTAAGTTTATTGACCCAGCTGGTTTCAACTCTAGCGTACCCCAACTTGCTTGGGACTAAAAGGAGTTAATGTTATTGATCTGCCATTTAGAATTAATGGCCAAGCATTTTATTGTCCTAGATTTAGTAGTCTTTTCTTGTGTGCTGCAGGGCATCTGACTTATTAATTTTGATCCCATATGTCTTGACCATTATCCAGAAAGTTTGAACTGAGGAATCAAATACACTTGTGAAATAAATATGTGGCCCGCCCTCATGGCGAGGACATCTAAATCTATGTGTAGATGTACCCAGTTTTGAAATTTCACTTGTACGGTTCAAAGAATTCTCAAATAGTCCATTTATGTGCATCATGTTAAATATGTATCTGCAAAAATGTTGTGGAAAAATATCTATTTGTGCATTTATACAGAAAAAAGATACATAAGGTTTATGTTTTGTACAAACGAATATTACCTCCTGTTTTCTTATAAAAATATTTTATGCATTCTTTTGGGATATGTAAATATTTCAGCATGATGTAAATGTATGGTTTAAAGAATCTCTTGAAGTGTACAAGTAAAAAAGTACAAATATGTGTGTCACACAAGTTGTAGATAACCAATGTCCAGTACTGTTATGGGTTTAGTTTTTGTCCAAGTCAAGTTCTTAGTAGATGGAGAGGTTTTGATTTTAGTAAATTAGGAGGTTCAATTGCCTTTAGGAGGGTGTTGAGTTTTTGTCCAGTACTGTTATGCAGCCTCTTTGAAGAATTTAAAAGAATTTTGCAAGGGTAAGGCTGTCTAGGAATTCCCTGAATTCCCTTTACCCAGACCCCACCTTGTGTAGCTTTGAGCACTGGGTACGCCCTTTAGGAGGTTCAATTGCTTATCATCAGAAGTTGATATGACCTGGTATGAAAGGTCCTTTATCCATATGAGTAAAGCAATCTTGTTGCACTTTAATGCGAGCTTGTTACTTTCTGGTGCATTTTAGGTGTATAATTGCAGCTGATTGAGATTGTTTCTAAGATTTATCCGTTTTCATATATTAGCCGTTTTTAAAAATATAACTTTTTCAATGGTACTGTCCTTTTATTGAATATATAGAAGTCCACTAAATGTTTTGAGTTCAGTTACCACTTGACTTATTTCCTGCGAATGGATTTGGTGCTTTCTAAAATTCCTAATGGCTTTATTTCCTGGAATTCATTAGTGCATCAGTGTAGGGGTAAACTCTTTGCATGTGCTACTAGACACCAATCGATTTGCAAAAAGTGAGGGAGCAATAGGGAGGGTATTTTGGTGTGACAGAAATAGTATTGATGATTTCATTTCTTCAAAATTTTGGCAGTTACGGCTCTTAGTGGGTGGTCCTGCGAAAAATTTAGATTGGCCAAAACTTTTCACTGTTGTTTGAATTTAATGATATTTTAGAATTTTAAAACAACACTTACAGCTAGTTCTTCTCACCTTGTCCAGGTTTGATTCTGCTTTAGGTGTTGTTTTTCTCAAATTTGTTTCATATGGTTCTGACATTTGGAAAGGAAAATTTTTTTTGCTCTGCTTGCGAGAAGAGTTGAACCAGCGAAGTCAAGTATGGGCACGAGGCGTGCCTCCCACCAAGCGAGTTGTATTTCTTAATTTAGTATAGTGCTCTGTTTCTATTTATTCTTGCGTCAAGAAATTTAAATTGAAAAATTATTTAAACAATTTGGATGAAAAACAAAATCATAGGCCCAGCAGTTAATTTTTTAACCATAGAGTTGGCACTAGCAAGAACCATGCTTTAGTTTTTATCTTGTTGAACAGTGTACCTAGATGTTGAGACTGATTAATATTGACATGTAGCAATTCAGTTATGTTACTGACACAAAAAAGTTATTTTTGCAGGGTTCTAGTGACATCGATCAACTTGGGAAGATTTTTGCAGCATTGGGGACCCCAAAGTCTTCTCAGTGGCCTGACATGGCTTATCTTCCAGATTATGTTGAATACCAATATGTTGCTGCACCTCCACTACGTACACTATTTCCGTTGGCCAGCGATGATGCTTTGGATCTTCTGTCGAAAATGCTTACATATGACCCAAAAGCAAGAATCACAGCCCAGCAGGCTCTAGAACACAGGTACAACAATGTGACTGATTGGAAACTCAAGTTCCATTCTCTTGCTTGTATGCATGACAAACCATGTTTATGTCTGCTTAAGGTACTTTTCATCGTTACCTGCTCCAACAATACCATCACAGCTTCCAAGACCACGGCGGAAGGGAGATTCAGGGAATAACAAGATACCTGACCTGAATCTGCAGGATGGCCCTGTGGTGCTCTCCCCACCAAGAAAGTTACGGAGGGTGACAGCGCATGAAGGGATGGAAGGTAATATGCACAGGGCAGATAAAGTGGACGAGCATCCTTCTGGGACGAGGCACACTGATGACATGTCCAGTCAGAGTTCTAGAATTCCAATGTCAGTTGATGTTGGAGCTGTGTTTGGCACACGACCTGCTCCTAGGCCAACATTGAACAGGTAAACAGTACTAGCCTTGCTGAGTAAAACTTGTATCAATGTATATATGAGCAATAAAGCCGTTCTCAATGTGTATAAGTTTTTTGTACTTATCTCTCTTCATAATTGAACCTGTCAATCTCCTGTTTTGCAGTGCTGACAAGTCTCATTTAAAACGTAAGCTTGATATGGATCCAGAATTTGGATTTGGAGAGTAAAAGAAACAAGTTAACATGCACCATTCTTTTCTTACCGGAATGTTGATTTTAAAATATTCTTTGGGAGATGATCCCACTATTTATCGAAAAAAGGAGGATTGTGCTGAAGTCATAAAACTGCACCGAAGACAATGAACTGAGCTGTTACCATCACCAGCGAAGAGGATACTGAAAGAGAGATGATTCTAATTTACCCTGAGCCGTGCACAGGCCACAGGGCATTATAGCTAACCAATTCCGCAAGGAAGGCTTCTAAAACTGTATGATTTATGGGATGCAAGAGTGGAGAGAGTGATTTATGGGATATATAAGCTTGCTCCAGTTAGAATGTGTGCTGTACGTGTTTGCACAGATTGTGCTGAAGCATCTAGTCCTCAGTTATCTTTGGTGTCACTTTTCCTTCAATTCTTGTATGGACACTGAGCTTTGAGCATTTTTCAGTCGGACACCTTAGGTAAAGTTATTTTTCTTTTTGTAACCAAGAGCAACTTATATTATCTGACATTTCTTCTTGCGAGATGATAAAACAATGCATGATGAAAAAGGCGAAAAACATGGTTTTGATTTCTTCTCCTGTAATTACGATGGCTATTCTTTTTACACCGAATTGCCCCTATTCAGTGTTGGCTTAATTTTTGGTGTTGAGTCTTCCAAATTGTTGGCTTATTTTTTTGGATTTGTTGGTTGCTGCTCGCGTGCGAATACGGAGGGATTGTTGTCGCCTTTCAGCGGTTGTGCTGCTGTTGCAGCGCGGTTGTGGATCCCTCAGCATCTTACCACCGAAAGCACTACCGCTGTTTGGTTTGCGTTTTTTCAACGTGATCTGATTGCGTTTTTTCAACGTGATCTGATTAAGGCTGTATATCCGCTGTTTGGTTCACGTTTTTTCAACATGATCTGATAAGGCAGTATATATCTGATTAAGTTACATCTCGTTTGGTTCAGTCCGTCCGCAATCCGCTTGCATTTTTTTTCCAGTTCCAGTGCCATCTAATACCGTTTGCGGTTGTCCTACAGCACCTTGTCTTTCATACTGTCATCCAGTAATAATCACTACCCATTATGCAATAATGCTTGTATTGAGTTTAAAATGATTTGTGACAAATAAGAGCAGTGTTTGACTTGCAGGATGCAAACGTGTCGTCCAATAAAATTAAATTATAGTAAAATATATCATAGGTCTCTAAACTTATTCGAGATTATTTGAGAATGTTACCTAGATAACAAAAATATTAATTTATAATTTAATATTTCTAAAGACCCGAAGTACAAACCCTTTATGTTTAGTGTCAGTTAACTTACTTGACATTTAAATATCGTTCACGTCATTACCTCCATCATTCGTATGGTTATCAAATCCCACATGTCATTCGGTGAATACACAAAGGATCCACAAAATTATCATACCCTCTCTCCCTCTCCCTCCCTCCCTCTCCCCAACTCATACACTGTTAGATCCACACTAGCAATGCCATGCCTTTTAGTGTAGGGTCCACTCTAAAATAGCATGTTTTATTAGTAGCATCCACATTATCAACCAAAGGTTTATGTGCTTTAGACCTCCCGGATAGGCCACATAATAAGTTCATGGGCATAACTCTAAGGAATAAAGTGTATTTTTCATCACTTAAAGATTGCAAAAGTGTGAAATATGTTTCATTTGGTGCAAATTAACCCATTAACTAACTAAATCGGTGCATTTATCATCCCCACCCTAGTTTAATAATGATTTAGTATCATATAACAGTGATTTTAGTGATGTAATCATCTTGCTAATTACTATTTAGCCACGTCTTATATTGAGTCAATCGCTATAACATATAACAGTTCGATGTGAACTGGTTATATTAATTTTCCCTAAAAAATTTTTATGGGTTGCTATTTTAAAGGATCCAATGGAAATTTTTATGGGTTTATATTTTTGACTCATTACATCGCTAAGCATTGATTAGTTAGATGGTATAAACCACCGTTAGATAGCACTATAACATTATAAGTTGAGATGGGGATGATTAGTGCACCGATATAATTAGTTGAAGGATCGATTTTGTACCAAATAAATATGATGGATAAATGTTACACTTTCAAATACTTAAGGGATGAAAAATACACTTTTTCCGAAATCTAAATTAAAGGACAACTCAAGTGTCTAAATTAAGGGTTTATCAACCAAAGGGTTCATGAGCTTTAGACCCAAGACCACAAGATATGTTTATCACAATTATCCCTTAATTTACCCATGTTTTAGTTAGGATCAATTGTGTCCCTATATGTGAAAGGGTCTCTAGCCTAGTAGTTAGAGCACTTTAGTAGCATCCAGCAAGTCTGGGTTGTGGAAGCGAATTAAACATGCCTAGAATAAAAAATTATATAAAAAAATAGGTAGGGGCTACTTGAATTTTTATTTTTCCCCTTGATTCAAAGCTATGGCATTTCGAAGGCTTCAACTTGGTAAAGTAGTGACCATGTAAGGCAAACATAAATTGACGATCCGAGGACCTGCTCATTCCATCCTGAAATACAAGACGCTTTATAGCAAAAAGTATTAACATCTAACACATTAAATAAGTAAATTATGAAAATATATTTTATTGTGCATCTAATTATGCTCATTTGACATTCGAAATATTATTGTTCTTTTCTATAAATTTGTTCAAAATTATAATAGTTTGGTTTAGGACAAACTAAAATATATATTTTCGGACAGAGTGAGTAAGGCGGTGTTTGGTTCCATAGATTAAAATCTAGTTCGTGTCACGTCAAATATTCGGATGCTAATTATGAGAACTAAACATGAGCTAATTATAAAAAATAGAGGCTAATTCACAAGACGAATCTATTAAGCCTAATTTATCAATCATTAGCAAATGGTTACTGTAGCATCACATTGTCAAATCATGAACTAATTAGGCTTTATAGATTTGTCTCGCAAATTAATCTCCATCTGTGCAATTGGTTTTGTAATTAATCTATATTTAATACTACTAATTAGTATCTATGACATGAATTTTAGGATCTCCGAAAAGAACCAAACACCTAACACCCCCTAAGTAACACCGCTAGACAAATTTAACAGTGGCAGTGTACTTTACTGACATTGAGTGAGTGATGATCGAGTAAAGCATGTGCAAGTGTGCAACACCGATAATCAGTTCGGTGTCATACGAGGAAAATTAGAAACAGTAACTCCTTCAAATTCACCTTATATCTGATTTCAGGCATATTATGTCTAAGGGTAGTTTCAATCCTGAGGGTATTTGCCAGACTTGATTATTTGTTTTACCGGACCTCACTGAACGTGCTAAGGAGGGGGAAAGAAAGGTCACTTAAGCTCGGAGTAAACAATTTGTTGGTCTAATGGTAACGCGCAAACTTAAGCTCGACTTTTGCGCCTAGGACTAATAGTCTAGGAGGACCTATAGGGTTGTGGCAAAAGGTCAGTAGATTTCGAGGCATGTCGCAGGGAAAACCAGGCACTACAAAACAAGCTATCTCTGACAAAGATACTTTTGCTAACTTTAAAGGAGATGTGTGCAGTTCATGCATGTGATTCTACGATAATAGATGGACTCAATTTAAGTAGCACGGTATGTGGGCGCGGACTGTTTTCACGTGCCCCCACATGCCTTACCAGTTAGAGAACTAATATTATATTTATATATTGATATCGTACTTTTGTAAACTTTAAAGATGATCTTTTATATTTTTTATAAAACTTTAAAATAATATATACTATACACGAATTATGCATATACCACGTCCTACCGTAGACATGGTGATATATTATAATGGAAATCCAATAGCAAACTTATACATATTATTGGTGTGTAACCTATGCTTCACCAGTCACCACTCCGGTTATATTGTGAACTACACGATTGCTTTGATGCATGCACTTTCTATAAAAATAATCAATCCACTTAAAAAAGACAACTTATTCTCGGTGGGAAAGGCGTTCCAAATAAAGATGTCTTTGATGGTTTATTAATAGCTGCCATATGCATTTCATATTGGTGGTCCTCTTGACCCCTTACAATATTCTGATAAGAATATTTGCTTATTACTTCTTACCATGGTTGCGCTTGTTCACAAAAGCTACTTGTATTAGCTTTAGTGGTGAATTTTGGCACATGTTATTTAGTGATGACAATAAAGCAAATTAGAGAAACAATATCATAGACTAATATTGAAACCAAAATGTTTATCATATCTAGTGAAGGTAGATTAAGATAATATGAGTTGAGTTATCAAATTATCTACTACAACTACTTGCAAAAAAAAATTATCTACTACAGCACAGACATAAAACTCCTGCACCATGAACAAATGACTCTATAATCTTGCCCTCGGATTTCGATCTCTTCCAACATTTTTTTAAAAGGGAAAGGATGTCATGCAATGAGCTTTAGAGTTTAGCCTACAGCAACTCTTATTTCACTCTAATCTACAATTTCATTTTGCTTTTGCAGATCAACCAAATACACTATACACGTCTGCAGTAAGCCTATACATACAAATTAACATGAAACCGCTGTGAAAATAGAATGCACGTACTGTAAAAGCTTGCTGCTTATTTTGTCAGCTACCTAGAACCTGAATATTCGACCGCAAATATCTCCCACTAATCACGCAGCCAGAATAAAGCAGGGGCCCCACCACCACTACTACTAAGGGTGCGTTTGGTTTGAGTGTCGAACTGGGTTGGAACGGATTCGACCCCCATCGATCCACAGTTGGTTGGAAATGCAGTAGGTTAGATTCGTCCCCTATAGGGAATATACCTTATAGATACGGGTTGGAATGGTCCGCCAAAACGAGCGGACCACCCCGACCCAGATCAATGCCATCCGTCTCCGTCCTCCAGTCGCGCGGCGGTGCGCGGTCGGGACGGACGATGGGGCACGCGGCAAGCAGGGCGACAGCGCTGGGGTCGGGGAAGGGTGGCGGCGACGAGCGGTCCAGCTGCCGGCCGCGGCGCGGGGCGGGTGCGGGTACGGACGCCTGGGCCCCGGCCCGGCGCGCGAGCTCTCCTGCTGACGTCGTCGCCCCCCGGGAGAAGGGAGTGGCGGGAGCTCCGCCGCCGATCCGAGAGCTGCCAGTGGGGTAAAAGAAAAAAAAGAAAAGATATTAGGTGGATGACATGTGAGATCTAATGGATGGCAGGTGAGTTCACTAATAGATATGACTAACGGTGTTCAAATAACATCCATCCTAATCTTCTCAACCCCTCCAATCAAAAAACTAGATTTAACCTATCCCTCCTATCCAAACACGAAATAGGTCGCATTGCTGAGAAAAGGGGGCACGTCGTTTCAAAACCAAACAAGAGAGTAACGGCCGTGCATGCGCCCATTGATCGTTTCCCAAAACAGCTGCGAATCGAATAAAGCGTGTGCGTGGGTGTGGCTATCGAATTCAGAATCCACTGCCACTGCACGGGCTCGCTCCGGCGGAAAGGACGACCGGGATGGCGGGATGGGACGCATCCTGCCATCCATGATCCCGTCCCGGGCAGCATCCGGCCACAGTGCGGGGCAGGGGAGAGCCCGACCGCACCCGATCCTGCCGCCGCCTCGGGGCTCGCCCCCCGCCCCCGGCCCCGGCCGCCGTTTCCCGGGCTTTTCTCTCTCTCCTTGTCGTCCGCCCCGCCCCCACGCCCCACGGAGCGCCACTCCCCAAACCCCTCCCGGGCCCACCCGTCATAGTCCCTCCGGGGGCCATAAACCCTCTCCCTTCCCTCCCCCACAGTACTGGCAACTACCCCCCTTCAATTCCCTACCCCCCCCCCCCCCCCCACACCCCCCCGCGTGCCGCGCCGTTGCCGCAGCAGCAGCAGAATCCGCCGCCCCCACCCCCGCGCATGGATCGCGCCGGGCGCCGCGCCCGCGGCTGCCGTGGCGAGTCCCTGGCGGCGGTGCGAGCGGAGGCGCCGTCCTCCTCCCGCGCGCGCCGCCGCGATAAGGGGCCGGTCGTTGTCATCGACCTCGTCGACGACGACGACGACGGCTGCGCTGGTGGCAGGGGCAGGGAGGCGGCGGGTGGCGCTGCTGGCAGGCGCAGAGGCTCCACGGCGGCTCCTTCGCCTTCGCCTTCGCCCCCGCCTCCGTCTCCGCCGCCGCCGATGATGGTGCCGGCAGGGGCGGTGGCGATGCGGACGCGATCGCGGAGGCGGGCGATGCAGGCGGCGATCGCGCCGGAGGAGTCCAGGGCGAAGAGGAGGAGGAAGGGAACGAGCTCGGATGTCGCAGAGGCGTCCGGTGGCCGGGCCAGCAAGGCCACCGGGGCCTCGAGGTCGACGCCGAGAGATAAGCGGCGCGGGCGCGACCACGACCGCTCGCGGCGAGCCTCGGAGCCATCGAGCACGGGCCGCTCGCGGCGAGCATCGGAGCCATCGAGCACGGGCCGCGCGCCGCGAGCCCCGGAGCCATCGAGCACGGGCCGCGCGCGGAAGCGCAGGGGCAAGGAGTTGGAGGCGGAAACAGAGGTGGAGGCGCGAGCTCGTCGTGGAGAACGGGTGAAGGTGTCGCGTGGCAATGAAAGTGATGGCGACGGCGGGCGAGGCGATGATGCTTCTCATGACGGGAATGGGGAGGCTCGCACTGCAGGCGCCAATGCTAAACAGGGCAACAGGGATCGTCCCAGAGCCACTGGTGGGCATCAGATTCAGGAGCATTGTGTAGCCCGGGAGGTCACTGCTTTGGATTTGGATCACCTCACGGACGAGGTGGCCTCGGGTGATGCAGAGGAAGTGGAATGTGGTGGCGACGATGGAGGTGGGCGAGATAGTGGCTTTAATGTCGACGAGGACACGCGGGATTCTGGGAACAGAGAGCTGGCACCGATTGTGAATGAGGTGGCTGAGGAGATGGCACCCTTTGAAGATGACTATGACAATGAGATGTTGGAGGAGCAGCTTGTTGGAGATGTAATCCGTGCTTACAGCAATGGTGGAGAAGTGGATTGGGAGGCAGAGGACGAGATGGAGTTTGATGATGATGCTGATGATGGTGATTTTATGGATGATGCTGATGATGGCGATTTTATGCATGGTGCTGATGAAGGTGGCATGACACCGGTGCAAGACCATGATAAAATGGAAATGCAAGACTTGGTGAACCATCATGTTGTTTTGGTTGGAGGGAGGTGTCAAGAAGAGGAGGCAGAGGAGGAGGAAGAGGAGAGAGAGGATGATACTGATAATGGCGATTTTATGGATGGTGCTGATAAATGTGGCATGACACCAGTGCAAGACCATGATAAGATGGAAATGCAAGACTTGGTGAACCATCATGTTGTTTTGGGTGGAGGGAGGTGTCAAGAAGAGGAGACAGAGGAGGAAGAGGAGAGAGAGGAGGATGAGGAGGGAGAGGAGGAGGAGGGAGCCGATATCAAGGGAGGGGCGGAACAAAAGGGTGAAGCAGCTCCAGGTTCTAATCAACCAGGACTGCCTGTAGAAGTTCTGGACTCTGATGAGGAAGTCAAGGTGCTCGAAAATGTGAGTAGTGCCCCCTCCAGGAAGGCATCAGTGCAACCCAAGTTACCAACAATTCCATCTTGTGTTGCATGGAGAACTCGATCTTCATGGGGGATAAGTCAAGATAGGCTATCATATAATACATATTTTGAGGAATTGTCTGATGAGCCAAAAGAGGATGATGATGATACAGAAGTTGAACTTGATGAAGAGGACAACAATGATGACGGCAGTAGTGAGACTTATGATAAAGATGAAGAAGATGAAGAGGAAGAGGAAGAGGAAGAAGAGGCTGAAAGGAGAAAGCTGAAAAACAGGATTTACTCATCCGATGATGACATGATCGATAGTACTGTTCCTGCCTCAAGATATGAGGATAATACTGTCCGTAGCTCAAGATATGAGGATAATACTGTTCCTACCTCAAGATATGATATCGAGTGGGAGGAGGTTGAAGATGCAAATGTCGATATTTTTCAGCCAATCTCCTTTAAGAAAGCTACCAGGTGGAACCCTGTGGTTGTGGACAATGACACATTTACTGAGCAACAAAAGCAATCAAGATTTACTTGGGAGCTTGAGAGGAGGAAAAAGCTTAAACTTGGGATAGTGAAGACACACCCTTTGTATGAGAAGGATTTGGACTCAGATTCCAGCTCATCGGGTTCCGAACAGATCAAAAGGAATGGATTCAAAAGGGATGGTGATCAAAAAGTTGGGAGGAAAAAGAAGCATCCATTGTCTAAATCAGGCAAGAAATCTAGCCATACAACCATGCTGAAGAGACAGTCTCTTATGAAGCTTTTGATAGATAAAATGAGCGGGGATAAAAACGGAGAATCTTTCCCATTTGATCTGAATCCTCAGCTCCAGTTTATTTTCAAGGAAATGCATCCGTTGGTATTTTCATTTGGAGATGAAGATTTAGTACCAGCTGACAAACCAGAGCAAGATGGTGCAATTGATATGTTGTGGGCTGATTTTGACTTTGCTTTAGAGTCAGAGAATATTGGGACTTATTATGATGACGAGGTACATTTTGATTTTTGCAGATGTGTGGTACTGGTTTTCATTTCCTTTGTACTGATTTAGACACCTGCAAAAATATGCGGTGGCTGTTTTATTTGAACACCAACTCTATTACTAGAACTATGATAAAATTAATAATGTCCAACTTGAGGCACACTGTCAAGGAATTCATGGCAATTCCATGCAAGGAGCTCTTTATCAGTAACTTCTAGCTTGTCATGCATCCACTCCAGTTCACTTTTAGCCCTATAAGAAGACGAAAAAGAACAACAAATCTTATAACAGTTTGTACCTTATATGGATTGACTGCCTATAAGAAACTGCAATAGCTAACTTAATTAAACTATCTTATATGGATTGACATGGCTACCTATAAGAAACTGCAATAGCTAACTTAATTAAGCATAAACTATCTGTGTTTTTCTCTTGTGTGTGAATTGTCCACATCTATCATGAACATAGCAACAAGAAAAGAAATAACTATTTGATCACCATGTGATAAATACACCACTGCTCTGAAAAACCTTTGCACGTGACATTTAACCAATACACATAGCTTCAATATCTTTGAATGTATAGGTGTATCGTGCTCGTTGAGCACATTTCACAAATAAAGCACAAGAATTAATGTCCACAAATAAAGCACAGGAATTAGCAAACCTTCTGCAGCAACACTAGTGAGGTTGAAAATGTACATAAAAACCCTATTAAAGCATTAAAAATTGTTCTCTATGCATTGTCTTCTTCAGTTCGGTTACCTTCTTCAATGTTTCACAGCATTGTCTATGTCATAAACTTTACAGCTAATACTCAGGAAACCAACATCATTTCCCAGAACAGAGTAACTTAGTAAAGATTAAAAGTGAATCTTCAGTTTAGGAATCTAGTGCACTTAAAAGGTATTCTACAGAAATTCAGAACTGTGACTTTTTGGGTGATGGCCTTAAGGGTAAAGAAAATTTTATTATGGTCTTTGTGAATGGCACTATTGTTAATGTTCCCACACAAAAAAGGAAGCAGAGATGTTTGTTCTTTGTTAAAAGCATCAATGCTGTTTCATTTACTGAATTGCCTGTTCATCAAACGTTATGACTCTTTTTGGAATGCACTTTACTAACTTGGCATCATTGAGTTGACTCAAACATACATACCGTTTCTACATACCTGATGCCACTGGTAGATTTCTATTCTTTATTCAGCATACACTTTTTTTTCATTTTTAGAAACTAACCTACCATTTTTGTGTAAAAGTGGGATAACATTTCAAAGTCATACATCCTGGATATGCTGCTTGATAAAATTTAATGTTTATTTTCTTGTAGTTGAAGAGTTTTTACCATGTCAGACACTTTGATTTGCTACTTACGTCCAGTGGAAGTGGCCAAACTTATTTGCTTATCCTGTTTTGTAGGGTCAAGAAGAGGGCAATCAGCTAGAATTTGCTCTTGCCCCAGTAACACCTTGTTCTCGAGGGAAGCATGAATTTATCATTGATGATCAAATAGGAATCAGATGCAAATACTGTTCCTTAGTAAATCTGGAAATCAAATTCATGTTCCCATCATTGGTAAGTTTTTTATGGCCGTAATGCATTTAGCTTGCTTTCCACAGAACAAGCTTGTAAGTCTGGTCCTTTAACTAATCTTTTCTTACAGGTCTCAGGTTTTGCTGAGAAATCTGCATGGCCAAATGCAAAAGGTGTGAAGAATGCATTGATGTTTCATGATCTTTATGACGAAGCAGGCGGTGCCACTGAGCACTCTCAAGATTTCCATCTATATGGAACGGTGTGGGATCTGATTCCAGGGGTCATTACTACTATGTACGAGCATCAACGTGAAGCATTTGAATTTATGTGGACAAATCTAGTTGGTGATATTAGGCTTGATGAGCTGAAGCATGGAGCAAAGCCTGATGTTGTTGGAGGATGTGTGATCTGTCATGCTCCAGGGACAGGGAAGACACGGTTAGCAATTGTATTTATCCAGACATATATGAAAGTGTTTCCAGACTGCCGGCCAGTGATTATTGCACCTCGTGGGATGCTTTTTGCTTGGGATGAGGAATTTAAGAAATGGAATATTAATGTTCCTTTTCATATAATGAATACAACTGATTACACTGGAAAAGAGGACCGGGACATATGTAAGTTAGTAAAGAAACAACATCGAACAGAAAAGTTGACAAGACTTGTGAAACTGCTTTCATGGAACAAGGGCCATGGTATTCTCGGAATAAGTTATGGCCTTTATACGAAGCTAACATCCGAAAAGCCAGGTTGCACAGAAGAAAACAAAGTAAGAAGCATTCTTCTTGATAACCCTGGCTTGCTTGTTCTTGATGAGGGACACACACCTAGGAATGAGCGTAGTGTCATGTGGAAGACACTAGGAAAGGTTAAAACTGAGAAACGTATAATTCTATCTGGAACTCCTTTTCAGAACAATTTTCTTGAGCTTTACAACATTCTTTGTTTGGTAAGGCCTAGGTTTGGTGAAATGTTTCTGACTAAAGCAAGAGTGGGTCGAAGGCACTATGTCTCAAAGAAGCAAAAAGATAAGTTTTCTGATAAATATGAAAAAGGAGTTTGGGCTTCACTAACTAGCAATGTTACTGATGATAATGCAGAGAAAGTAAGATCAATATTGAAACCATTTGTTCATATCCATAATGGTAACATTCTTCGAACTCTTCCAGGGCTCAGAGAGAGTGTGATTATTCTGAAACCGCTTCCCCTTCAAAAGAGTATTATTAGAAAGGTGGAAAACATTGGTTCCGGCAACAACTTTGAACATGAGTATGTCATTTCTTTAGCTTCTACACACCCTTCCCTTGTAACAGCCATTAACATGTCTGAGGAGGAAGCATCACTTATTGATAAACCTATGCTTGAAAGATTGAGGTCAAATCCCTATGAAGGGGTAAAAACAAGATTTGTAATCGAAGTTGTTCGTTTGTGCGAAGCACTAAGAGAGAAGGTATTGATTTTTAGCCAATTTATTCAGCCACTAGAACTGATAAAAGAGCACCTTCGCAAGTTCTTCAAATGGAGAGAAGGGAAGGAAATTCTTCAAATGGATGGAAAGATCCTTCCGAGATATCGCCAGGCTTCAATTGAAGCCTTCAATAATCCAAATAATGACTCCAGGGTGTTACTTGCATCTACAAGAGCTTGCTGTGAGGGGATTAGCTTGACAGGTGCTTCAAGAGTTGTGCTTCTAGATGTTGTTTGGAACCCAGCTGTTGGAAGGCAAGCCATCAGCAGAGCATTTAGGATAGGTCAGAAGAAATTTGTATATACATACAATTTGATAACTTATGGAACAGGTGAAGGTGACAAATATGATAGGCAAGCAGAAAAGGATCACTTGTCCAAGTTGGTCTTCTCTACAGAAGACGAGTTCAATAATGTTAGAAACATGCTATCTAAAGCTGAAATGGAGCATTGTTCTAAGTTGATTTCAGAAGATAAGGTTTTGGAGGAGATGACTTCTCATGACCAACTTAAAGGAATGTTTTTGAAGATCCATTATCCACCAACCGAGTCAAACATTGTCTTTACTTACAATCAGATTGCTCCTGTGTAAAGTTCATGGCAAATCATCGTCATCAGATTGATTTATTGTAAGGTATGCTCATATGTTTCTGACTTAAAAAGTATTATTTTAGTTCCTAGCATTTCCTTTTCCACCTGAGTACCCTCATATATTACTCCCTCAGTTCCTGTTTATAAGGCGCATACGCATATCAAGATTCAAACTTTACAATCTTTGACCAATAATTTACCCATAAATTTTTATTTTTGTAATGCAACTTGACACGGTTGGATTTGTAATCCAATGTACTCTCCAATGATTATAAGTTTATAACCATAATCAATATAATATAAGATAAATGAATGGTCAAAAATCTAATTTGGGAGACCGTGCCATATCATATCATGCCTTTAAACAGGAACGGAGGGAGTATGTATATCTAGTGTTTGTCTACCCAGTTGTCTATGAGCGATTGATGCAATGCTGTCTTGCAAATTTGGTTGTCATCTTGATATCTTTCCTCCTATTTTCTATTTTAATTGATTTTGCGTTGCATGAAGCAATAATTTTTCTCTCCTCTACTAAACTGGTTTAATATTTTAATTTTAGCGGCCATTCTCTGCTGTATGAGTACTCTCCCCAGCATTTTCATCTTAGCGAACTTGATGTTGTCATCGTTACCTGTACACACTATCTGGTTTGTGCCTTGTTACTGTCTAAATAAATACATGCATTGTCTGTGATTGATTTTCGTCTTTCCAAAATATTTTCTGCAGGCTAGACATGCACTGAAGAATACCAACAGATTTTTTTGTCTTTATTGTCCATTCCACGATGGATCAGCCATTGCTCATCATGTAGCTTGGAGAGGACTAAAAGCAGAACTTAATAATTGGTGGCAGAGCCTCAATGTATTTGGGGGTGCGCACAAGGTTGCGGGCTTACCGATCCTCTCTATCCAAATGTGATGTATAATAATACGGTTGGATCTTGTTAGGTGGTCCAATTTTATTTAAATAAAAGACTACCTCAACTTAAATAAACAGACTCTGCCTCCAATTGGCAATTTGGGTGGTCCAATTCATTTTGTGCTATTACCCATGCCTAACCGCCAACCATTCTTACATGCGTATAATCTTCCTCGTGTCCTTTTTTTCTGTTGTGTGGGTTAGGGTATATGTGTGCCCTTTTAGTTTTTTTTCAGGTTTTTCACTACAGATATGTTATTGATGGAGTATATGTTCTGTCAAGATTCAAGAATATTGAGAAATGGCACCCTGCCCTTTTACCAACAGTCCCAGGAAGGAACTGTTTTGTCAGTTTTCCGTCAGGTGAAGACGATTCATAAGACCATCACATGTACAGGAATACAGGTCAATCAGATCTGGAGAAATTGACCACAAAGCCTATGCTCAAGAATTTATAGTGAGATGGAGACAAATGTGAAACCTGTACACATATTGATGAACTTGGTTATTCATTCCATATGCAGGGCCTTTAATGCTATGCTGTTAAACTCATCCTCATCTCCTGGACTGCGATCAGATTGTAAGTTCTAACTTAAGTCATACTGTTCTACTGAAATATGTGATTTTCATTCATGGAAAACACTGTTAGCTTTTATGCTGATTTTTCTTTTCAACGCGGCATGTGAGAATAGATTTTGTTTTTGTCTAAATAAAGATGTAAAACATTCAGATTATACTGCAGAAATATTGTGAAGAAAATGGCAAGATGTAATTCAATTCAGCATACAGGTCTGTTACAATGCCACCAACTCACCACTTGTGGTTAATAAGTTGCTACAGTTATATTGTATGTTGGAAAGGAATATAATGCATGTGTATCATGTACAGCTATTGTAGATTTATAGCCATTGACGCCTCCTTTTTCACTGAAATTTTTATTAATACTGTCATTGTCACACACCACGTCACTCACCCGAGAATACATGTATACCTACGAGTCTACGACATCATTGGGCTTATAGGGCGCCTGACTTCAGAACCAAGAAGCCACATGCCTTTTTTGTTAATTGAATAGTCATTCTTTGCTTCAACATATCAGGCTGTTTAGATTCTGAAAGGATTGCATCCTATCAGGGTGTAACCATGCTTCGTGCATGAACTCATACTTCTTTTCTGAGAGGATCATGAACTCATGCTTAAAAGCGTCATTCAGGTTTGGTTTTTGTTGCTGGGTGTGAAGAGTAGGCTGTCTTTATTCGGTTGGCTGAAAGAAGTGGCTTTGAATATGTTTGAAGTTCGTTACTATCTGCATGAATGTGGTCGCAATTTGTTAAAAAAGGGCATAATATCTTACGAGTAAAACCTGGATCCGTGCGAAGGTGTAAGATTTCCATTTCCAACAAAAATAGCATCTCTTCTCGCCGTCTGCCGCCACCAGCTGTCATTCCACCATGCAATAGGATGGTGCCTGCAAGGTATCTGTGGAGCTTCTGAAAGTATGAATTGGATGGTGTTCTGTTTGTGGATGGACTAGTTATGTTTTTGTTAAGATTGAAAAAGCGCTCCTAATCTGGTGTCTGACGATAAATGCTGCTATATTCGTTGGATAGGGAGGTGTCGGAGCGTAGATGGAGGCATGGAGCATTTCCATTTTGGTATGAAAAATTGTGGTGGCTTTATAGAGACTAAACATTTCATATCTAACGTGGATCGATTTACCACGACTAGCAGTTTCATATACTTGTAATTTTGTATGTCTTGTAATTATATTAAAATAGCCATTAGTGGTAAAAGTTGCACTCTGGTGATGGTCTCTAATTCCAAACAGCACATAAATTTGAAGCTGAACGCAGAACAGGCACAAGTACAGTGAGCCCGGTAAAACTGCAACAACACCCCATAAGTCATTTGAGGTTTGATATGCACCCCGTAAGTCATTTTGTTACATATGCAAATCTCGTGCTTAGTTTTATTGTGGAAACCTCTCGAGTGTGCACATACTTATTCAACATGTTTTCATAAATCGCCAGCTGTCAATGTCGTCTCTAGCGAGATTAGATACTTGTATTATAATCTCGATACTTCTCTGGAGATTCCATAAATAAAATTGTTGGTGAGAGCTTCAATGTTATTGAATTGAGTTTTGTTGTTTGTAAAAAAAAATTCAATGCAACATGTTGAATAAGTCTAATGCAAGCACTTGGACAAAACTTAACCCGTGATGGTACAGAATTGAATAAGCGGCGGCAGTTACTATTAATAACTTATGTAAGGAATATCAAACTTCAAATGGTTTATGGGGAGTTTATGATATTTTAATTATCAGTGGAGCGACCGGTGTTGAAATTTTAAACAGTAATGCTTGGGTTAGGGCGTCCATTGCCCCAACCAAAAATAGGACACCCCGAATCCTAGTGACCATGTTGCGGTGGTAATTTGTTAAATGTACTTTTATTTTGGTAGGCATACGATGAGTTTGCAGTGGGAGAGACGCTCCAACCTTATGGATAGATATTGCGGCAGGAATTTTTTAATGTATTTTTGTTGGGATAGGTATGCGATGATGTTGCAAAAAGTTTCAAATTATTGATATTGTAATAGTTATTTAAGGATTTTACATTGAGTCAATCTATGATGTTGTAACAACTGCATTAGGATGTTGCAAAATTTCATTCCAGATATTTCAATCATGTTGCACGTTTTAGTCTAATTAATTAATTATATTTTTTACTAATATTTTAAAAAAAATAATATGCCTTTATAATGTTGTAACTGTAGTTTAAAAATGTTATGATTATAATTTCTAAAATATTTGAAAAGGTATGCGTTAATGTTGCAAATTTTATTTCTACGTGTTGTTGCTATCTGTGGATGTTTCATGCCTTATATCATGTTGCAGGTGTTTCCTATCCTAAAATCGGACGGCAAAGTCATTTTTATACATGTTATTTTTTAAGTTGCAAACGGTGGTTTCTCATGTTGCAGCAATTCATTATCAATATTGCAACGAAGCATCCGACGACAAATTCCCTATCGAACTTTGGGTGCTAGTAGCTCCGAATTTGAAACAAGTCTTTTTTTTTACCAGTTTTGGAATACGTTCTGCAAAAGAATAAAACCGAATGTTTCATACACCGCAACACTATGTCACTGCTATACGCCTGGCAACTCTAATATTAAAAATATATATTTCCTTACAGCTAAAACGAAAAATGATGACATGTGTTACTAAACGCACGTGCATTATTATAAGAGGACAAGCGGGTAAGTATAGCAGGAGGAATGTATTTTTAAAAACGTTCCCGTTATCCTTAAATATTTTTAAGGTCTGTTTTTTAATCTTACATATTTTCATGAGTTGTTCCATAAGTCGCGTGTAGTAATTGCGGACATAATTTTTTAAAAAAATACAAAAAATATACAATTCGTCAAGCTACACTCCCTAGATTGCCAACGGTAGTCACACAATATTTTATGCAAATACGGGTAATTCTTGCATACAATTTCACCACATGTCTATTTCTAATAGTATTAGGATAATCATTCCTCAGTGTCTTCGAAAATCATTTTTGGTAACGCTACAGGTAGGACGTCCGACGCTAGATGAAAATATCATACACGGATGCGCGACACGTGACTGTCGTCCAGCCTCCCACCGACAACACCTATCTCTCTCCTGTTGTTTACCGTAGCTTCTTATCCCTTTGCCTTTGGTCTCCTAATTAACTTATCTACTCATCCTATCCTTGATATTGAAATGGAGATGTTGAAACGGAGAAATTGGGATGTTGCTACTTGATATTTTCCTGGATTAGTTTTGTCTCATGTGACATATATGTTTCGTCTAGTGTTTTAGCACGTTCCAGTTGGGATTTTGAATTGTTGCAATCCCAAATTTCTTATGTTTATGGCCAATGATGTGATTTAGAGGGAGCAATCTAGATTTCGTATGATTTCAAACCATTTTATGCCGTTTTTCCTTTGAGATTGGTCCAGGAGTGGAGATCCCTACGTGTAGTGCAGCTTTGTAGATGCAAACTATTTCTGGTGTACATCTTCAATGTTTCAAGCCTTTGATTCTGTTGTTGCATATGACACTTTTCAATGTTGGGCATATGGCTGATTTGGTGGTGTGCATTCGGTTCTTTGGTGTTAATGGGACATGTTTCAACTGAGTTTTGCTGCAAAGCCATGCCTTGCGGAGGAGGAACTCATTAGGGGACGGCTCACTCTCGAGCTTGCGCACCCAGATGAGGGCGACGCAGAAAGGAGCTGGGAACCGGTCATGTTGCGTGCAACATTAACCTTCTGTTGCGGTGGTAATTTTCTGGTTGCGATCCGACGGTCACTGCTCTAATCAGATGGATGACGTAGCGTCCGACTAGCAGCTCCGAATTTTTTTTATAGGGCCAGCTGGTCAGGTCCATCAGGATTCGGGAGGCGCCTTTCCATGCACCTGTTACGACTGCAGAGACACCGGACCGATGGCAACAACAATCGCGACAATCTCGGTTGAGTCCATTGACAGCCACACCGTCTCGCCTGTTTAGGGGGTGTTACACCCTCCTAAAATTTTAGTACATATCACATCAAATAATTGATACTAATTAAGAGTATTAAATATAGTCTAATTATAAAACTAATTGCACAGATGGAGTCTAATTCGCGAGACGAATCTATTAAACCTAATTAGTTCATGATTTGATAATGTGGTGCTACAGTAACCATTTGCTAATGATGAATTAATTAGGCTTAATAGATTCGTCTCGCGAATTACTATAGGGGTTCTGCAGTTAGTTTTATAATTAGCTCATGTTTAGTCCTCCTATTAGTAAAGTTTAGTACCTCGTATCCAAATACCCCCTTATTAGCCGCTGCCGGGCACCGAGGTGGCGAAGACCTACCATACGCACGCGACGATGTCATCGGTCGAGGAGAAGCACCCGGAGGCCGCCGCCCCGTTCGCCGGGGAGAAGAAACTAGCCGGGGAGAAAAAAATATTTATATTAAAAAACTCGCCCGGAGCGAAAGTAAAACTCGGGATCTTTTAATATAAATATTTTTTTATATGAAATGTTACCAATAAATACATAAATGTGTCTAAAAGCAATATTCATATCAAATTATTTATACATATTAGCTTAAAAATTTCTTCTAACATTCCTCGATGCAAAGTCACTGATAAGATTGATATCAATCTCATCCAACAATTTCTTCTCGATGCATAATGTTGCCAAACCATTTAACCTCTCCTAAGTCATTGTTGACCTCAAATAGTTCTTCAATAACTTCAACTTTGAAAAGCTTCTTTTAGTCGATGCGACAGTCACACGCACAATAAATAAGAGTCGTTAAGCAATAGAGACATTAGGATAACAATCCACATATCTAACATGCTCGAAAATCTCCATAGCAGACATTACGCCATCTGGCAAAGTGAATTTCATAATCTTTAATTCAGAAATAAGATCATATACCTCAACATCAGAAAGAAAAAATTTCTACAAATTTAGTGCAACATTCTTCAAGTTCATTACCATTTAATGACTTCAAAGTGCTTGAGCTCAATAAAACTTCGAATATATCTTTAAACATCATGAGTTCTTCAAATATGTTCTTCAAAGAAGTGATCGTCATATCAACCAAAACACAATAGTTATAAATCAGTTGAGATTAAATAACTTGTGATAGTGAATTAATAATTAATGGTACAGATAATTGGGGAACAGGCAATCGAATCACCTAATTATAGAAAGCGAATTGACGATATCTTATCTGATCTCCGCCCGTCTGCCGTTACGCTGAGGGGTGGCGGGCACGCGATGTGAGTGGGAGAGAGGACCAGCGGCAGGATGAGGGGATAGGGATGATGGGGTGCGGTAGATGAATTGGACTCTTTTTTTTAACCTTATTGTGAACCATTGTAGGCAGAGCAATAATAAAAGGCTATCTTTTTCTGAATCCCACCTTAATACTATTTGGAATATAAGTATTGCCGTTGTCTTAAAAATTGTGTTACCGTTACTGTACCCTGGGATGAAGCCTAGGGGATGAAGCCTAGAGCTGTCTTAAAAAGTGTGTTACCGTTACTATACCCTGGGATGAAGCCTAGGGCAGCCGCACACACTGCCCCAGGGCCGAACGCCGCCTTCACCTCGGCCCCCGTGGAGGAGGAGGAAGAGAAGGTCGTGCTGCGCTGCTGCGACGGGGAGGAGTTTGCGGTGGCGGCGTCCGTCGCGAAGAAGTGCGGGACGATCAGCAACATGATCGACGACGACTGCGTGGAGGGCGGCGTCCCGCTGCCGAACGTCAAGGCCCTGCCATGTCCAGGGTGCTCCAGTACCTCAACAAGAAGCATAGCGGCGGCGGCGCGTTTGCGGCCGTGGAGGTTAAGGAGTTCGAGAAGGCCTTCTTCGAGAAGATGACGAAGGAGGCGCTGTTCGACGTGATCCTGGCGGCCAACTACCTCCATGCGGAGAAGCTGCTGGACGCGGCGATGGTGTGCGTCGCGGACAGGATTATGGGAAAGACGGTGCCGGAGCTTCGGGAGTACTTCGGCATCGAGATCGACTTCACCCCCGAGGAGGAGGAAGAGATCAGGAAGGAGAACTCCTAGGCCTTCGACTGATCGTAACCTTAGGAATTTAAGTTTTTTATTATTAGAATAATTTTGATACGTATTTACTCTTCTTCAAACAAACATTTAATTTTTTTTATCCATCAATTACCAAAACTTCGTTCGATGAAGCAGTTGGGCAGTGTCTCTTGGTGGAGTCCTTGCCACCTCTTTTAGTTAGGGATGGAAATGGATCAAATATAGCATTTTAAACATTCTCGTACTTAACGAATCCAGATACAGATCGGATCGTCTGAATTTGAATCCGAATTTGGTTAGGGTACGCCTGTAATGGTAAATTCCTTTTTTTTCCCACGTATAAAACAAAAGAATATTTTGGCAGGCCCATGATAATAGAATTTAAATTGGGGATATGGGTCGTTACCTCCATATATTCTCCACATATTCGGTTGCAGAGGAAGCTCCGGGATAGCTCATCGGTCAGCAGTGGAGGTGGAAGAGATGGCGACGGAACGGAGGTGGCGAGGGCGATGTCGGAGTTGGGGCGAGCGGCGGTGGAGGTGGCGGTGGCGGTGGCGTCAAGCTCAAAAAGGTTAGCGTCAACGGCGTCTAGCTTAAAAAAGTTAGCATTGACGATGGTTCGTTGACGGTGGTGGAGGTAGCAAAAGCCACCTAAGCCCGGAGGTGGGAGCAATGAGGGAGCTCCGAAAAAGGAGGAAAAAGATGGACACAACGGGGAAGTCAGAAGCTAGCAAGTTAGTGTTGCCGGCGGTTTGTGGGCAGTGGTGGAGCTGTTGTACCTAGAATGGAGGCAAGGCGGGATAGGGGAGTTCTAGGGAGAGGAAGAAAGGAGGCGGCATTGGGTTCGAGGAGGAGGCGGTCTTGACTCTCGAGAGGGGCATCGGGTGTAGAAGAATCTGAGCCATTACTTTACGATCGGACAATTATAAAAGGTGGCTGATAGAAAAATGAAATGTTAATCGAATGACTATAAGACAATTAATTTTGACAGGCGACGCTACTAGAAAAACGACGTTTCGTCCACTCCCTTAGTACCGGTCACATTTTGACCCGATATTAATGTTAGCATTAGTACCGGGTCCAAATTTGGGACCCCTTGAAGGCCTTTTAGTACCGGATCGTAACACCACCGGGTACTAAAGGTGTTATGACCTGGTACCAGGGGCGGATTCAGAACGGGGCTGCGCCCCGGGCTGAGCTGTTGAATCACACCTAAAATAGTCTAATTTTGTCTCCTAAACCTCACTTTGTTCGGCTAAACAACACATAGGTTAAAGGGACTCCATGGTCTCGCCCCGGGCTGCAGCCCGGGCAGCCCGGGCCCTGGATCCACCCCTGCCTGGTACTAAAAGGTCTTTTTAGTAACGAGTGGTGTTATGACCCGGTACTAAAAATTCTCCACGGGTTATTTCAAAAGGAAAGCATATCTACCTCCATCACATGTGCTATGTAGGTGGGATGGTAAGGAAGGCTTGCGCGAGGCTTGAGGTCGTGGGTTCGAATCCTACGGATCGTGCACGATGCCAACCAGTACTAAAGGAATCCGTTTAGTACCGATTATTTAACCCAGTATAGCAATACCGGTTGTACAATCGATATTAAAGGAGGATTTGGAACCGGAACCGGCCGTACTGAAAGCGGAATTCCAGTAGCGGGAGTTAGCAGAATCCAGTAGTGGGAGCTAGGGATACAGAAGAATGGGAAAGGGATAGTCACGTTGCAAAATCGAGAGCTGAGGTGGCGGACGTTTATAAAGACCTTATATATGTTATGTGAGGATTAAAGCTTGAGATGATTATCCTTATAATTGGTATAAGATTCATTTTAGACTTCCGCAAATATTACTGCGAGAAATTTGGACTTCTTCCCGTCACGAACGTTAATCTTCGCACAATTGTCATGGTTAAGATTAGTTTTGCAAATTTGCTACTCGAATCGAGAGCAGCTTGATTTTCTTACCGTTTACCTATTTAACTGTTTTTATTTTTTTCCCGTTCTCCAAGCACTGAAAGGACTAAAATGCCCTTAGCTCTCAACTTATCTGCTCAGCCCCTCCAGGGCATCCTCGCGTGCGGTCGTTGCGCCCAGAAGTGTCTTTTCCGACGCCGACACCTAGCCCGCCGCCGCTTCTACATGCGTTACAATCAGGCAGCAGTCAAATTTGCAAGCAAGGACGTGATCGCCGGCTGCGCACCTGACCTGCCGAACGTGATCGGCGCCGTGCGCCTGCGCCTTGCAATCAACGTGCGCGCTCGGCGGCCAGGCGAACGGGGTCGGGCCTGCGGCCTGCTATCGGGAACGCGACGTGATTGCCTCACCGCGGAATTACCTGGTTCAATTGGCCAGCGCCATATAGCGAAAGGCCATTTTAGTCCTTCCTGGTGTCTGTGGAAAGGGAAATAAAAACAGTAAAATGGAAAATGGCACTGAAATCAAATTGTTAACGATTGAAACAGCAAATTAGCGAAACCAATCTTGACTATGGCAACTGTGCGAAGCCCAATGTTCGTGATGGTAAAAATCCCAATTTCGCTGTACCTTCAATGGTTGAGTAACAAGTCGTCAGATATATTGGGATAAACTAGCAGCGCCCACATTTGCGCAAGTCATCGTATCGCAGCCTCAGTTTTTTTTGAGAGAGAGCAACTATAAGTGTTATTGTGGTTAACAGAGATGATTAGAAATAAAGAGCTTTGGCTCATGTCCGTGGCAAGTTACGAGGGATCAATGCAATGTATGAGCGCTATCAAACTGTGGACGGAAAATATCCCCTCCCACGGTCCCACTCCCACCCATCCTCGCAAGCTATGAATGCCAAATATGAGAAACAAAAAAGGAAACCCCGGAAAATATCCCCTTCAACGGACCCACCCATCCTCCCAAGCTATGAAATACCAGATATGAAAAAAAAAAACTGAGGGACAATAATATGCTGTCATTAAGCATCCCACAAAAAACATCAACTTACTAACAACTCGTGAGAGAGATTCCAACGTCATGATCACAAGCTCAGCAACAGCCATTCCATTTGAAAATTGTTCCAAAAAGGAAAAAAAATCCAATTCAAGTATCAAAGGGAATGATCGACAAATCTTACTATGGCAATCGATCCATTTGATTCCATTCAAAAAGGGGAATTAAAACAAGGCTGCTATTTTACACATTATGGGCAACATACATCGTAAAAGTACAGTCCAGTTCTGGGTACCGCAACACTTAACTCATTTCAGTAGCTGAGATTCATAGCTAAAAAGAAGCAATGAACAAACTTATTGAAGAACACTCCCTGACGCTATCAACATGATCCCACATAGTATTCTCGGGAAGAAAAAGGCGAACCCACATAAAAACCACACTGCTTTCCTTCTGCAGTTCTGCTCGTTACTCAGATTTATTCCTTGGTATAAGAGCCCCAGATGCACCATGTCATCACAGGGAGCTAGTAGTTTTGAAGCTAACATATTTACACAGTTACGCGGTCTTGATCCTCTTCTGAGAAACGAAAAGATACCGACGCAGGGCAAGTAGTGAGACCCAAGTGAACTTTGAGATCTTTTCCTTTATCATCAGCAGCAATGCGGAGCTCAGAACTGTTTTCAGGATCTGAGCATGTAGACCTTTGAAGAAACCTGGAATGCCTTCCTTGCTCCAGATAGCATGCAAGGCACCTAGCATCGTTTTGGGCGCTCTTGATTTGCTTGGCCTTTCTGATTCGTCCTCATCATCCTCATCAGGGTCTGCAGCCTGAATCATCACCTTGCACCTGTTTGATGATGATTTGTAGTAAGATAATAAATCTTCGGACAGCATTAACAAGCAAAAGCAGGTGGTAAGACCCAAATATACTTCTATTGCCAAGGAAAAGTTTACAGACCTGATTAATGGATAAGTCAATACTGTAGCAATACTTTTGGAGACGGCACCAAGGAGAAAAGCTGAGAAAGCAGAAAGAGCAACTCGGGAATTATCCTCTGTTGATCCTCCATTTTTACGTCGCTGCCTCTGAATTATCCTTTGCTTGAGCTGATCAAATACAGTATACTGTAGAATACAGATACCAACAATCATCAAACAGTTACTTGATCTCTTCTTTTCTATACCTGTTGGATATCATTACAGTCTCCCATGCACAAATTTGACCACTATTTTCTATAAATGTCAGTAAAAGACACTAAAAATATTAAGGTATTAAGGTCTGAAAAAATACTTTTCATAATACTTCTACTAATATTGTTTTCCGCATGGCAAATCTCAAAACATTAGCATATATCAGTGCTGTGGCCAAAGTTTTTTATGTCTGTCTGCATGCATTCTTGAACCACCTATATTTGAGAGTGTCGAGGTAGTTCAGAAAAAAAAAAGGGGGGGGGGCACAGAATATTGCAGAAGCCACACACAATATTGAACCACATAAATCTGAGTTCTTCCTTTCGTCGTTCCAAAGGTTCTGTGTTTTTGTGGAAATAAGGATAGCCACATTCCTACTATAATATTTGGATAATTTATGGTAATATTGCAGAAGCAGGGATATACAGGGCCTGATCAATAGTCCCAAACATTTTGACCCGTGTCTGTTTGTGATGAAGACATGTCTGGTTTCAGATAATAAAAACTAAGCACATTTTGTAGCATGGAGATGGGAACTAAATAATATCCTTTCAACACAATCTTCAGTATTTATGTTTGGACTTTATATATAAAAAATGATATAGTTGGACACCATAGCGCAAATGGGCAATATGAAGTTCTACAATGTTCATTGTACAAGAACCTTGTCAAGTTTAATACCTGAATAGAAGGATTGCAAGTCAATATAATGGAAATGCCCAATCCATCGAATGCTTCCATCCAAGTACCCTCTGTAAGAGTTTCCCTCAGCCCTTTTGACTTTCCAAAGGTACTTGTCTGCATCCTAGAAGCTGCTGTATCTAGTGGCTAATAGAAGAGAAGCACAAATAAGATCATGCAGACAAGATTGATTTTCAGCAAACCTATAGCGTTAGTTACCTGTGTCACGATAACTGTGCAAGCACCAGCAGCAGCTGCAACTACCAAGTTGGCTGTTGTTCCAATAGACTTTGCTCCACTCTTCTCCAAGTAAAGTCTTTTAAAGTAGCTATACCCATAAAAGTAAAAGAACGACGAAATAAAGGACTGAATGTTCTTCGTGTTAAGACCCTGATATAGGGACAAAAGTTGCTTTTTACGAATTGCTTCCCAAAAGACATCTGAAAGGTTCCTGAAAAAGCATTTGAACTCACTTAGTTCCTATAATGGAGTAACTAGAAGAGTACAAGATAGATGCATGGAAAAGATGAAATTGTAGAGATAAAACAACATATAGCAATATCATCAACAGCAGTAGGCCATGTGTACATGAATCACAAGTAAAAATGCATGGTCACCCCCCCCCCCCCCCCCCCCCCCCCCAAAAAAAATCTCTTATTATCGGACTATGGGTCCAAAATTGCAGTCAATCGAATTCCCAGCATCATTGTTAGAAGATAGCGCCGCCACCCCCCCCCCCCCCCCCAAACACCCAGAATAGGTGATGATTGTCCACAGAAACAACATCAGATGCATAATTATCCACTTTTTTGTCACGTCAGACTCTTTCCATGCTTGCTTAGTGATGATAATAGTTGTCAGATATTAACCTAACCCTCCTAGTGTAGCAACGCAAAACCATTGCACTCGCCATATAAAACATTTGGCAGGTTTAACGAATGTTTTGTGAACCTAACCAAATCAAGTGTACCATCGACTGTACCTCTTTCAACAGAAATTCCACACAAAGGAGATAAAGGTTGGAGAAGCTCGCACAAATCGAGACCTCAAGTGCAGACAGTTCGATCGCAGAGAATTAGTAGGCGCTAACTAATGTCAACAATCAACGCGTCCTCACCCTGACTGACGCGGGACTGTTCAAGCCGTCCCAATCAACCTCATCGCAAACAGCGCAGGCCCAGGGAACCCCAATCGTCGCGAGCTTCCTCTACAAAATCAGATCCAAGTGGACCAAATCCTCGCGGCCCGCCTCTGGAAGGAGAACCTTGCTACGCTCCTGAACCACGCGATCGCCACCAGCTCCCGACGAGCGGACCGGACAGCCCAGTGAAGAGAGATGAGGAAGGGATCGGTACCTATACTTGTGCGCGCCGTGGTGCGTCTGGAGCTCGGCCTGGAACTTGGTCTTGCAGGTGTCGAGCGGGTAGAGCACGGTGGTGCTGACGAGCGAGCCGATTGCCCCCGATGTGGCCTCCGCGAGGCTCTCCCAGTCCACCCCGCTGCCGCCGTCCCCCGCCATCGCGCTCCTCTCCCGGCCGCCGAGATCCCGAGGGAATCTTCCCGCTCTGTTCCGTGACGCCTACTGCCCCCTCGGGTTCAGCAAGTTGCGAGCGGCGTGGGGGAGGTGCGTACCCGCGAAGCGAGCCAGCGACTCAGCGGGCGAGGGGGAGGCGCGGGGCGGGGCGGGCCGTGCGAGTAAATAAGAGAGGGGGGTGGATGGAGAAGAGGGAGACGTCACGGCAGATGATGGGGGACGGGGGGAGGAGGGAGTGGGATGGCCGGATGGCGACGCCGGCTGGGGCTTCTCTGTCTCCTTTGCATGTCTCCATCCATATCTCTGCACACGTGGATGCCATCCGTTCACTTCTTGGGCCCTTTAATTTTTCCTCAGCCCACGATAACAGAAAACGGAGTCAGGAAACGGAGGGTTAGGGAGAATGGCCCCACGTGCGCTTGTTTCTTTGGCCCCACTAACGTAATTACGAGGGTTAGGGAGAATTAATGGAGGGAAAAGCCGCCTAATTCTGAAGAAAATGGCGCCAATTACAGCGGGTGCAGTTTTTATCGGCCGCCAAGCTAACAACACTAAAAACACAAAAAGATAATTATCAGATTTGCATCTTCCTCATCTCCCACACAACAACAATGGCATCTCAGTCAAATCACATTACACCTATCAACGAAGACAACTACTTGGATCGGGCACCGCCATTACTTCCACAAGTACTAAGCATGGCCATGCCGCCGGTTGCAGGTACCACATCCTCGCCAAATTTCTGTCGGATCAACATTCCTTCTGGTCATACGGAAAGAATAGAGTTAGAAAATGTAAGTCATACTGTACCTATGTAAATATGTTTGCATATTCTGCATGATTTCTAACTTGGTACGTATGTAATCTCTACAAACCCGAACAGGATTCTGATAAATTTGATTTTGCTACTCGAGTAGAAAATTCTCTAGAAGACAGGATACCAAAGGTTGGTATGAAATTCTGCACTGAGGAAGAAGCCTATAAATTTTACAATGCTTACGCCAGATACAAGGGTTTCAGCATCCGAAGGAGTAGTTCACACAATGTTAAAAATACTACAACAATAAAGAACAGAACCTTTTGTTGTTCTCGTGCAGGTATCAAATTAAATCTTTTTTATAATAGTTTCTTCATGGTTTGGGATAGAACATCAATTTAATCAAATTTTTTATTTATCAATAGGTATTCGGGGTCCTGATAAAAGAGAAGAAAATTCCAAGTACAGTAGGCCTGAGACACGATGCATGTGTCAAGCACGCATGAAGATAAGTCTCACGGATGGGTTGTACTACATCTATGAATTTGAGCCTGAGCATAACCATATTCTTGCTACTGCCATCCAAGCCCAGTACTTAAGATCTCAAAGGAGAATAACTACAGCACAGATTGTCAGTGTCGAAGCTGCTAAAGCGGTTGGGATTTCAAATAAAGCCACTTTTGATCTCATGGCAAAAGAAGCCGGTGGAAATGAGAATCTTGGATTTACGCGTGAAGATATGAAAAATAAATTATATTCAAAGAGATCAATGAAGGTAAAACAAGGAGACACGGGAGGAGTGTTGGAATATTTGGAGAAGAAAGCATCAGAAGATGGGAAGTTTTTCCATTCCTTTCAGGTTGACGATGATGACTTGATAACGAATATTTTTTGGGCTGATTCTAAAATGGTTTCAGACTATGAAATTTATGGTGATGTCGTTTGCTTTGACACAACATACAGAAAGCTAAATGATGGGCGTCCATTCGGTTTGCTAGTTGGAGTGAACAATCATAAGAAAACTACTATTTTTGGTGCTGCACTTTTGTATGACGAAACTGCTGAAAGTTTTGTGTGGCTTTTCAAAACCTTTTTAGCTGTTATGTCAGGCAAGAAGCCAAAGACCATTTTAACTGATGAAGATGCAGCAATGGCAAAAGCAATCAAGCTAGTGCTACCAGAGAGTCATCACAGGATTTGTATTTGGCATATGAACCAGAATGCATGCAAGCACCTTTCTGGAGTTGTGGAAGAATATAAGAAGTTCAATACAGATTTTCAAAACTGTATTTATGATCAAGAGGATGAGGAGGATTTTATAAACGCGTGGAACAATTTGCTAGATAAGTATAAGCTACAAGAAAATAAATGGCTCGAAAGATTATTTGATAAAAGGGAGCAATGGGCCTTAGCATATGGACGAAATACATTTTCTGCTGATATGGTTAGCACTCAAAGAAGTGAAAGCATGAATAATGAATTGAAGGGATATATTAGTGTCAAATATGATATACTTACTTTTTTTGAGCACTTTGACAGGTTGGTGGGAGATAAAAGATATGAAGAGGTAAAATATGATTTCAAAGCAACACAAAGTACACCAAAGTTGAAAGCAGACCTGACAATACTAAGGCATGCAGCAAAAATTTATACCCCAGCAGTATTCAAGCTAGTACAAGAACAAGTGATGCAAACACTAAACTGTGATCTATTCTATTCTGGTGATATTGATGCTGAAAAGGTGTACAAAATAAAGGTTTATGGTAAGAAAAACGAGCATGTCGTAAAGTTTTCTGCACTTGAAGGTCATGTGAAGTGTAGCTGCAAAAAGTTCGAATTTGCTGGAATCTTATGCTGCCATGCATTGAAGATACTTGATATTAACAATATAAAAAAAATTCCTGAACAATACATACTCAACAGATGGACAATTGATGCAAAAGTGGTTCATATAAAGAGCAACCCTGAGATACATGAAGATCCCAAAATAAAGCTATCCAAACGCAGAAAAGAGTTGTGTAGAATATTCCTTCAGTTAGCTAACCGAGCTGCAGAATCCGATGAAACATACTCTATTGCTGTGAACAGTGCAGAGAAATTAGCAGAGGATGTGGAGAAAAGCTTGAAAAATAGAGGCGATACAGATACGGGTAGTTCATCTCAGCCGCAAGGTTTGCACTGGAATACTACTTGCCTTAACCCCACATATGCCACACAATTTATTTGTTTTTGTAAATTTTTTTAAAAAAATGACTTTTGCAGCTACACTACAACCAGACCAGGCTATAAAACCAAAAGGTGTCAAGGTTAAGGAGAAGGCAATCCATGGATCTGACAGACCAATTGGTGGATTTGAGAAGGCAACACAAAAGAGAAAAAAGAATAAGAATGACCCAAAGACATCTGGTTCTGCATCTGGTTTTGAGAAGGCAACACGAAAGAGGAAAAAGACCAACAATGACTCAAAGGCATCTAGCTCAGCAATGGAATCAGATATTGTGACACATTTGCGACCACAAGCCATATTGGTATAAGATTTCAACATTATTTACTATTACTATTATTAAGACTAGTCACATATTCAGTAGTGATATTCAAATCCTTTTTCTTGGTTTGAACAGGGCCACTTAGGGACTAGTACAGATCAACATCACATACAGACACCAGGCTACTATCAAGGCTACTATCCAGTTGGAAATGCTTTTACGCATCCATCCTTCGGTTCTTTCTTTGGGACCCCTGGTCATGGTCAACATACACAGCAAGAAAATACCACTCAATCATTTGTTACAAATCCCTACAATAATATGTTTTCCCATTTTAATTGAACTATTGAAAGCCACATCCTTTTAGGCCACATCCTTTTAGGAGAATGGATGTGTTTTGTGCACTATCTATCGAATCCTTTGTATCAAACAATTTATCTTACCTAGGAACTATATTTTCTGTGTTTTGTAAAAAACAATTAATATAATTTCATTTCTGTTCACAAACTAATCAACTGATTGCAAGTATCACACTGAAGTGGTAAAGTGCATATTCCTCACGAAAAAAGGGGGAAGGCACAAGACAACTAACCAAACTAGATTTGTCAGGGGGAAGATTCTTTGCTCCGACAAGAGGACCTTGAAGGATACACCATCACCATCGTATTCACAACACCTGCTGTCACACCCTCCCAGCTCGATGTCCCACCATGGTGACCTTGACTGGACGCAATGACGAGGAAACCGCAAAATAGAAATCCTCACGATCCTAATCGAGATCTTGCAGCAAGAATCGAGGTTGTAGCCACCCAAATCGAAATCTTGCAGCCGGAATCAAGGTCCTGCCCACCCAAATCGAAATCAGCAATAATCGAGATTCCGCAGACCAAATCAGCTCCCTACCACCGTGATTTACCTTGTTGTTCCACCAATCGAACTTCTTGCTATTGGATGTAAAGTCCCGCTGAGATCGAGCTCTTCGATTTGTGCAGCAGCTAGGCGGACCAGCTTGGAGGAGAGAAGGGGAAAGGATAGAATAGAGGACGGAGCGGCGACAGACTAGATGGGCTGACGGTTCCGTTTCCTGGTGCCGTGCGATAACGATGGAAATTAGTGGACCTGCCTCCTGGAGGGGAAGCCAATAGGTGGTCTCCACGTGTGGAGGGACACATACGGAGACATGCAAAGGAGACAGAGAAGCCGCAGCCGGCGACGCCAGCCGCCGCGCGGGGCGGGGCAAGTATTGGGCTTTTGACTGCCGCGATGGTTTTGCGGGTGTTTCGTGCGCACCGCTACGTGCGCCGTCGCGAGAATTTGCATTCGGGCGCGTACACAGGCCCGGCGCTGAGCTGTTTGCGTTCGGTGTGGACTCGCGCGCGCACGTGCTACAGCGCTGTCTGGGCTCCCACGCACGACGGGGGCAGCGCGCGGGCGTCGCTGCTGGTGCTGGATCGACAGGCTGGGCAGTGGGGTCGGGGCGGGGAGGGTGGTGGTCCTGGTGGAGACGGCGAGGACGCACCGGAGGACGAGAGGAGGGTCCGTCTGGTCCGAAGGTCGCCGTGCGGGTCAGTCGTCTTGCAGGTTTTCCACGCGGTGACGCAGGGGCAAAACAACGTAAACCTCATTGCCACTCGTGGCCGTGGAATATCGTTTGATGGCTATAGATCGGTTTCAGTAACGCCGCGTCTCGATAGTCAGGGCTAATTTGGAAGCCGGTGACTAGTTAACCTGTGAAACTCCGACGGGGGATTCTACCGGCCACCTGATTCTTAGGGTAGCGCTCCCTCACTCCTTCCCCACCACCTACCGTTGTTTGGGAGATGGAGGAGGTTCTATTTGTGCGTTCCACCGACGTTTCCCACCCCTTCCCCACCACCTGCCGCTGATTCCACCGGCGTTCTATTTGTGCGGTTTGTTGTGACGGGAATGGCAGGGACGGTGGTGCTCCATGGGAGGGCGGCCATAGCGGGCCGACGGCTCGGGCGGCCACGGGAACTCGAATCCCCAGGAGGAGCTCGGCCGGGCCTCCAGTGGCGTCGAGGAGGCGGTAGGTGGGGTGAAGGATGTGGGGTGCGGGCTATTGGGTGGAAGTGGCGCACGGCTGGAGGATTTGGTGGCGAGTGCTCAGAGCGGCAGCAGTCATGGTGGGTCGCGGGATCTCCAATCCTTGGCAGAGGAAGGCACGACGGAGGCAAAGGATTGGTAGAGGGGTAGCTGGGGATGTGACGGAGGTTGGGGCGCCGGCTATTGGATGGAGGTGGCCGGAGGTGGGTGGAGTTGGCCGGTGGTGGGAAGGTGGAGGAGCGGTGGAGGCGGGCAACAGTGCCCGGACGGAGGCGGAGCGGACCCTCAAGGTGGGGGAGGCGGAGCTGACCCTCGAGGTGCGATCGGAGGTGGAGCGACGACGCTCGGGGAAGCGCCGTCCGGACCCTCGAGGTGGGGAAGGCTCGCCACACGAAAAACTCGCGGATCGGGTCAGGCGCCCCTGTCTCCTGTTCTCCCAAATGATGAGGTAATTTGGCCCGTGGCCAGTTCTCCACGCGGGCTTCCAGCCTCGGGAAAACGACGGGATCCCCTCGGAGTTTGAGGTTCCCAAAGGAGCCCTCAATGGTCAAAGAAGTTCTTGCCAAAATGAGTATACCACACTAGGAGACTATCCGGAGTTTCACGTGAATTTTCCACGGCATGTGCTAGGAAATTTCTTATTATAAATGAATATCTATTTGATTCGCGAGGCGTACTCATTAATTATGATATAAATGAATATCTATTTGATTCGCGAGGCGTACTCATTAATTATGATATGTTATTTCCTTTCTTCATATTACTCTTCAGTTGGAAAAAATGGATTCTGTATCAATAAGGCCATTTAAGTCTAACAACTTATTTAACATTATCACATGTTTCATAACTGAATGTTCGAGAGTGTGCTAACTTCGGTTGCACAGACACAAAGTGAATCAAAAAAGTTAGTTGGGTTTGGGGGGGGGGGGGGGCGGGGGAGCCAACTATCAAGAGATATTAGGACGGTAAGGTTAGATAAAGAGAAGGCAAATAGTCATATTAGTCCTTAACTTTGTTCAAAAGGTCATCTTAGTTCCTAAACTGTTAAAAGAGCCAATTTGATTCCTGAACTTTTATTTTGGTCCAATCTAGTCATTAGTCTTATGTGGCATGCTATGTTGTCGTGCCACGTCAGCTGATCGATACATCCACATGCAAAATATCCAAATTACCCTTCCACTCTCACTGATTGATACCACCTGTTAGGTTGTCCTCCAGCTCTGGTCATCCCACCTAAATTGCTTGTAGCAGTTAGCTGCACCTCTCCTATCTGTCGTCAGCATATTGTACATGTTGTTGAATACAGACACAATTCCTCGCTCTCTGTAGCAGGGACATATCTAGCGGTGGGCGGGTGGGGCTCAAGCCCTCGTACCGCCGCTCGGATAATGGAACCCCCTTAACCTCTTCATGACTTTCTAGAAAGAAGAAGAAAAGGGAGGGTAGGAAGGGGAAGAAGAAGAAGCCTCTGCTAAGGAAGGTGTGCGTGCAGACACACACATGTGTGCGTGCTGCATGGAAGGTGGAGTTTGCAAGTTTTACCTGCTATGCTGCTAGCCCATCCATGTTGGACAGTCATGCAGATATGATGCATACACCTTCTAGGCGTGGTTTGCTAGCCACTGAACTTTGCTCCATGCCGATTAGCTGACATGGCACGCGAACTTAGCATGCCACATAAGTTCAGGGATTAGATTGAACCAGAAATATCAGTTTAGGTCTTTTGATAGCTTAGGGACTAAAACAACCCTTTGAGCAAAGTTGGGGACCAATACGACTATTTCGCCGAAAGAGAAATAGTAGCTCTTAGGGACCAATACGGCTATTTTGCATAAAGAGAAATAGTAGCTTCAAGAGTAATAGTCCCTTAAATTAGCTATTCCCTCCATTTCAAATTGTAGATCGTTTTGACTTTTCTAGATAGATATATTTTGCTATATATCTAGACATAATGTATATCTAGGTGCATCACAAAAATCATGTAAGCTAAAATGACCTACAATTTAAAATGGAGGAAGTACATTACACTGGGGTTACTTAGACCTGCAACAGTTGGAGTGAACACTAGCTTATATGTTTATGTGGCACACTCCACATCAATAATAAATAGTACGAGAGATAATGCCTCCAACTTTTAACGTATAGCTCAAATATAAGTAGCCCTCATATTGTACTCATATATAATCTAGAAATGTATGCATGAGACTATCTCGATCAAAAGATTTCACTTTAAAGGGGTGTTTGGATCTTTACTCCGGACTAAAATTCACGTCACATCGAATATTCGGAGGCTAATTAGGAGAACTAATTACACATATGGAGGCTAATTCGCGAGATGAATCTATTAAGCCTAATTAATTCATCATTAACACATGTTTACGGTAGCATCACATTATTAAATCATGGACCTAATTAGTGGCATGTTCGCTTCAGCTTATTCAGCCGGCTTATCAGTCATCAAATAGTGTTTTCCTCTCACAACAAATCAGCCGTTTCAGCTTTTCAGCCGGCTTATAAGCTGAAGCGAACAAGCCCTAGGCTTAATAGATTCGTCTCGCAAATTAGCTTCCATCTTTGCAATTGGTTTTGTAATTAATGTATTTTTTATACCCCTAATTAGTATCTAAACATTCAATGTGATAGGAATTTTAGGATCTCTAGAGAACCAAACACCCTCTAACTAAAAAAAATACTATGCGAACTTTATGAGGCAGAGTCCTAAACTTGCTCGAGGTATAACGTCATGTACTCATGTTTCTTGCTAGAAATTGAAACGGTATCGCTGCGATGATTCAAGGATGCCCAATTCAAACGGGCCGCAAAATGTTAAACAGAACCGAGTCGCTGACAACCGAGCAAGACGCCAGAACCGGTCACGCGGCGCACCCGCGTCACCGCGTGGCCGGATCGCCCAAGTAGTAACCCCACCAGTCATCCAGCACCGAGGCGCCGAGACGCACACCTCGTCAGCTCCTACGACCGCGCCCACCTTCCCCGCCGGGCGCCGGCCGAGTCAACTACTCTGCTGCCGCCCCCAACCTGCGCCACGCGAAAACAACCCGACCCCCAGCTCCATTCCCACCCGGAATCCAGCGGAAGTGCGAAACAGCCCGACCAAAATGCCGCCGCCTACCCGCCCCCTCCACGCCGCCGCCGCGCTCCTCCTCCTCCTCCTCCCCGCCCACCTCGCCCTCGCCGCCGCGCAGGGGTTCCGTGGCTTCTCCTACCTCCTCAACTGCGGCTCCGCGTCCGCGACCACCGACGGCCGCGGCCTCCGCTGGGAGCCCGACGCCCCCTACGTCTCCGCCGGCGCTCCCAGCGCACCCACGCTCCCGGGCGCGGGCGGCCTCCTCGACCCCACGCTCGCCACGTTCCGCTCCTTCCCTCACCGCCCCAGGTCCAAGTTCTGCTACGAGCTCCCCGTCGACAAGAACCGCCGCTACCTGCTCCGCCCCACCTTCTTCTACGGCGCGCTCTCCGCCTCCTCCTCCTCCTCCTCCTCCTCCTCCGCGCCGCCGCCGCCCGTCTTCGATCTGATCGTGGATGGCACCTTCTGGACCGCCGTCAATACCACCGACGACGCGCTGGCCGGCGCCGCGTCGTCCTACGAGGGTGTTTTCCCCGCGAGCGGCAGGAACATGAGCTTCTGCCTCGGGGTGAACCCGGACTACACCGACGCCGGCCCGTTCATCTCCGCGCTGCAGGTGATCCAGCTCGACGATTCCGTGTACAACGCCACGGATTTCAAAACCAGCGCTATGGGCCTTATAGCTCGCACCAAATTTGGCTCCACTGGCGAAATCGAGAGGTTAGTGGCTGGCCTCAATTCAATTCAAGTGCCCCTTTGTGAGCTAGTGCTGAAATGTTCGATGGGGATTCAGTGACTTGCTAGAATTGAGTTGATTTAGTGACTGTAGCACTGATTGAATCTGACCACGTAGAGTATAGTGGTCTGTGGATCTGTAATTGACAGGAGTAGGGTAAGTTTGTAAACAGATAGTAGCATTTAGGCTAGTTTCTAGTGCGTGCAAATATCTAAAAACTCCTGGTTGCTAGAATTGAGTAGATTTAGTGACTGTAGCACTGATTGAATCTGACCACGTAGAGTACAGTGGTCTGTGGATCTGTAATTGACAGGAGTAGGGTAAGTTTCTAAACAGATAGTAGCATTTAGGCTAGTTTCTAGTCCGTGCAAATATCTAATAACTCCTGGTTTTAGCCTTTCTGGTTAAGAGTTTATTCTACATCATCTGATGAAAACATATCTCGCCTTATCAGGCAGGGATAGGTTGATCAGACTATTTTTGTTCTTTTAGAACTTGAATGCTGTTACTTTTGTGCTAATGCGCTCCACTTCTTCGCGTAATATTGTGCAGTCTGGGTTTACCGGGGTACTCTCTGGGGATTTACTAGTAGGATTGTTCCTGGAGTAGTTGGCAGATGCCACTTGAAGATCTCATTTGTTTCACTTGCTTATTTTCTTAGTATGGTAGCTTTCTGTTTTATCTTTTAAGAGTTATGATCTTGGTGTATACTGTTGCCGCCTTACTTATAGCGCATATCGGGAGTTAGTATGGTTCACGCATTTCAAACAGATGGAAGGTGTCATATATGATTGATTAAGAGTGCAGGACTACTATATTTGTTTATTTATTCGATTATTTCTTGAATGTGTACGAACAATGAGAATTGTATTTATTTCTGACTTGATTCCTTCTTTGCATTCAATGTTAGGTACCCTGATGACAGTTTTGATCGCTATTGGCAGCCATTCCCTGACAGCAAACATGCAGTTAGTAGCACCCAAAATGTTACATCAGCTGATTTCTGGAATCTCCCCCCTCCCAACATGTTTAACACAGCTTTCGTAGCGGAACAAGATGCACCCCTAGTGTTACAATGGCCTCCAATGCCTGTCCAGAATGATAGCTATTATGTTGCCCTCTACTTTGCTGACACATTACCTGAGAATTCAAGGACCTTTAACGTATATATAAATGATTACCTGTTTATCGGAGATCTAACTGTCACATCAGCTGGTCTTTCTGTCTTTGCAACACAATGGATTCTCTCAGGCTTGACCAGAGTTATATTGCAACCTGCATCTCCTTCTGCTCTTCCCCCACTTATCAATGCTGGCGAGGTCTTCGGACTTTTTCCCCTAGGAAGATTGACATATGCACGGGATGGTATAGCAGTTTCTCATTTATTTCCTCTTTATATCAATTTTTTTCTTATAAAAATTTCCTGGCCAATGTGATATGATGTATATTGAGGACAAAATTCTCTGCCATGTTATGAGTTATGGGGCTCTGGTAACTCTTATTAGCTGTCACATTTATTAGAATACCAAGCACCATATTGTGAAAGTACACTTCACATTAAATATGTTGGGCTAGGAAGTAGCCATGAGGCATTAACATTGATGTGATTATTTGAGGTGTAATGCATTATGTGTCATTAGTACAGTTACCTAAGAGTTCCTGTTATTTATCAGTGAATGCATCACTTTTAGGGAGTAACTGGGAATCCAAAATATCATCGCAGGAAAACAAACCTGTACTGTGTATAACATTCTGCATATGTTGACATGCATAATGTAAGCTCGTTAATTACATCTAGCATGCTTTTGCAGTACGTGCTCTGGAGAGTATAAAGAAAAACCTTCAAAATGTACCTGAAGATTGGAATGGAGATCCATGTATGCCCTCAGGATATTCTTGGACGGGAGTTACATGTGATGAAGGATCAAGAATACGTGTCATCTCATTGTGAGTTGAACTCATTCTGCTTCCATCTGTATAATATGGTTCTTCCCCACTTTGTACTGACATCATTGTATTGATTTGTAACAGGAACTTATCTGGTATGGGTCTCTCTGGATCTATTTCACCTGAAATTGCGAGCCTGACCGCTTTGACTAATATGTACGTTTTCTTCAAAAATTAATTAATTGAACAATTGAATAAAATAACAAAAAGTAACACTGTTACCATGAGCAGATCTTTCGGACACAACAGCCTGCTTGGACCAATTCCAGATCTTAGCAACCTAAGCAAGCTTGAACGGCTGTAAGACCCTTAGCTATGCAATTCTCAAGATCATGGTTAAAGTTATGTGTATTTATACATTACTTAGGAGAAGGTTCTATCTTACAGGCACCTGCAAGAAAATAATCTATCTGGATCAGTACCTAGGACATTGGGGACAATCAACACATTGCGTGAACTGTGAGTTGATTTCACTCTGTGCTTATAATTTGTCATTGTCATTTCAATAATTCAGTATTCATATCTTTCTTGTTGAACAAATAATCAGCACCTGCATAGTGTGTTTATGAATGGCATAAAAGAACCAAGATTTAATCTTCCAATGCAGCAGTAGTTTTTGCTTTGAATTGCTACACTACTATATTCTGACAAGTAAATATAAGCTGCATACTTGAAGAACACAAGAAGGTTGACCCTTGATGCAGACCTGTTACATGAGTTAGTGCTGTATTTGAAGTCCTCCCTTTTTTGTTATTATACATAAAGTGGAATGACAAGGATATCCCTGCAAGGCCCACAATGTATAGGATCTCACTTACATGTCTTTCACAATGTCTGTCCAATTTATCAGGATTTTGCTTCTTAAAGTATCTCTCCGTTGAGAGTTTGTGAGTGGTTTGAGTGAGCCATTGAAAAGGAGAATAGCATGTTATAACGTTGTTTCTTTTCGTTACATGATTGGAGTGTTATGCTGGTGATAGAGCACAACTATATCTCGATTCTGCAACATAGGAACGCCCTAGATTGATGTTTATCTCTTCATGCACCTTGTACTCTGGATGTTGATTCTGCAACATAGGAACATCCTAGATTGATGTTTATCTCTTCGTGCACCTTGTAAACATGCTTTTGCATTGATTTATAGCAACGCCCCACTTTTCAGCTGATGTTTTTCTCTTCATTACTCAGGTTTTTGTACAGCAATTCTTTATCTGGACCAGTTCCAGATAATTTACTGAACAAGCAAGGATTGACTTACAGGTAAGTTCCATTACACCCAGAAACTCTAGTGGTTGGTTCAGTGCATGTTCTATGTTCAAGGGAGTTATACTTATATTTCATTCAATTGGCAGATTTCTTCCTGGGAATCTCTTCGCCCCACCACCACCGCACTAACAGCTAGACATTTTGTGCAAACAACCACTGTATATGTACACAACATGATTCAGAGCTAGCAGGACAGTCGTTGATTCTTTTAGGGTGGCTATAGCAAGATTTTGTAACCATTCTGTACATATAAAAGCAAGTTAGCATCCATGTGATCCGACCAACCAATGCAAAGAGGTCGGCCACAGCTGGTCAAGATACATATACTGGTTTCGACGCTGTAGTTTTACACTGAATGTATGCATTACAAAAAGGTTGGGATAGAGTAGGATAGTGGAAAGTGTTTACATTGGTTAATCAACTTGAGATTCTGTACATTACAAACTTGAACCGTGCTTAGCAGCTTCTCTTTGCAATGGGGGACGTTGTAGGTTGTACACTGGTCACTGGATATTGGAACTGAAAGAACGCTTACAAATGCTTCATGGTTGTTTCTTAGAAATCTTCAGCAAATGGCAAGAATTTTCCTGTTCTTGATACGTAGGTCGATCACGGATTCTGAACTTTTCCGCTCAGAATTATTGGGTTTGCACAAAGGTGTGGAACTGCAATTTATTACGAGAACTCTTAAAAAGAAGTTGTATTCTACTCTATATTCTTTCTTTCGCCTGCAAGTTACCAAGAGCACTCCATTCTTTCCACCAGATTTTCTCCGACACGCCGCTAGGCAGCAGGCAGCCATCTTGGGGCAGCGGTGAGCTTGTGAAATTTGACAAACGTACACGGTCATCCAGCATTCCACCGGCCGGTTCCAGCATGGCTATCCGTTCGCAAACACCAACGCGGCCCTCTCTAAGGGTGTTATCTTCCCGTCGTAGCCTGGTTCGCACCAGGGAGCCAGGCCGGCCAGTTGTTTGGTTACTTGTTTTATGTTAGCCAGGCCACACAGAGATATTGATACCTACAATTCAAAAGAGAGATGCAAGATATGTTTGATTGGTTGCCTGCATAGATGAATGCAAATGGTGTATGTTCATGAGGCCAAACAACAGCATGTTTCAACTAAGTATTACATAAATTTGCAAAGTAATAACACAATGATTGACGCCAGAACCTCGGATAGTATGATTGCATCTTTAAAATCCCAAACGACCCTCTTCATCTTCGGTTCAGCTGCAGCATGCTTCTCTCTCTTGGTTCAATTTTCTTACCATAGAATATTGCCGTTGCTTCCTCTCTTGTCTTGCATGCGCCGCCTGCTAGCAACTAGCAAGCGATGCCTCACGGTTACCGGAACTCCGGAAGTATTCACGGGCCTCCTCGACCGTCATGGCCGGCGACGCACTGGCACGTCGCGCAGGAGCTCCACCGCGTCGAGGTAGTTGGCCCCGCCTGGATCACGTCGAACAGCAGCTCCTTGCTCGTCGAACAAAGGGTACGAGGTAGCTGGTCGGTTTCGAGTTGTAAACGGACCGGAAGGCGGAGTAACCCTGATTTTAGGCCCGAAAACTCGCTCCAGACCAGATTTGGACCTGGCCGGACAGCTAGACCGCCCAGAGCGATGGTTAAAAGGGGCTCGACCAGCTCCTTCGAGAAGCCAGAAGTAATCCGACCGCAACGGCTTGCTCGCCGCCTCGCCTCCGCTCTGCCATCCACGAGAGTACCAGACCCCCCCCCGCCGCCAAGCCCCTTCCCTCCCGGCTTCAATGGCAGCGACGCTCGATCGGTGGAAGGACCTCCCCAACGGCGTGCTGCGCAAGGTCGTCCGCCACGTCCCCTGCGAGGGCGACAGCACGAGCGCGGCGTGGCCCTCGTCTGCCGCTCTGGGGTGCGCGGCGCCCGCGCAGGCCCCGGGCGAGGCCCGCTGCCCCTGCGGGCCGGCTTCTCCTTCCGCCGCGTTGACGGTCCGAGCGGCACTATCCACCGCTTTCGCGTCCTGAAACGCGCGCGCGGCGCGCTACCTCGTCTCGTACGACGGCCGCTGGCTCGTGTCGCCAGTCGCCGCCCGATTCGGCGACGGCGGCCACGTGCTGTTCCTGAACCTCCGCACCGGGGAGCACCACTCCACACGGTCTTGCGAGACAACCGAGGGACAGGGATTGCGCGAGCTGTGAGTTGACTCCATCACCCTGTGCTTATAATTTGTGTTATTCTCAGTTCAATAATTCAGTTGCGTACCTTGCTTGCTGAACAGATAATCAGCACCTGCATAGTGTGTTCACGAGTCTCACTTCAACTGAACATAAGGTCTGCTCCCAGGACAACAGTAGTGCTAGTAGGGAGTAGTGCTAGCAAAAGTAGCTAGCACCCATGAACAGGCCAAATCAAAATCACACCATTCGAGTTTCAAGCCTTATTCAGCACAATGTACACTGATTGTTACATTCAAACCAGGTTTTCACTAGTTCAGATTTATATTCATCAAGCAGACACGTAAACCAATCATTTTAATCAGAAGTACAAATGGTAGTAGCAAATCTAATAACAACACCAAAGTAAAGCAACGTAGTAGGCATGTTCAGGGAAGTGCAGGAAATAAATTCACGGCCTAACAGTCACCAATTAATAAGCTTGCTTACATCGACGACGCTTGCTTCCTGCAATGGCGTAGAGAACGACCAGTTGAGTTACAGAGACATGTTCCTGCACCCAAGCACCGTCATCAAGCTCTCCGAGCATATGCAACCGGGCCATCTGCAGAAAGGGGGCAAGTGTTTTGCGGAGAATCAGTTTCTGTTTCAGAAAGGGGCCATATGCAACGTGATACCTCTGCAAATAAGCACAGGATCGGTATCTGTTTCAGCAAAAGCATGGCGCTGTTTATTTGCGGAGGCAAGTGTTTTGAATAAAGCTGGATCTTACCGTGAGCGTGTGAAATTATTAAGAATAATCTCCTTGGAGCTGTCTGCTCGTCTTTAGTGATGGTGATCTTGATACCTTTGCTCTCAAGCAGTTCGTGGGTCTCCCTGGGCAACTCATTTATCATTTCGTTCAGCTCCAACTTCTCTAGTGACGGCAGGTCAAGCAGCCCTTCTGCCTTCTGGAACCGCTGCCATATGGCCTCCCATAAGGCACAACTCGATGAGCTTCTGCATAGTACCAGTCGGAAATATCAATTTCTTAGCTTGGACCCCCCTGAGACCCAAGGACAACAACCGCGGGAACCCACCGGCAGGGCTGGAGCTGATGGGGGCTTCGTACGTTGGCACCTCTGCTTTCTGGCAATGCTGAGAGATTAACTCCGTATCTGGGACATCCGCATCATCTTGTTGATATGCCGCTGACAGAAGACCCACGAGGCTTTGGAGCCTCCCTAGAGTTGGCAAAAGATCTGCGTGCCACGTGTTCCAGGTACCAGGGAAGTTCAGGAACAGGCTACGAAGGTTCTGAGGGAGTAGGGTGCTGTCTGGGAACGCAGTCACGGATTCCCACACGGGCAAAGAGATGATGGTTGGACAGGGAGGTGAGGACATCCACAGGTAGAAAACTATTAGTGAAAGCCCACATGCTTCCCATATTTGGCCTTGTTCACACTGTAGCGTTTCGTTTGTATTTGTGAATTATTGTCCAAATATTGACTAATTAGGCTCAAAAGATTCGTCTCGCAAAGTACAATCAAACTGTGCAATTAGCTTTTAATTTCGTCAACATTTAGTACTCCATACATGTACCGCAAGTTTGATGTGACGGGAAATCTTCTTTTTTATTGTGCCAAAATTTGGATTCTGGGGGAACTAAACAGGGCATTTGGCGCAGATAAGCAAATTTGGTTGTCAAAGAAATCTAAGAAAGATAAACAATAAGCAGATATTCCATCTGACGCATCAGCTTGATTTTTGCACAAATAGAGAAATCTTTCTTTCCGAGCATGTTGTGTCGCCCATTCACGTAAGATATCGTGCATTTGAACCTTTGCAATCTGACCATCTATTTTATCCCTAGAGAGAATTTGAATCATAGATCTTTGAGCTAACTGCGTAACTCCTCCAGGCAGTCAACTGCAGTTTCTTCTAGCGTGTGATTACTCCTGTGTGGCATAAAACCCTCAGCAATCCATGATCTTGTTAGCGTGTGATTACTCCTGTGTGGCATAAAACCCTCAGCAATCCATGATCTTGTTAGCGTGTGATTACTCCTGTGTGGCATAAAACCCTCAGCAATCCATGATTTTGTCCCATTAGGTGGTAACTTCCCAATCTAGACTACGATCCATTTTCAACCATGTGTCCAGATGGAGGTTCTTCGATAGGTGAGATCCCCAAACAAGAGCTAGTGGTAAACCATTACACTTCTTTATGAGATTTTTGCCGATGCGTTCAAGTTCTTGACGATTGTTGACATCTCAAATTGATTATTGCAACAACCAAAATCAGATGTTGAAACATCGAATCCTGGTGAGAGAAAGAGGCAAGCAGGAATTGGAAAAAGGGATTGTCGGCGACTTCCTTCCTCCATCGACCGTGCCTGCAAGTACATGCTGGTGGCACGGAGGTTGAGTCACCGGACTCCGACTCGCTAGGAAGTGGAGAGGAGAGGTGAAAGGAGGGCAAGCGGAGAGCGGAGGCAATGGAGGTAGGCAGCCGATGTGGAGACCGGAGAAGTTGTCGGAGTCCTCACCCATGGCCTCCATGGGGCGTGGAAGGGAAGGATGAAGGAGGGGAGATGGGAAGGAAGGTAGGCCGCCATGAGCCTACGACCTCATGACCACTGCTCTTAGGGGCGAGATGGCAGGCCATGGCGATGCCTCCGCTCAACGATGGCTGATGGGGCGAGGCGATGGGGATGAGACGGAGACTGAACGGATAAGGAGCGAGTCAGCGAGAGGATGAGGAAAAAACAATCAACGCTAGAAAAAAAGTGTTCGATTATATGCCAGTCACCGGACGCCCTATGCTAAACATTTCCGAAAGGAAAATGTTGCCGTGAGACATTAGAGTTTGGTAGTATTGTTAGGTACCATTAAAAATCACGACGGTTTGTCGTAGAATACTACAATCATTTGATATGTTTGCTTTTAATTATTTGGCTAGGAGTATACCCGTGCGTTGCTACAGGCATAACGGATTTCCTTTATGAGCACCAATTTTCACGTATGAAACATTTGTGATAGCATCAAAATGTATGCATACACTATATTTTTAAAAATATTCATGTTCTGTGAACATATTCCAAAGTATGGATAGGACTGGATATGACCCGCAACGTAATAGGAGTATAAATTGTTGCAACTTCATAAACTTTCTCTCGCTCCACTTTCGCCCATGCGTGTCTATTTCTACTATCACCTAGTCGTTGGCGTTGGGGAGGTAAAGTCTCACTCTATCATGACATCTGCCAGCGGCAACCTCCTCGGCACCACGCAATGCTGGTTGCCCCCTCCTAGCATAGACCATTAAGTCAGTTTCATGTTAGATCAACAAATTTATTTCAGAAGACATTAGTAATCTTATCAGTAAGCACTCAATATTTTGCAAGCACCATGATAAGCAATAAGTGTTTTAGCGCACGTGTATGATCAGTTATGGAATGAATTTAATCTCCCTTTTCGAATGATAGTCTCATTTCTGAGTCACAGAAATCGTTGGCCCTTTGAGTTACTGTTACCCAACTCGCATGAAATGAATTCGGAGCGATAACTTAAAAATCAAGTTTCTGTTACCCAACACACCAGCTTTGGAAGTTTCATCAACCTGTAAAAGTAAATAAGAATTCTGCCCATTAGAAATACAAAATGTGTGGGTATTGGCACTGTAAAATTAGAACATAAGCTCTTTTTGGGCCAAGCTTGACCTGATGCATTAGATAGGAGCATGGCAGGAGCAAGGTGAAGAGCTAACCCCGACGATCAGCACACTACGAATTCTCAAGTTGGTGAAAAATGCAAAATACTTGAAAATCTGAGCTGTATCCTTGGAACTTTGCAGAACCAGAACAGGCTGTTTGGGAGCACTCCACTCCACAAAAAATTGCTCCACTCCACTAACTCCGAAAATTTCGCAGCCAAACGCGTCTAGCTCCAGCAACTCCGGCTCCAGGAAAAAGGTGGAGCAGGGGGTAGATCCACGTTTTTCATGGAGTACCTCAAGAGGTGCTCCAAAAACCTCCTTTTCAGATCTCCTCATGGAGTTGGGATTATTTACCCACCATTGCCACTGGTTACACAATTTACCAGTTCGGTTCTTATTTTTCTATCTCCTCCGACATCTTCATTTCCTCTCCCATGGGGCGCAGGCCGGCGGGGGCGTCCGGCCGGGGGCGCGAGCTCCGCGGCGGCGCGGCCGGGGCGGAGGCCGGCCGGGGGCGAGCTCCCCCGCGGCGGCGGCGCGGCCGGCGCACAGGCCGGCCGGGCGAACAGGAGCTCCTCCGTGGGGGGCGCGCCGCCGACCGGACTGCTGGATTCCGCCGCCGGCGGGGTGAGCAGGAGGCGCCGTCTTGGTGGGCGGCCTCGACGAGGCGGACGCCGCCTTCTTCTCCCAGCACGAGCACCACTACTGCGGCTGCTTCTGGGCGCCGCTGTGGGCGGCTTCCTCCGTGGAGCTGGTCGGAGCTGGTGGCCGGCCCACGGTGGAAGACCTTCATCCGCCAGTTCCGCTGCAGCAGTCCGCGCCACGGGGCCGCCAGCACTGGTGCCGACGTCGCAGCCGATGGACGCGGGCGTGGAGGCGGAGCCCTGCCGGGAGTGCGAGTGCCAGGACCGGTCCTCGGTGTCGGCGAAGCGCTGGCTCCGCTCCTCCTCGTTCGAGCTCAGTCTTCATCCAATAATCTGCATCACTCAACAACCATCAACAACCTGAAGACTGAGTTCGTGTAGCTGTTCAGTTCGTTTCAGTTGTGCTAATGTGCTAGCTTGACTGACGCTCCGTCCATAGCAGTGCATAGTATCAGCAGAATAAACGCAATGACACTTGGTGATATTGCATTTGAGGTAGATTCTTGTGTACCTACGTAGCTACATGATGGTTCACTTGAGTCTTCAGCTCTCTGCTTGCAAGCTACGTGCCCGCCATCATTCTGCTGTGCTTTTGGGAACCTACGGAACGAATTCGAGGAACGGAAAGGAATCATTCAGGGGCCAGGAAACGAACGGCGACGGAGGGGCCAGGAAGATGGTGCTAGTGGCCTAGGCTCCGGCGGACGTGGTAGCTTGGGGCAGCGGCGCCGGCACCATTCACGGGATCGAGCATGGAAGGTAAGGGGGTGCGCCTTTGCCCGCGGGAAGAACTCCAATAGACATTGACGCGTGGGTCCCACGACACAAGGGTATAATAGACAATGCACACCAAATCTTCATATTTCTGGAGCCGGAGCGTCACAATCTGCCAAACACGTACAACAGCTCCATATTTTTCTGGAGTTGGTGGAGTGGAGCTGGGAAAGTGTGGAGCTGGTGGAGTGGAGCTGGTTTTTATGAGGTGGAGTGCTGCCAAACAGGTGCATAGTTCTAAGCACCATTCTCCCATCAACTTATCACCTTCTACCTCTGCTCGTAGGTCCTGTATCCACGAGATTTGGGGGAGATTAGAGGAAGGAAGAGGAGGGAGTTTGAGGTACCTGGGCTGGAGATCCGGCCTGTAGGCCTACATATCGGGGCGCCGCCGTTCCGCAGATGAGGATATGTTCCTACTTGCATGGCATTGCATCATTCCAGCCCAAGCCGGTCATGGGCCGCCGGATCCGTGGCCTTAATGGAGAAGCACATAGTTTCGGCCCGCATCCAACTCAACCCACCCGATTTAGTAGGCTCTCGTTAGGCCCATTTCTTAAAGAAAATGCTCGTTGGGGTCAACATGTTTTCAGCCGAAAAGAAGCATCACGATCCTCAACGCCCAACGGTGAGTCCTATGTATGATTCGGAAAGAGATTTGCCACCCTTGTGAAGCTAAAGAGAACGTTACCGAAGCTGGTGACAGTGTGAACAAGGGCACCGATTTGAGTGCTGCCAAAACAGGGGCAGGCCGCCAGGGCACCGACTTGAATGCTGCCAAAATAGGAGTACTAAGTACCGGAAAGAAAATTAACGAGTGCTAATGATAGCGATTGCTACCTTTTAAGTGGTTGGTTGTATCATTAAATGTACAAAATAATTTAAAATAATAATAATTTTTTTGATTGGGTGAATTATACTAAGACGTGACAATCACACTTAATACATTATTCTACTAATTAGAATAAATTATATGGTACAAACAAATTGGTAGAAGCAGTGGATGTAACCAAACACATGTAAACATAACGTTTCTAGTACTTCACTTAACCATAGCTGTCTACGATACAACGGGGACGGGGCAAACAATGCACACATGACAGTATGTCACACATCGCTACCTTAATCTTCATGATTGTAACGGAGAATTCACGCTCAATCTTCCTGCTCAATTTTCCTTAAAAATATGCGCTCGATGCGACCAGCCTCTCCCATGGCCAAAACTTATCAAACGTGGCTCTTAAATTAAATCAAACGCACACCGGATCCCGATACAAATGATGATCTGACACATGCTCTCTCCGAATGACCACATTTTTTTAAAAAAATATTAGGTTGCTTCGATTTAGAATGACACCCCATAGCAAAGTCAAATCTGCGCATCCCATTCAATACAAATTGTGCGCCTCTTCTTTTGCCGTTGATTTGATGCGTGACGGATCCTGATCCACCCATGACCCACCCACCCCACTCTTCCCAGCTCGCCTCCACTCGACGCTTGCTTCCCTCCTCCCCGATACCCCGACCCGATCGCATTATCGGCAGCCGGCCGGCCGTGTCCCGCTAATGCCGTAGACTAATCGTGATTAAGTAAAAGAGGAGTGGGGAAAAAGGGGAAAGTCCAAGCGGCAGCAGCAAAACCCCGCTCCGGAATGCAGAAATGAGAAAACCACAATAAACAAGGCACGCAACGAATCCGATGCCGATTTAATTCGCCCAAATCCGCACACCGATTAATCCCCCCACGCCGGCCGCGTCATGCTCCGGCCATTCCTCTCCCCTCACCGCTCTGCCCCCGCCGCCTCCACCGCAGCAGCAGCCGCCGCCGCAGCAGCGGCGATGCGCCCCGCGTCCTCCTCCCGGTCCTCGGCCGGCGGAGGCGGGGCCCACCACCACAACCACGGGCACCACAACGTCTCCGTCTCGCCGTCGGCGTGGACGACGTGCAGGCACACGCCGTCGTCGGCGACGCTCGATCTCCTCATCCTGCTGCTCGTGCTCTTCTCGCTCTCCTTCCTGCTCGCCTCCTCGCTCGCGCACGTCGCGCGCTCGCTCTCCCCGCTGCTCGCCACGCCCCCCGTCGCCGCCGCGCTCGCCCACGCCGCGGCCGCGCTCCCCTACCTCGCGGCGGCGGCCGTGCTCGCCGCCGCCGCGTTCTTCTCCTGCCGCCGGCTCCCGCGCCGGCGCTGCCGCAACCCGCGATGCCGGGGGCTCAGGAAGGCGCTCGAGTTCGACGTCCAGCTCCAGACCGAGGAGGCCGTGCGCGCCGGCGCCGGGAGCACCGTCGGCGGCGCCGACGCGGCCATGTGGCGCGAGATCGAGGCGCTGCCGTGGAAGGGTGGCCAGGGCGGGAACAACCCGGACTACGAGTGCCTCCGCGCCGAGCTCCGCAGGATGGCTCCGCCCAACGGCCGCGCCGTGCTGCTCTTTCGCAACCGGTGTGGCTGCCCTGTCGCTAAGCTCGAGGGATGGGGCGTTCCCAAGAGCAAGCGGCGCAACAAGAAGTGAGTGCTCGTTGACCACGTCTCATTACTTTGCAAATTCTACCAGATTACTTCGGTCCACGGCTAAACTTAGTCTTGCGATTTCCATGGTAACTAGAATTTAACGGTTCTCTGACATGTTAGTTACCCATGCCATTTCCCTGTTCTAGCGCAGTGGTGTCAGTTATGTTGTTAATTTTTGGTCATCTCGTTGATTGTTCTCTCCATTTTTGAGATATTATGCCCTGTTAATCTGTTAATCTCCCATTTTGATGAATCATGATACATTTCTGTATGCAAATAGGTAACCGTATTGTGTGGACTGTGTCTAGTTCTGACTCATCTAGGAAGCATGCTCTAGAATGTACCCTGTTTGTTTGTCTCATGATGGTGGTGGGAATTTTAGTCTAGTCAGCTTCATTTTCTGAATTTAGTTGACTTCTGTTCATTCCGTGATTCTCTCAGCTGTTTGTACCATAGCTTGTAGGGCTAACATCTTGTTTGTCATGAGTTTGCAAGAAAATGAATTAGTCTTCGGATGTGACTGGTCTATTGCCAGAAGTTAGGCACCTAGCCAAATGGATGCCAAAGTTGTCAAAGCGACTAAGCTTATTTGACATAGACGTGGAATAGAAATCCAGATAACTTTCTAAGTTGGTGGGTATGTCAATGATGTTTTGAGCCACCTCCATGTTCTAGTTGGTCTCTCGATAGGTTTATTGTTCTCACGGAATAGCCTTTTCAATTGTAGCGCACTACTAATTATTCCACATGAATTGATTTTGCTGTTGAAGGAGGTTGTCATTCTTGACACAAATGACCTTGGGTGATGTCTAATTTGATTATCTTTGATGTTTTTAGCTGATATAAAACATAAGGTTAAGGGTCCCTAAAGTCTAAAAGACATTTTGGGAGGTTCTTTACTTCTGTTTGAGAAGCTTGAACCTCATCTGTAACATAGAAACGTAACCTCATTTGTGGACCTTGTAACCAGTTGGAGTTTGCAACATGGTTATTTTATATTTCGATCATGCATAGGAAGAAGTCACTTCGGTAGGATTTCTGAGGTGCTGCAAGTTACCTGGAAGTGAGCATTTTCTGTATTGTGCACGAGAAAATTGATTCGTTATGAGAGCATCTTGGAATTGTGCTAATTGGTTCTCAATTAGACCAATATGTTCATGGGGCTAGAAATTGTAGAAATGAATACCTGGACATGCCACTACAGTATGATATGCATAGCATCGATATGCTGGGTGTGGGGATTTGACATCAACACTTTGTCATCTCATCAAACTCAATTATTGGACAGCATCCATGGTTTGCATCTGCAAGGCCTTTTAGTTTCTGTAATGTGTGGGACCTGATTTGGAAATCTGTTTTGGCATGACTAAACTGGCCCTGTGAACCAGACACTTATCTACTACCCCAAGGAAACTTTGCCAGACCTGAGGTCAACAAATCTCTTACATTTTGCTCATAGTGGCACAAATTTTAGCACTTCTTACTGTTGTCGAGTAAACCGTAAAATTAAAAATTATTCTAGTTACCAATAAGGAAACTTGGATTCTTTCAGTTCACATTTAAACTGTTGTGTTTCTTCTCTTGAATTGGGCTGGGAAAATGAAGTTATATTGGTAAAAGTTGTGCTATTATCTTTTTTTTTAACAGGAGGTGTGGTGATTTGGTATATCATTTTCCTATATTAGATATGCTTGATTGTACAGTTTCTTGCATTTTTGCTGAGATTGTCTGTGTTTCATGTGCGTTTAAGTTGTCTTGGCCTATAATTCTTCTTATTTTTTCTTCATGGCTTGAAATATGTACCTTTTTTTGGTGTTTGGGCTTATAGAGAGACAAACTGTTTATAAGATCATTTTTGGTTAACTAAACTCTGCATAGTACCTTTTCCTCTATGAGAAGGCTTACTATTTTGTTTGACTTGGATTTCTTGATCTTTAAAGATTATTTCCATATTGTCATTTTGGCAAAGTTCTACATTTAAAAGCATCTTTTAAACTTCTGGATATTAATAGAATAGAGGTGGTATGTCATTGTTTCCTGATAAATTTATTCTGATATTCAATTGTTGTCGGATCTCTTGCTGTAGAGGAATGCATTCTTCATTTCTTCTATGTTGACTGATTCTGACAGCCTAGTTCAGTTAAAACTTTGTACTCCCTCCGTTCCAAATTATAAGTCATTTCAACTTTCTTGGAGAGTCAAACCATTTTATGTTTGGTCAAAATTATAGAGAGGGTCACAAAGGTCTATGGCACCGAATAGATATACTATGAAAATATATTTAATGAAGAAACTAATGGTATTTATTTGGTATCATGAATGTTAGCACTTCATTGTATAAATTTGGTCAAACTTGAGATGCTTTGACTCTCCAAGAAAGTTGGAGTGACTTGTAATTTGGAACGGAGGGAGTAGGCGTTTAGTTAGGTTATGGACATCTACTGGTGTGGTCATGTTTTCTGAGTCCTGTATTGGTTGGATTTGATTCGTAAATCACTCCTTTCATTAGAATAAATATATCAGTGCTTTGTTTGATGATGCTTTTGTACACGCACAAACGTGGGTTGACAGCGATATATAGATAAATCACATGATTGGGTGTTACTGTGTACATCTTAGCTTCTAGAAAGAAACCATTTGCTAAAATGATGTATATATTTTTTCCATTCCTAGTATGTTTTTGAAGTTGCTTGTTCATGCTTTCCCTTTGCGCTACCTGATGAAACATTATGTTACAGTTTGTCTTACATTTGTGTATATTTATCCATGTATATTAGTAGTTTCTGTTTTGTCTTGTTGCTTCTCGGATGCTAAAGTTATACAGGAAAGTAGGAAATTTGGCTACCTTCAGAAAATTGATTGCTGTAGTATAGTTCTTTTTATTTGTACTGGACAATAGAAATTGTGTCTTTATGTTTTAATCTGTTCCATCGATATTATATTTCTACACAAAAGTTGCTAGTTTTTTTTTGGGAAATTGATTTGAGCATAATGTTGTACTTTTTCAGTAATGTTATGAGAGTTATTTCTTTGTAATCACTTATTGCCCTTTGCTTGCTGTGTTAATCTTGACATATGCATGATACAAATATACACGTTATATTTTTTCGTTTTGCCAAACTACTAATTGGTTGTTTGTTTCTTGTTTTTGAATTGTAATTGTTGCAGGGGTACGCAAGGTCCGTTCCATGACCGAGGGGTGAGGTGAACATAAGTCTGGTAGCACCCATGGCAATGCTGTTACCTTAGACTGCCGTGTTGTTGAATAATACTTCTGGTTAAAGATACATCAATTACAAGTGGTTGCCCCATGATTGTATTGTTACACGGGGTTCGCTGAACCCCAACAGATATACTGATACAAGACAAACGATGCAAGAATAAAGAACTGTTAAAGGACAATAAAGCATAAACATTGGCGACGTGCTTGTCATGCTTCTCCCGTTGGCCCCATTTTGCCTTTCTTTTTATCACACAGGATGCAAGGGATCCATGTGGTTGGGCATTGTTGATTTCCCTAAAGCCTAAAGGCTTGGACAACATATTATATGCCCCATGTTGTGATTAAATAAGTTCGACGACAGCTTCTTTTATTGGAAAAAGGTACTCTGATGCTAATTTCTGATATATCTGTGGAAGTATTGCAATATACTTGTTGCCAAGGTTATGTTTCATTGTTTCGCCAGTACCTTAAACATTTCTTATGCCTTGAATCAGTGTAGGCAAGCAATAATCCCCCTTTAGTCGTGTTAACACTGGGTTTGCGAATCCTTTGGTGTTTGATGTTCTAAATTATGGTAGCATTGGTCAGATTCAGCGCGAATTTCGCCCTGTACGATTGCTTTGCCACGTGAAACCTTATTTCATTTCTTTTATTACTTTTTTAAAAAAACATTTCTTTTATTACTAATGTTGTTTATCCAACCCATTTGTCGGTCACGCCCCGTGGGCCGTGGGTTACCAAAGTGACCTTGGTAAAGAAGATTTGGCAGGGGAAAAGGTTGCTTCCAAACATACGGCCCCAGCCCAAAGTCACTCACGGCCGTTTCTGTGTGGGAGTTGATCATTTGGATAGAGCTGCCGGTAATTTTGAACCTTACATCACTGCAATGCCGGCTGGCTCGCCTACGCAAAATCCTGTGTCGACCCAAAACCCCCTCTGCTCAGTGCTGACTCGTCGGCCGTGCTCGCGCGATATGGCGGCCATGGCGCCCGCGCTGCCCACCTCTCTCCGGCCGAGGCCGGCCTCGCCCTTACTCCTCTCCGCCGGTCCCCACGTCCCCGGCCGGCGGAGCCCCATTCCGTTGCGCCTGAGCCCTCTCCGCCCCGCGAGGTCCCTCTTCCCCATATCAGGTTCGGCTGCTGCTTGTACTGCTGTACTTGGCGGGCGCGGCCCGCCCCTCTGCACTTGGCTCGCGTCGGGGGCCTTGGTGAGTGGTGACTACTAATCGCCTCGTCTGCTGCAGCTGTGGAGAAGACCAAGGGGGCTGCTGCTGCCGAGGAGGCCGAGCTGGAGGGGATGCCGCCCGAGTTCTACGACGAGGTATGTGCGCGTGTGTGGGTGATTTCGTGGTTAGTTTGCTGAGGTATTTCATCGAGCGAGTGATGTGCGAGCTTAATCCCATCTCGTTATGGTGAATTGGTGGTAGGATCGACAAGCATGCTGTAAACCGGAAAATGTGACATGGACCATATGCTACTAGTGTTAGAAACATTCCCTTTTTGGATAAATAGAGATGACTTTTGTTTTTCCTCGTCTTTAGATACATGGGATGATGGGCAATCCACTGGAGCTGCAATTTTCCTGATACCACCAGAAGTTCTATGTAGCTGTTATTATCTCAGTACTCAGTATTGTTCTTTAGCAGACAACTAAAATCACAATTGTCTTCGATAGGTATACCAAATGTGCATCGTCGATGGTTCTTCTGCCATCAAATTTTAGCCTGTAGAACCAATCTATTATCAGCACAGGTCTTCCTCACATATTGCTCACTCTGTGTTGAGTTGCAATAATAGCTTCATAGCTATCAGTGCCATCCATCTCCATTCACTGTGACCTGTATGTTGGAAGCAGTACCCGTACTGTGATGTATGAAAACTGTTTATTTCCTCAAAGATAATATGTATTTTATCTGTAAGATGTATGCATTCTCATTAAACAGCATCACTCTGTCAAATTTCATTCATCTGTTATGTTTATATGAGTTGACTGATGGTATCCATGATTTGACCAAATATCAAAAACAACTATTTTCCTGCAACCGGATATCACATATACTTCCACATGCAGGAGTGGCAAGCCCGTCAGCGGGAAAGGACTAAGGAATGGCATGCATATCGGCAGAAAGAGGAGGCAGAGGAGGAAAGAATAACAAGTGAATACCAAGAAATAGGCATGCGCCTGAAAGCTTACCCACAGGAAGAAGTTCGCAAAGCTAGGATTTTAGTTTCAAGTTTCATAAGAGCTGGTGAAGATGTTGAGGAGGTAACCTAACACCTCATTTTGCTTTCTTCAAGATGCAAAATAATTCCCCCAATTTGCTATTCTGTGTTTCCCTCCCTTTATCTTTATGGTACATCAGCTAACTGTGGTTTTGGTGAATTATGGGCAGTAGTCACTGTTAGTGAATAGCACAATACTGGAACAGTGTGAGACAAATGTCGCCAAACAATATTGCTCTCTTGACTTCTTGGGCGTTTCAGTGACCTAGACAACACTTATGAAATTGAAAACTATTGTTCTAAAGGGCACATAGGATGTCACGAGCTCAAGTCTTAACGATTACCCATTACAAGTTTGCAACTCAACAGATTCCTACACCAAGCACCGTGCTCCAGCCTCATAAGATCTATTCTCCTTAGTAGCTGTCACCTAAATGCATCCACAACAATACATAGAACTGTGCTACTTTCACTTATCAATGTATTTACCATCCGACTTACCAAAAGTTGACTCCAAAGTGTGAGCATCAATGTATTGTTACATGATTCCCTTATACTAATTAAAAGAACCACGGAAATGAAATTTACAGTTAGTATTCCCTGAACATGCGTTTTGCTTCCTATGACACTGTTTTCTAAAAATTCATTTCCAGAAAAGTTTATTTTATTGATGAACTGCTACTATACTCATGTGCAGGAAATTGAGAAGGCTGCTGAAAGAGGAGACCTTACTGAACTTGTTCTTATGGTCATTTGGAATCGACTTGATGTTGCTCGGCGTGATGTATGTAAAATTTCTCTTTTGAATCGTGAGCTATATGATTTTATGGATTGTTTATCCTTACTAAAGGTCAAGTTCTTACAGTTTGGACTTTAAAAGATTTTCTTAAATACGAATATTTGCTGGGAGCTCTTAAAATCCCATTTTGTTGTCACTCATTTATATTGCTATATAGCATTACCATAGTACTAAATATTTTAGTCTGTAAACAGTGTTACTTCATTTCCTTACCACTTTTATTTGTTCACCAGTTTACCTTGATGCTTTCCTAATTTCTCAGCATAATAGAAAGATATCTAAGATGTTCCTTTTCTCGTAAGTTAATAATAGATTCTACTTTTTGGATATTTCACATTCTGTTCTACCTGCAGGATGAGCGGGATGCCATCAGAAGCCTTGATCTCTTATATAGAAGGGTAGAGGTAAGTGTGACACAGCTGTACCTTCAATCATAGTTAGATGATTCTGTGCCATATACGTTGGGTATTGGGATATTCCATCTTTTCTTCCAATTCTCTTGTTGGTGTGTTATGACTTATGAGCTAATCGGAAATCACAAATCTGAATGTAGGCAGAGATTCTAAAGAGTGAAGCAACTCCTGCCATGAGATTACTCAATGAGCTTCTTAATCTTCATGATGGAGGTGATGATGATAAGTGGTTAAAGAAATGTAGAAAGCGCATGCTTGAAGTTTTTCCAAGAGAGGATCCATTCACTGTGGTCTTTCCTGCTAGTTTCAACATGGAGAAGGTATGTTATTTCAGTACACATGATCTTTCCATGTCTTCACAAGGCTTTCAGTTATAGATTTGTCAAGACTTGAGCGCACCAAATTTATTGAAGAGGCACTGACAACTTTAATGCTCTTAGCCATTGCTCCCGCATTTTGTACTTCTGCTGAAATAAAAAATATAAGCCACCTATATCATACTTAAAACTATTTATTGTTGAGCCCTTTATTATGCAGAATCTCTTAGTTTTTTCTATTTCAAGTTTTGGAATCATTGACATAAAAAGCAACACAATTTCATTTTGAAGCAAAGCATACATGAAATTATGATTATCAATATATAAAATATTGTCATATCCACTGTACAAAATTAGCTGAGTCTAAATAAAATCAATATCTCCATTTCAGTATAGTTTGGTTCTGGATATATTGCTTCCTTCTGAGTTACTTTTCTATGTCATATTGGTCCTCAGATGCTACACAAACATCCTGAATGTTTTGTTTTCTATATTATTTCCTTTTATTTATGTCAGCATGAAGGACGAATTGAGCTGCCACCTCAGGATGATGATCTTCTTCTAAGGGTAGATTTTGTCAGGGAAGTCGATGAGCTACTTAAAGAGGTTCAAGCTGAGCAAGAAAAGAATAAGCTACAAACTGGATATGATCCGGAATCTGTTGCAAACATGTTGAAGCAGCAGGAGAAGATGCAGACTATACGGCAAGTGGAATCTCTCCAGGATCTGGCATCCTCCCTAAAATGGTGAGGATTCAGAAGCACAATCGAACAATTATGCCCTCTGCATGGAAGCTAGAAACCATTAACTTCACATAAGACTCAACAATTAGAGCACCTCCTTCAGGCTGAATTCTTTTTTCAGCTAGTTAGACACCATTAACAGTTCTGGGTAGAGAGCATCTGCTCCGGCACTAGTGTATATTTGTATGTGTAGAGGTATATGATGATGTATGTTTGTACTGGTACTGTTAATAATCTGCACCTGGATTGTCGAACTCCACTACACTCACTTTTGAAGTTTGAACATCAACTAGATGTGAAGTGGCAGGGTCTCCCGTTGGAAGTAACTTCCAGTTTAACATCGCATGCCAAAAAAAAGAAAGAAAACCAATGCAGTGTCACAAAAACATGTAAAAGTACCTGAAGTTTTGCATATTTTTGGGCTGTACTTCATGTGCTCACTAGAGCTGATGGTGCAGCACTATTGCACAGGCATATATAGGAGCATAGGACAGTTTCCTTTTGCTTTTGGCCTTACAGGATAAAATGGTAACGGGAGAGATGACTTCAAGAAACATGAGAGCAGCATGGATATGACCCCGGAATTCGTTGCAAAAATGTTGAAGTAGCAGGAGAAGCTGCAGAGTATACGTCAAAGTGAATTCACTGCTCAGCTGGCATCCTGTCTGAAATGGTGAGGACCGAGACCCTGTTTGGGAGGGGGGGTCTCTCAAATGTTAGGGCTAAAGTTTAGCACCCAGGGTGTTTGGGTGAGGGGCTAAACTTTAGCACTTTGGTTGCCAAAAGACTCTTTTACCCCTCGTTTACCTCTCTCCTTTACCCTTCCTCTACTTCTTACTTCTCAACTCGCACGGAATCAGAGCAGAACTAGCGTCGAGCACCACCATCGCTGGAATCGAGCGCCACCTGCCATCCGCTCCTCCTCCGGCCGCAGCCATTCTTGCCCCTCCTCCATCCTCGGCCCATCCTTGCGCGACGGTGCCGCGGCTGGCTCCTTGGGCGACGGATCCAGCTCCAGAGGCTCGCGGGGAGGGGGGCAATGGCGGCGGCGGCGAGGCCATCAGCTGTGGCTAGGTCACCTCCGCCAGGACCACTGCCGCAGGCGCGCCACCCCACCAGCAGCGGGGTCGGTCGGCGGCCCGTGCGTCGCAGGGTCAGCCGGCGCGGAGGGGAGCGGTGGCGGAGGCGGAGGCGGCGGGACCCGGCGGAGAGGAGGCCGGCGGAGGGGAGCCCGACGGTGGCGGTGAGAGCCAGCGGAGGGGAGGCCGGCGGAGGGGAGGCGGCGGTGGCGGGGCCGGCAAGGTGAGGCGGAGGTGGCGGCAGCGGTGGCGGGGCTGGCAAGGCGAGGCGGGGCCGGGCGAGACGAGGTGGGGCCGGGCGGAGCGTGCGGGGAGGAGAGAGAGGGGAGGGGGTAGGGGGTGGAAATTGATCTAGGGGACCACTTTTAGCCTCCTTTAGCCCATTTCAGCACCCCTTGGAGGGGCTAATGGATTATGGGGGCCTAAAGTTTAGCCCCTCCATTTTAGCCCTGGTGTTTGAAGGAGAGGGCTAAAATCTAGCTAAAATGGTTTAGCCCCCCCCTCCCAAACACCCCCTGAGGAGCACGATTTCAATGATTGTGCTCTTTGTGTAGGATCTAGAAGCCACTGACTTCCCATAATACTGAGCACCTCCGTCAGGGTGAAGTTCTGGGTAGAGCCATGTCATCTGCTTCGACACCAATGTACATTTGATTATGTATAGATATATAACGATTTATATTTGCAGTGTCAATAGAAGACAATCAGCCCCTGGATGGTCCAACTCCAGTTCGATCTCCACTACGTGCATTTGAAGCGTGAACTCAACTAGATGGAATGAAGTGGCAGTGTCTACTTCAGGGGCCAAAGAGGCAAGTTCAGCTTGAACCAGGTGAAGCTGCAAGCCAGCAAGCACTACTGCGTTCGACACGCAGAATCAAAGTGCAGGGAAGGTGAGTCCAGAGTTTCTAACTGTCAAGACTGCACATGCAAAAGACCAAACCACTGAACATTAATTAACTGAAAGTAAAGAGACATCAAACTTATATAAGTACCTGGAGTAATGGAGTCGTGTATGTTCTGAACAACTGTAGGTTGGGAAAGTAAAGAGACATCAATTCAAACGATGTGCCTCCTGTACCCGATGGTGGAATGCTTGAACTACCGCCCAGGCAATTATATCACAGAATCGTTTTGGCCTTAGAGACCAAAACACAAAAAGAAAAAAATAATACTCCCTCCATTCCAAATTATAAGTCATTCCAAGAATCTTGGAGAGTCAAAGCATCTCAAGTTTGACCAAAATTATAGAGAAAATTATAAAGATTTATGACATCAAATAGGGATACTATAAAAATATAAATGATGAAGAATCTAATGATACTTAGTTGACATCATAAATATTATTATATTATCATATAATTTTGGTCAAACTTGAGATGCTTTGACTCTCCAAGATTCTTGGAATGACTTATAATTTGGAATGGAGGGAGTAACAGAGATGCTGCAAGCTACTACATGAGTTTGAAGTCGGGAGTGCGGGATGGGTTTAGAGGGATCGGATCTCAATTTGTGCAACTCGTACACATGTTGGCAAAAAACCAATGAAGTTGATGGTAACTCAGAAGAAGCTAGATATGGGAGACATCTGGAAGGTTTGAACGAGAACGACAACACCGTGAGGTTCTCCAAGTGATAGTGTAATACAAACACCGTTATTCTATCAATGAGCTGGGGTGAGCTGATAACATAGGTTGAAGAAGTTTTGTCAATCTCGTGTATTGTAACGACAAGTTTATTTTTGAGCAAATATTGCTAAAGCAAAATCCCATTGCTCTCTTACAATGTTACAACACTTTTCGTGACAATTAAATGATGATTCTAGGGGTATTTGGCCATGTGGTTTAATTGGAGGCTATAATTAAACTTGCACCATTCTTTATGCCACGGAGATCATCATTAATGTAGAACATATACTCCCTCCGTATACAAATAAAACGACGTCCTGGCTCCTCACGCAGTTTGCGGATAAAACGTCGTTGTAGCGCCGCAGCGCCTCCCCTGGACTTGTTTGCCCCTGGCTCATCGATCTCTGCGTGCAGTTACTCAGCGCCGCGCGTGGGACGCTCGCCTCGATTCACGCCGCGCGTGCGACGCTCGCCCTCTCGTGTGGTCGTCTGCGTCTTAAAACCGCGCGCCGCTCGAGTACCAGCTCGCATCGCTGCACGCTGCGCCGCTCGTGCTTGGCCCCAACTCGCCTCGCTGCTCGCTGCGCCGCTCGCCGCGCCGCTCGCTGCTCGCGCTCGCCGGTCCGCTCGTCGCGCGCATGGCTTCATCGCGCTCGCCGGTCCGCTCGCCGCGCCGCTCGCGCTCGCCGGTCCGCTCGCGCTCGCCTCGCTGCTCGCTGCGCCGCTCATGCTCGCCGCTCGCCGCGCCGCTAGCCGCGCCGCTCGCTGCTCGCTGCTCGCGCTCGCCGGTCCGCTCGCCGCGCCACTCACGCTCGCCGGTCCGCTCCGTCGTGCCGCAGGAGATGGCGCTGGACTCCGTCGTGTCCGAGGAGGTGGCGCCAGATTCCACCATGAAGCTCTCTCTTGCCATGGAGATCGTCCCAGACTCACTGCTGGAGTCCTTCGTGCCAGACTCCATCGCCGTGTCGCAGGAGATGGTGCTGGACTCCATCACGCCGGAGTTGCAGGAGCTCGCGCCGGACTCCGAGATGGTGCCGGATTCCTTGCCGCCGGGCGCTTTTACATGTGGTCGCTGTCATCTCGTCCATGAGGACCGCGAAGCATGGAATCGTGCGCACTCGGTGTTTTGGCCGTGTTCTCGCTGCGGTCTCGTCCACATGGAGTACGAACTCGGCGCCATGCTTTACGGCCTCGACGAGTTCGACTGCGAGATTTTCATTCCCGATCCCAACAATGTCGTGATGCATGGAAATTCTATCGAGGTACCTGCACACGTGATCAAGATGCTCGACGAGAAGCTAGCAGCCGCGAAGGATGACGCCAAAGCATCAGTAAGATAACAAGCTTGAGTTCTCATTAACTTTTACAAGGATGTCTCTACTACTTAAGCTAACTAGCATCATTCTAATTGTTTGGTGCAGCAAGAGTAGCCTCGGCTTCGTGAAGCAAAGATGGTTCACAAGGGATAGAAGTTGGCAGCCGATCTTCTCTTTCTAGTGTATTTTTGTTCATGTGAGGAATCTTGAACTTATTGCATCCCTTCACCTTCATAGCTTCAATGTAAACACTTTGTAGTGTTACAAACATTCGATTAGCTTTCTTTGCCGAGTAATCTAGAAATGCCTACAAAACAAGTGTGCAACAAATGAATGAATGGATGAGCAAATTTGTAGTTGATGAAACAATGAAACATGTGTGAACAATTTGATCAAATTACCTCTTGCACTGCTGGAACTAGCTCTTCTATTGTTTTTGCATTCTTCTTGTATTGAATTGCTTGAATAGCACGAAAAAAACCCAAGTCAAGAATGTTGAAATATGGAGAATTGGGTGGTTGACAAACTAGGCGAATATCGAATCCTTCTTGCTTAGCTGCCTCACAAAAATCCGGATCATCCAATTTCAAATGGGTAGGTGCATTATCTTGTTGAATGTAGATTGGTTTGCCCACATCTTCTCTTGGCCATTTGGTTCGAATGGCAGGCAACACTTGGTTGATCATGAAATCTCTAATCACTTCTCTAGTAATCGAAGCTATGGGCTTCATAACCAAGTCTCCACGGACACGGCCGGTTCTCTCATTACCTCTCATAGCCGGTTCATATCGAACAAGTGGAAAACAACCAATCCTACCATCAAAAATACAATTCCCATCCCTAAACCTTGGCCGAGCAACAACACACAAGAACATAAGCCTAGGGATGTAGTTCTTGTTCTTACAAGTCCGATGGGGATCATCTTCGTCGGGTAGCAAATAATATTTTTCAGATTTTTGATAGAGGTAGAACCATTTTTCATCAATGAACACATAGTCATACAAATCCTTAAACCTTGGATCAGCTAGCAAATCCCTCATAACCATGTCAACACACCACTTTAATCTAGCCTTCTTGTTAGCTTGCGTGAGATATGGTTTGATGCTACTAGAGTGGCGCCTAAGCAAACCTTTTTTCAAATGCCTTTGTATTGTCCATTTGCTCATGTTAAGTTTGGTGCAAACATCTTCTATGGTCATTCTTTCCTTGAGAGGAATGCTACGCAATTGTTCCAAATCAACAGGAGATGCCTTACGACCAACTCTACCCTTCTTTCGACTACCAAGGTCAACCGGAATGTTATTTGCAAGTGGTATTTTACCTTTCTTCCACAGGCGCTGAACTGCACGAATGTGTAGACCAAACTGAGCAGCAACATCTGTCGTATCATTCTTGCCTAGTCCTCCATTCTTGCTTCTTGTCAACAAAGCTTGGAAAACTTGTTTTCTGACTTCTTCGGGCATGTCTTTCCTCCGTTGGTTCCCTTGAACGGGAGCATGTTCTAGTTGTAAAAGAACACATTAAAAAACAGCAAGGAACCAAGGATATGAAATGCTTGTTGCAACAAAAAATTCTTACCAGCAATGTTTTCTAGAAAATCAAAATTAACCGCGCCATATTCGTCTAGAGGCAAGTTCAAATCGATTCCTGTCAAAAAAGTAAATGATGATATGAAATCATATGCCGTGGAGATGGAATCCCATCAAATCATATCATATGCAGAAGGAAACTTACCGTTGTCGTTGACATCCTCCAGTACAGGCTCGTTGAGATCGAAGGTTGCATTGCCATTGTCATCTTCTACTACAGGGACGTTTAGATCAAAGCTAGCAAACGAACTGGCCATGCGTTCTACTGGTTCTAATACTACAGGCGAATGGAACTGCTGGCCATGTGTTCAGCTGGTTCTAGCAAATGAACAGTCTAGTACACAGGCGCATGCAACAAGGGAATAAATAGCCAGGCGGCCGCTGGAACCCAAAGGTCCAATGCGCGAACTGTTTTTGGTAAAACGCGCGCAACCAAACGCTCAAAACGCGCGCAAAGAAAAAAAAAAGAAGCGGCAACCAGTGTGTTTTGCCAAAAAGAAGCGGGGCTGGAGTAGTAGAAGCGCCATGCATGCAGCGCGAAATCGTCCAGGCCGCGCGCAAGCCATGCAAAATGCGCTAAAACTACAAAAAAAAATGGAGACAGTGGGGAGTCGAACCTGCACCGCTCTCAACACCAGACACCAACCCCCACTGCGCTAGCCAGTAAGGGTGTGGAACTTTCTTGTATGGAATGCAGCCACAGCTGTATCTAATAGGGGTAGACAGGGAAAACTTTACCCTAATTAATCACTCCTTGGTATGCTAAATGCTGTCCTAAACGTCATTTTTTACCAGTATGGAGGGAGTACTTGATGCGCACTTGCGAAAAATTGGAAACACTTGTGTGGACATGTGGTACAGTGTGAAACGACCGGGCTGGCCACAGTTGTATATATATTGCTATTCTAACCTACATTTTCCCCAAGAGTGCAACTAGGAATATGGGTGCTGAGAAAATGCAAACGCTTACTACTAGATATGACAAACATCTCTGGAATATGGTATTCACATGACGACCCACAGTAGCAGTATCGTGGATTCATCAGATTTGAACAAATGATGTTAGCTTGAAAGGTCATCATTTATGTTTGAGAACTAAACTTCAGATGTTTTCGGATTGGTGTAGTATAAGTAGATTGTTTGTGACATCATACTTTTCTATTAAGCAACATTTCCAAGTAAAAATGCATACCTGTATCCTAAATAGAAGTTGTTATAACTTCGCAATGTTTGCTTCACAAACAACGGCAACGGAGCAATGGAGACCTCTAGCTATGCTGAAGCCAATCTTATGTTCTCCGTATAAGGTTACGTTGTTGGAGAGCCAGATGATTAAAAAAAATAGTTGTGCAGGTTAATATGCAATATTTGCACTGTTAGGCTCTCGATTTTTTATCTGACAAGAGTATATATGCGTACCGAAATTCACCACTCCAGCACGGAATGTAACATAGCGCCGGCAGGGCTTTGTGCAACTGCACTTCAATGACCCATAAAGATAGTGCTCTGAAATGAACTACCAGAAGGAAAGCAACACAAGCACTAAGCAGTGACATGGATTAACGGCAGATCGACATGGATCTCTGTCTGAAGGTCAGACGTCTCCCGGGCTCTGACCCGTGAGATTTGGCCTTCTACTCTACGCTAATCATAAATAAAGCCGACCTTCCCTTTGGATTGTCTTGGGCAATTAATCTGACATTATTTATCCAGAAACTACAAGAGCAATAGTACTATGCACTCCATAATTCAATAGCACAACAGTTGGCTTTAATGGTAATCCACTGCTTGTCCTCTTATGTACTAATGTACTATGGACCTGATGCAAATTGTCCAATTACCGAATATTTGAAATTAACTGTATGTATCTTCCCTTGGCATAAAAAGGGGAAGACCAAAGCCACAAAGCTGGTTCAAACAAACGCAACTATCCGCCTTTTGACTAGAGTAGGAAATTCTGGGCATACGAGGCATCAGGAGACCAAATGTCACTTTTTGGGATGGCCATGTTGTTTATGCTCAAACCAATCCATTCCTTGGTTTGAGCAGAGTTTTAGCCACCTACAATTTGGCTATAGCAGGGCAGGACCAGAAGGGTGTGTGCTTGGCGAACTCTTGCAAACATCCAAGATTAAGCTTATTAGCCAATTTTGGCAGGATTCTTCGTCAGCTAAAAACCAAACACACCTAGAGGTAGTAATGGATCATGGCCCTCATATCTCCTTCACAATCCAACTCAGCTCTATATTTATTTAGCTCAAAATCATATAGACCCGATCCTTAAATTTGCTAGGCTAAATTAAAGGATCCTTTACCACCCCTAAACACACCCGAACCATTTGGCTCAGGTCGACATAGAGGCTCACCCAAATGACACGTTTTTAAGCTTTTCAAGATGTCCTTGCGCCGGCAGATACAGTTCATCTTCTGTTGTTCTCCAAATTCGTAATTGATACGGTTCCTTTAGTTAGTATACTGTGCCTTCTCTTTTCAAAGGTTTAGAATACTATATTACTCTATTTGATCCAAAATATATGTCACTTAGGACATCTATACGTCTCCAAGGCGAAGCTTTGGCCAATAATGTATATGGAAACATGACATTGCAAAGAATGGTAACCAAATATTTTGAAAGTATTTTTCATGGTGAATCTACCAACATTTATCTTACATTATCAACCTTTTTAAATGTTTATATATCAGGGATTAAAGTTAAAAAATTGTTCGATATGAATCCTAAACAGCATGTATTTTGAATTGGATTGATTATTAGCCATGGGACTTCTCACTATTTGTTTTTTTAGAAAAAAAGGAATTTTATTCCGGTCTTTTGCTTGAGTTTTGCACAACCATTCATTATTACAGTTCCAGCCTCTCACTATTTGTTTAAATTGTTCAAAGTAACATTCCTTTTAGTATTTTCTTCATTATTGGATGGGTTAGTCGCTTACTCCCCTCAGGTAGTGATGCTATAATCAGTCGGCAGTCGCTCATATTCGTGATGAGATGGCTCTATGGTTACCACAAGAAAAGCTGAGTGTATAAATGGGTGACAGTGCTGGGACGGGCACACCAAGCAATAATGTTAATCATCATTACCTCTTAGGGCCACTCCAATGGGAGCTTCCATACCCAGTCCTATACCTTCGGCACGGTGGCTTGGCCATTTGTCCCGGGCCCTACGGGCCAGCCCAAGCACGGCACTAAGAAGCACGGCCAGTAACGACCCATCACAACGCCCATCGTGCCAGTGCCTGGCACGGCCCGTAGGTAGTGCCGGGCTTGGCCGTCAATCTGGCCCGCAGTGCCGGTACGGGCACGGCACGCTTAATGGGCTGACACTATGCTGGCTCGATAAATATTAGTTGTTGGATCCCCTAACTAAATCAGAGCCGTTAGATTCACATCAAGTCATATATAATTTTGGAAACCATAGAGTTCCTCACTCTCTATTCTCTTCCCCACTCTCTATTCTCTTCCCCGTCTCTGTTTTACATCAAGTCATATATAATTTTGGAAACTATAGAGTTCCTCACTCTCTATTCTCTTCCCCATCTCTGTTTTCCCACGCGAGCGCAGGCGGCGGCGGCAGTGGCGGCGCGGCCCCCCGCAGGCGAGTCCCTCAGCACCTGGCGCCGCGGCGACGACGGAGCGGGTGGCGCGACCTCAGACCGACGCGGGCACGCCGGGCTACCATGCTCGACAGCACGGCACGGCTGATCGCCCATAGAGCCGTGCCAGGATCGAGATGTCGGCACGGCGGCACTACACAACACGGCAAGGCTAAGCCACCGTACCGCATAGTGCCGTGCCGCGCCCATGCCAGTACCGTGCCGTGCCGCCCGGTTGGCCATGTACGCCGGTCCTATACATTGCACGGGTGGTTCCAAATCGCGAAAACAAAGAACCGGCTCCCGTACAAGGGAGCGAGTCCTATGGAATAAAAAAAGCTCTGTTCTTCTCTCTCCCACTTCTCTTCCCTGTTGTTGCCTCTCCCGCCGTCGAAGATGCATGGTGTAGGAGGCGGAACTGGGAGCCCAGCCTCATCATCGCTGGCTCACCTTTGCTCCCGTCTCTAGGGGCAGGCGCCCTTACCTCAGCCACGAAGGGGGCGCTTCACCAGGCGGCCATCCTCTCCAAAATCTAGCACCATAGCCTTCAGATTTGGCCTCCAGGAGCTCGATTTGGTGATTTTGGGGAGCCAGGTGTTGTGGATTTGCATCAGATTGAGAGAGAGGAGGCAGGGAGGAAGGGGGAAGACGGAAGAGGAAACGGCGTGGTGCGGTAGGCGGGTCTAAACATTGTGGGATTTTTTACCAGATATATGCGCTTCAATATATAGGAACGAGGTTGCTCCCGTACAATGGAGACGCCCTTAGAGCCACGTCTACCCCGTATCTTTTATCCATTATTATTGTGATGGTGGCGCTTTTATAAATTTATATCCAAGTTAATGGAACCAAAAAATAACTTGCTACGGAGAGCAATATCAGTAAGTCATCCCTATGTTGTCATTGTTGAGTTAACATCACATATTACTTCCTCTGTTTCAAAATATAGTGTATATTAAGACTCGAAAAAGTCCAACACCGTTACTTTGACCAATTATTTTACCTTTGAAATATAATAATTGTAACAATAGATCTACATTTCAAATATATTTTTATAAGAATTGATTTTGTAAGATATATTATAAGAGTAATGATGGTCAAACTATATTTCTAGGAAAAATCCAAATTACTCCCTTCAAGTATAGAGAAAGTCTAGATAACCCCTGAACTATGTTTTGGTTCAATTTACCCCCTAAACTATACTATTTGGTTCAACTTACCTCATATACAATTTGTCATTTTTGTTTCTCCATACACAAATTGAATTTTAATTTGAGACTTTGTAGGGTAGTAGTGGACATCATAATCTATATTTAAAAAATATTTTATAACTTTTTCATCATTAGTTTTTATATAATTTTGTATCTCAAGGATAAATGTTATTATTAAATATTCTACCCTATCAAAATAATGATAAAAAATCATGATATATTTTTTTCACATGTCTTATGATGTCTGCTATCATCTTGTAAAATTTGAACTTAAGACTCCACTTGTGCATGGAGAAACAAAAAAGACAAATTATATTAAGGGGTAAATTGAAAAAAAATACTTTAAGGGATTATCCAGACTTTGGTTATACTTGAGGGGAGTAATTTGGATTTTTCCATATTTCTAATCACTTTTCAAATCTTAATACACCTTATAAAAGGAACTGGAGGGAGTAATTCCTTTAAAACAAAGCATACGAGATAAAATATAGAAAATACTGCAAGGCACAAAATTGTCATGTCCTTCAATTTAAATTATCCGAGCCTAGAGAAAAATCAATTGCCTCCTTTCGGTTAATATTTGGGTTTCCCACCTTTCATACTACTTTTCTATATTGTGATGGCCTCTCATATGCTATATAAAAGAAGATTCATTGTTTAGTTTATCTATATCTATATTACTTCTCCCTGCCGTTTGCAGCCGTTGTAGTCCACAAAACTTTTGGTCCTCTTTGGCTATTAATCCGATCATCTCAAACTACAACTACTCAAATATGCTGACAACATATTGATTACGCTGTCCTCTATGTGTGGATCCTGCTGGACAATGGAAAAAGTTATTGAGCAGTAGCTAGTTAGTATTCCTTGGCTTTAAAAGGCCAGAAGAGGGCCACAATGCTGGCTTTGAAAAACAAGTGAGGAGCTGAGGCAGCAGGGCAGTAAAAACCAATGGGTGCTTGTGCCTTCTCAAACTATAGTCCATTGTTGCTGCTGCCAGCTTTCAAGCACTAGGCCTTAGAGATGGGAGGTGTTGGGAACTGAAACAATTATTCCAGATGAAAAAACTGTACGTCGTGTCACATGACATCAGTCGGCAGGGTATCTCGTGTGATCGCTATGCGATGCTTTCTGGCCCAATGCTTCAGCAGAGGTCGAGTTGCACCGATTGGCTTTCAGAATGGATGGACCCCCGAGCCAGATCGATGTCAGCGGCTGCTTGAGCCTAAAGGGATCCTTGGATCATATTACATGGTGGATGTCAGCAGGGAGTTGAAGGACAGACTAGAATCAACGATGAGAAGTGTGTATCGGAAAGCCTGTTGATGTCCACAAAATGGGCATAGGGATTAGGGAAATCAGCTGTGTTTTAAATTTATATAAATGTGATGTGACAAAAGAATTACATACTGACATATTGTAGACAATATTTGGGTGATGCACTTTCTCATAATCAATAAAGAATGTATTTTGCAGTAGTGCAGATACCTGTGAAACTTTGGCTACAGTTACTTTAGAAATATTAAATCGAAACTATAAAAATAAAACTGCTAGTGTACTTTCATATGGTATAGTTTTATAAGTCCTCTAGATATGCTAAAATAAAAATTAGTAGTAAAAATGGTTGTGGGAGACATGTGCGACTTCGTAATCAAAACAATCTTTTGCGAACAGAAAATCATCGAAACACTCTGTCCGGATGCCTTTATTGGTCTTGACGTGCGGTTCGGTTGGATGGTTTTGTAATAGAGAAATTTTAGAATGACCGGTGGAAAAATCTTATGGCCTTATAAAAGTAAGTACTAGCTAGAAACGGCTGCAGCTCAAGGGTCAAGGCACGGGATAGAGAAAATTGAGAGAGCATAGTTTATACCTTCTGCCAAGTCTTATGAGACAAATATAGTTCCACAACTTATTATAATTATATATTTGCAAACCTCAGGTAGGTCGTGCACAATTGGTTCATGGTTACATAAGCTTGGAAGACATCATGAATTCGAATACATCATCCAGTGGGTGGAGTGGTCCATGTCCAGGAGGTGTTGCGCAGGAGAAGCGATGCATGGCCGAGACATACTGTATCAATCATGTACCACATTCACATTTTTCTTGTATGACTTTAGGAATACTGCAAGTCTGCAAATTGAATAACATTTGCGCCTCCTTTTCTTCTTCCTACCCCTCTTCTTCCCCTCTCTTGTCCATGGTTTCGCCATGCTGTGCAAGCATGTAGCTGGTGCTATGCATGTTACTGGATATCCATCCCCACTCCCCAAATCTACACCCACTTCAAATGAGTAGGGTATTGGTACAAAATTATATATCCACTAGAAATGGGGAGGGTAGGGTATGAGAAGGGTACAATTAATCAATTGGATATGTATATGTGTGTGTATGTGTAGCACAAAATTAATTTATCTACTGGATATTGATGGGATTGGGAAGGTAAGGAGTGTATAATATATTTGGATTTGGGTGTGAGTATGAGTGGGTTTGCCTATACCCTCCCCAGGCTTAGCTGGAGCTCTCATGCCAGATCAGCCCCGAGGCCTGGCCCTGTGCACGAATTCATATACAAACTAACTCGAGAGGTGAACCTTAGTTGTATATGGATGGATAAATTAGAGCATATTAATGTCTTCTTATCAGACGCCGTATGAAGTCCTGCTTGTATAATTGGGGCCTCTCTGCACCAACATAGTAATAAAAAATGTAGGATTGTAAATTATGACCTATGATTATGCTTAATTAAGGTGCTACAAGTCATTGACTTTCTTCTTTCTTTGCTCCGCGGCATTGTAAACGGATTGGCATTTCTATTGATTTCTGTAATACAATGACGCGTTCAAGAGAAAAAAAAAACTAGCAGAAAACCAAAGCTCACTTTGTAGCTTGGCAACGGGGGAGAACACTAAGTGGTAAAAAAATCACGAGGAGAAACAAAAAAAAATCCCCTTTCAATGCACCAGAATGGTCCAACTCCAAAGCTCCAATTGGGTTTTCACTAGTTTAGCCATGAAGTTTGATTTGAAGTCACTAGAAATCGAGCAGCAGATATACTGTGACCGATGCGCCTCAGGTGGTCACATGAGAAAAAAAAAGATGCCTGTATAGAAAAATAATTTTATCACTGGACTCATGCACTTTCTGAGCAGGGGTATCAAGAGACAATCTATACGACATGTACTGGGTAGATCCGATGGCCATACGCTTGAATTATTGCACAGCAGTGAATAGCATAGTGTCCTCTTCTAGCCTTAGGCGTTAAGAAGAAGGCAACAGGAGAGATAGCTGCAAGTTGTGCAAGTTCGATGGTTGGATTGGTTGAATACTGTATTTACTTGCTCGGTGCAAAAAATCTCATGCCTTATAAAAGGCGCGCGGCACTGCAGATGGCTTCACAATGGAAAAGATGGAGACTAGAGAAAGGTTATTTTAGCCAGCCATGAAGAATCGGAACTACGGAATAGTGGAGTTTCAACTATCAAGTCATGCATGATAAATTGATACCCAGAGCTCAAGTATATCCATGACATGGTGTTGGTTACATAAGCTTGGGAGGCATCTGGAATTCAGGGACAACTTTTCTTGAATGGCACAGAAGGAGCAGGCTAGCAACCATGACCGGTAGTCATCGACTGGTCGAGCTACTTGGTATGCTGTGGCGGGGCTAACGACCTTGCTTCTGTGTGTTGCGATTGAAAAGTTTGGCTACCCTCTCCCTGGCACTGCGGAGGAGGTTTTAGCATTGGTAGAGGCAGCCTAATGCAAATCGTGGCAGTTGAAATGTAGTACTCCCTCCGTTCTTGAATATATGATCGTTTAGGACAAACTATTTAGTTCAAAAATGAACTAAGTAGCTTGTCCTAAATGTCATACATTTAAGGATGGAGGTAGTATATGTTTGCAGTTTGCTATTGTAATTAGGCAGGAGACAGAGATTACATAGATAGGCTTGGATTGTACATATTAGAATCCGCAAAATGACGAATGGCACAAACAGAGCCTATATATGTAAATTTGCTCTGCATCCGATGGTCTAAGCACTACCAAAATTTGCTCGAGCATCTTATCTACTCTCCCTTCCAAATTGTAGGTCATTTTAGCTTTTTTTAGGTTCATAGATATTATTATGCATCTAGATATAGTGTATATCTATAGGACCTACAATTTAGAACGGAGGGAGTAGAAAATAGTTTCTATCAAATCCAATTTAGGCGGCTTTTCCTATATCAAGCCAAAATTCCATTTGTGGAGAAATAAATAGCTTGTGTCCAAATTGATTTCTATCAATTTTGTCTAGGAAACAGGTTCTTCCAAACTGGTTTCTAGCATCTTGTCTAGAAAATTGTTCATGTCAAATCCAATTTACACAACTTTTTTCTTGATCCAGCTAAAATTCTTTCTGTCCAGAATGTAGCTTGTGTATAAGTTGATTTCTACAAATTTTGTCTAAGAAATTGGTTCTTTTAGATTTGCTATCATTTTGTCTGGGAAATAGTTTTGCCTTTCCCTAGATCGATCCAACCAAAATTCCTTATCAGGATCCAATCCAAATGCACATACTCCTTATCAGTACGCATCAATTGAAGTGCCAATGGTTACAGGAAAGCAAGAGCCAGCACCCAACCCGCCAACAAATACATCCGGCTTCATAGAATGTTTTTCCACGCCAAACCAAACTACAATGATACTGATTCCTAGAAATAATCTGCCATCTGTGTTTAGCTTATCATTTATAGTTGAAAGGAAACTTTTAAGGAGGGTGTGAATAGTTACCAAAGCGAACATTCTTCCATCAGTTAGCAACTTAGCATGAAAAGGAGACACTGAAATCGAATGACTCAGCTAGGTCACTTCTGAAGCTCTGTTTTGGCAAACTTCTATTCTAGCATCGTCCTCCTAGACTAGTCACCCGTACCTCTGGTGCATCAGGTGTTTGACAATGCCATTGCGGTGATAATCTACTTGATTGCGTGGGTTGCTTCTATGCTGGTGAGTCCCATGTTCCAGATGTCTCCCATGTCTAATGGAGTAGAATCTATCTTCCAACTATGGACATTGATATGACATTGTATGAGTCTTCCAAACTATATGAACTCGTGTTGCACAAACTGCGGTCTCCCAAGTGACTTTCTATAAACTCGTGTAGCTTGGAGCCGTCTACGATGCTCTGCCTTTGTAACCTCGAAGGCGAAATTTGTTCAAGACAAAGGATAAGTTCCGGCCTTTTTATATTACCCGATGCATACGGCCACACCTAGAAGTCGAGTAGCATTCATGTGCTGTTATAAATTGACTCTCTGCAATAATTTAACCATTCCACCATCTATCGTCTAGTTCGCACAGGGTGTGCAGAAGTAATCATTTTTTTATACCACTGCACTTTTTATAACTCTCACTGCTGTTCGGAACATGAATAGTTGTTCCAGATACACTATTTTAAATGGCTTTTGGGCATCGTCTTGTGGGGTTTTCCATGAAACTCACTGAGTCCTAGATCCCCTTTGCTGCTGTTTGGTTTCGCGCATCGTCCGACATGACACGCCGATGCTTGCTGGTTCGCGTTTCGCGGTGAACTTCCAACCTTTGCAACGAAGGATGCTATACCTCCGGGGCCAAAGGCACGGCAGTTTCACGTCCAGATGAGTTCAGACTTCAAAATGAGTATAGTATGGTAGGGAACATCAAGCTCGAGATGGAGTGCAAACTGTCATCTATTAACAGCGTAAACAACATACACGGACAAACTAGTACTCCGTATATGATCACGATTCACCACTAACGATTATGCTTTGAATAATCAAGGCAAACCAATTACTTCTAGCTTCCATGCAGACAGCATTATCATTCAATCATAATCAGTTGTCACCATTTCAGGGAGGCTGGAAACTCCGTGACCGATTCCACTTGTAAAATCTGCACCTTCTCTGGTTGCTTCAACATATTCGCAGCAGATTCAAAGATGCCCTTTGGCCACTAGTACCCTCCGCCAGTGCTAACAAGCATACTTCTTTTTAATAGATACTCAAGGGGCCCAGGGGCTCAGGTAACAAAAGGACAGTAAGGAACCAGACATACCTTCCATCTGCAAAAATTTCGGATTTTATCATCATAAACTTTTCTCAAATAAAGAATGTTAAACCAAGGCTTCGGTCAGTTGAGAAAATGAGGGATTTTTATTGAAAACGTTCTCATGTACAAGAAGGTTGCAAATTGCAACTTATTGGAACCGAGGGCCTCTCAAAGTTGTATCCACAAAGTTTCTATTTATTACTGAAACCACTCGGGCTTCATGCTTGACATCAGAAACTAGGAAAGAACCCTCTTCAATTCAAACAAAACACAACTATGTGCTTTTACTTGATAAGAGGAAAATCCTGGCACTTGGTGTACTTTAGGGTTAGACTCGCTTGAAAAGAAACCTGGGAATGCAAGTGATGTATCAACCAAGCGCAGCCACATGGATCCTTCTGCAAGAGCTGGTAAAGTAGCACTCACTGATTCCTCGTTTGCATTGAAACAGATATACAAATCACCTCTGACTGAATCTGGCGTATTTTCGCCCAGCTCTGGATTTATGTGCATGCAAAGAAAGTTGCTAGTCGGATCCTCCCACTGGGGCTCAGATAGGTTGCTCCCATACCAATGTATATTTTCAAGTTTTAGAAATTCTCTTCTCTGAAAAATGTCTGCTCGTCGACTCCTTAGTGCAGATAGAAATGAAATAAACCCAGTAACTTCCTTAACAAAAATGGTCTTCAAGGCTTTCCAGTTCAGAGGCCCTCTATCCTCGTATGATGTTGAACCAGCAGTAGAGTGTCCGCATTCGTCACCCATGTTCAGAACAGGAATACCAAGGGAAACAAATAGAATGAACAAGAAATTGCGTATCTGCCTTAGCCTCGTTTGGAGGACTGCATTGTTCTCTGATGGTCCTTCTTCACCACAATTCCAGCTGAACTCAGAACCAAGCTCATCACTGCTGAAGCTCACAAGATCAACAAGAGTAAGTCCAGAATTCCTGGACACATAATTAAACGAAAATGCTGGGCCCCTTGAGGAAAATAGGTCCCCGCTGCCACACAAGCGTGTAGCAAGATCACTAATAAGTGCTTCTCCCTTGAGAAACTTGCGCACGTCCATAGAGAATCTTGTGTTCATCTCAGCCCATCTTTTCCAATGAGGGAATGGAAATTGCACATTAGATATGTCAAGTGGAGACCAAGGATCTGCAATGATCTTAGTCTTTGAAAGAACAGGGTCAAATGCTATGGCTTCAAGAAGGGGAGGCCGCGACAGGCCCTCACCACCTGGACCTCTGACAAGGAAAGGGGCATTGATGAAGCAAAACCCATCAACATGGAAATCAAGCACCCAATGGCGGAGGCTGTCCAAAATCAGCCTCTGAGTCACTGGATGATTGCAATTCAATACGCTTGCCTTGCATCCAACAATCCCGTCAGCAATGTAGTATGATGAACCATCGATGCCATGGATCGATATCATCTGACACTCTGCTCCTCCTTCAGCAGTATGCGTGAAAACAACCTCCAAGAGAACCTCTATTCCATGTCTGTGCATTGTCTTGACCATATCCTTCATAGACCTGATAGCTGAGAGACTAGAACGTTCACTGCTATACAAGTTCATCGGTGAAAAGAAATGGTATGGGAAGTATGGTCCCTTCACCTGGTGGAACGGGAACACTGGCTCCAGCAAAACCGCATTGACGCCAAGACTCTTGAAGTGTTCTACCTTTGCAGCCAACCCAGAGAAAGTACCGGCAACATTCTCTGGCAACCCGCTCGACTTGTCCTTGGTGAACAAAGCCACATTTGCCCGGTACACCACCAGCTTCTCCAGCGGCAAAGATGGGTGCTTGTCCCTGCCCCAATTGTAGCTAGGTGCATTCAACAAGGATGCAAGGCACCTTACGGATGGCACAGCGAGCCCCTCGTCATTAACAGTGTCGTCAGGGACGAAGTTCCCGATTACCTTTGCATACGGATCGAGCAGCGGGCGGTCGATGCCGAACAATGCGAACAGCCCGGTGCGGAAGCCATAACTGGCGTATCCCTCCACGCTCTCCAGCAAGACGTGCCAGACGTCGCCCGTTCGGTGGACGTACGGGTCGAGCTCGATCTCCAGCGCGGGCTCGTCGCCGCCACCGGCACCCCGGCCGTCGAAGAGGCAGAGCACCACGCCCTTGGCGCTCTTGCTGTACACGGCGAAGTTGGCGGCCCCGTCCCCGGACAGGGACAGGCCGAGCGGCGCGGGGCGTCCCCGCCCGACGCCGACGGGCACGCGGAAGCTCGTCCCGCGGTGCGTCCGTATCTCCGCCCCCGCCGCGTCGGCCAGCAGGAACGAGACGTGGAACGGCGCGCGCGCCCCGCCGTAGGACAGCTCGGCCGCGAGCGCGCCTCCCCCCGGCGCGGGCGACGGCGCCAGCGGGATGCCCTCGCCGGAGCCCTCGGCGCGGAGCACCAGCCCGCCCTCCCGCCCGCGGGCCGGGACCTCGACGGCGACCGCGTACCCCGCGCCGCCACCGCCGTCCTCCCCGGCGACGGCCACGTCCACGACGCCGTCGTCGTCGGTCCGGAACCGGTAGCGGCAGGAGCGCGCGGCCGCGCGGGCGAGGAGGGGGCCGCTGCGGGCCGGCGGGCGTCGGGGCGGGAGGAGGCCGCGCCAGGAGGCGTGGGGCGGGGCCGGCGGCGCGGGGAGGGAGGAGGCCATGGGTTGGGACTTGGGAGCGCGGGGGATCAGCGGGTGCGGGATTGCGCCGAGCAGTCGGTGGGCATCGCGTGCTGTGCGAGGGGGGGAATGGAGACACGAGCACGAGGCTACTCGGCGGGTGAGTGTGGTGGAGTGGAGATTTTTTTTTTTGGGGGGGGGGGGGGGGGGGGGGGTTGAAGCCGAGGAGCGGCGCACACGTGGTGGAACTGGAAAAGCGGGAGCCGGGGAGGAGAACGATGCGGAAGGCGGGCGAGGAGATCCGGGTTGGGTTTGGCCGATGGGGACGCGCGCGGCCCACGGGATCAGGGCGGGCGCCGGGCGATGCGCGGACGGCTCTCATCAGCCGGTGGCGCCGCGCGTCGCCGTCCTCTTTCTTCACTTTCTCCTGACCGGTGGCGTTGCTTTTGGTACGGGGCCACGGGGGGCGGGCGGGCTCCTTTGCTTCCGTGCGTCCTTTTGAGTTCGTGACGCTAATTTTACATGTATCATTGATTTATTTATGGAATAGTTCAATATAATAATGATACTTGGTTAGGTGAATTGTACCATCCCATTTAATATCTTATTCTACTAATAAGAGTGAACCGTATAGTATATGCAATCTCATCATCCAGTATCATCCATTCATGCATCATGTTGTGCATGCAACCAAACACACCTTAAGTAAACGGAATCACACGGATGCAAGTGGACGTTTTCTAGATGGTGTCACGTGTGCTGGTGGCGTCAACTTTAGCCTTCAATGAACATGAGAGCATGGCACTCGACTCGAGCGAGTGTGTGACAGCTGAGCCCTTATTCGGTTGCATAGGATTCGTTCCAGACCGGGAATGATTCCAGGCATGGATCAAGGAAGGATTCCAAGCTGTTTCAAGCCATTCCATAACATTCCAGAGGAACGGGCTTTCAGTTAAGCCCACCATGATTTGAAACCCGGTTTATCCTAGCCCTTCCACCTAATTCAGATCCGGGATCAATCCATGAGTCGAGGAGTGTGGAATCAATCCCGATCTCTTGTTGTACCTATTATGAGTCTATTTTGTTGCAATTAGTTCAGCTCTTGGATTGAATCCGTATCCTACCCAACAAAATTTTTGGTGATAAGAAAATTCAACCTTTAGAGAATGAAACCAGCACTTGATTCTGGAATCATTGCCGGTCCAGAATGAATCCTATGCAACCAAACAAGCCTAACGAAATGGCGAATGCAACCGATGTGTCAGTGTGTCACTGTGTGTCTGCGTCTGTGTGCGGGGGATGTGCCGGTGGTGTCAGCTTCGGTAAACATGAACGGTAAAAGATGAGCAACTATAAATTGGATCAAACCCTTTTAATTTGCTGGTGTTTATCGCTGTTTCTAGTTATAAATACTTTCAACACTTTATAAATTAAGAACTGATCACTTTTTAAAAACTTGACCATAATAGTACCTGTCATTGCAACTGCGAATTATTTAGAGCAAGACAATTCGTGCTTATCTAGATCTCCAAACCACTCATGCTCAGATGCTCTCATCTTCCACTTGCTGCCTGTTCTGCCGATACGGCTAGATTGATCATGAACTCCCTCTCGTCTGCTGCAGCTGAGAAAACGGTAGGAAATCTACTTTCATTCTATTTCCACACAAATGTTTTATGCGAAATTACCATAAATAATATACATACCTACATATAGAAGATGTTCTCCAAACATGTAAATGCAGACATGCTCCTTCACTCGCAAGTTGCAAATAACAAATTTTGCTTTAAGATTTGTTTACTTCAAAAACCGCCAAAGTGTACTAGTTATAGTTACAACATTGTCCTAATGTGCTTTATGAATTTCTACTAGAAAACGAAGCCGTTCGGGGAGTATTGTATAGAACTCGTATTGTTGGCCTAGTTATTTGTTGGGCTCCGAAAGTTTAGTTCAGCCCAACCCAATGCTTCACTCGAGCTGAGTCACGGTCTCGACGCCCCCGTTTTCGACGTGCCGGCCACGCGCAAAATGGAGGCGCCCGCGGGGCAACGGGTACGACGACGCCTCCGCCACTTGGAAGTTGGAACACGCGAAAATCTCGAGAGCGCGCACGCATTTGGAAGCGCCCGGGCGCCGGCAGTTGGGAACTTGGGAGCCCCAGGCCCCCACGTCGTTGTTATTTCCGTTGTGGCGTTGTGCCTTGCGCCGTTGCGCGTGCACCCGCCCTCCCCGCGCACCAACAAAACAATTGGCGGAGCCAGCGGAGCCGAAGGGGAGGAAGGGTAAAAACACGTCGTGCCGGCGCCTCCCTCTTGTCCCCATCGGCAACGCCAGCGGCGCCGCGAGCATTTTCCCACGGATCCATTGGATTCGACCACCCCGTCGTCCGTCTCCTCCCTTCCCCGATCGCGGTAGCCGATCCCCCTCCCGCGCGCCTCGGTCCCGTCGTCGGCTTCCTGCCGAAAAGCGCAGGGCAACAAGGCGGGCGAGCAGGGGCGATCGGAGCCCGTTCCCGGCCCTGGGGTCGCGCGCCCAGGGTCGAGGTGACGCGTTCTCCCTGCTCGCGCCTCCAGGTAACGCTCGTCTCCTCCCCTGCGTCGATCGGAAATGCGGGTGTCTCGTTCCTCTGCCGCTTGCTCGTGCGATTTCGGAGTATCGCCAGGGGGCAAGCGTACGTCCGGCCGGCATTGTTCATGATGTGATTTTGCGCACGTAGTGGATTTATGGAATGTCTTATCCTCTTCGTTTGTGTTTTAGTACATTGTTGTTTTTGGCCTAATTATATCTCGATCGGAAATAGTTGCTCAGTTATCACTGGAAACATATGATATCGCGTTGCCTTGTCACCTTGGTTATTTGCATGGGAATGCACAGATACATGTTTCCATAACTAGTTGAACTCCTACAAAACTAAGTTATCCCAATTGGTCGTCGCTTGTCAAACGAGAGATTTCTTCAGCGCTGTTGTTCGGGAGTGTGGGTATGGTTCTTGTAAGGGGTTCTTTACCCCCTTTTATCATCTTCTTAATATAAAAATATGCAGCCCTCTTGCGTGTTGTAGAAAACAAATGTAGCATGACTAGTAGTTTCATAAAGAGTAACATCTGTGGAGGAGGCTCGCGCTCGGCGCTTGGTGGGCGCCAGATGTTTCAGAATTTTTTGGGCGGAGTGACTGGTTGTTTGGTTGTTTCATTGGACCTGTTACCGAGCTTAGGATCTCTTTGTTTTATTGGACATTGCTTCATTGTTTTATTGGACATTGCTCTTCTCCTTTACTAATATATGGACGGTAGAACTCCTGCCGGTTCTTTTTTTTTAAAAAAAAAAGGAGTAACAGCTATGACTTCGTTGTGAGATGTAGGAGGTTGTGTATGTGAACCTGAATTACGTTTATTTGCCCAAAAGTTTCAGAGTTTAAAGACTTCGGGTTCGTGGAGCTAATTTCATACGAGTTGACAAACAAGTGGCCATGTTTATTACATTCCAATTAACAACTGTTATTGACCAAGCGATTGTTTATATGCAGATTTTTGCTCCGGCATCTGGCTACTACTGTATGATGGTTGTTCTCGAGTGAATACAGTTAGAGCAATATGGGTTCCCTCACTGACATTGGTGTTTCTGCGGGCATAAACATACTGTCTGCATTGGGGTTCCTTCTTGCGTTTGCGGTTCTGAGGATACAGCCTATTAATGATCGAGTGTACTTTCCAAAATGGTACCTCAAAGGGACAAGAAGCAGCCCAAGGAACTTGGGAACTGTTTTCTCAAAGTTTGTCAATGCAGATATGTCAACATATATTCAGTTTCTGAACTGGATGCCCGCAGCACTGAAAATGCCAGAACCTGAACTGATTGAGCATGCGGGACTTGACTCTGCAGTATATGTGCGCATCTATCTTCTTGGGTGAGCATGATATTCATCTTTGCACTATCATTGCTTTTAGTTTCATGTCTTCAAAGTTCAAAAAAAATTAACTGAACTGCAAGTTTGATATTAGAACATGACCATTTGACTCGTTTTAACATTGCACTGGTAAACCAATATATTCGCCGCATAAGTACATCATGTTTCCTGATGATTGTGCATCACACGCTTCATATGCAGTTTGAAGATATTTGTGCCAATTACGCTGCTAGCATTTGCTGTTCTAGTTCCCGTCAATTGGACTAGTGGAACATTGGAAAGTGAAAAGGGATTAAGTTATGACCAAATTGACAAGCTTTCGATATCGAATCTTGGAAAAGGTTCAAAAAGGTATAACTAATTCTACTTCTGTTTGCTCAAACTATGTGTTGCATAGTGCATTTTGCAGCATCAGAATGGACCGTGCCCCTTGCATATTTGGATAGCTATGTGTTGCAGTGTTGCTTAATAGTTAATACAGGGCATTCCAGTGATGCTAGCCCTAACTTCCATTTCAGATATCCGATATCCATTTTCAATTATTGTTTAGATTAGCGTAGAATCCTGATTAGAAGCTCTGGAAGACTCAAAGTATTATTTTTCGTCCTTTTTATAATTTGTCAGTTATATAATTAGAGTTTTTCTAACATGTTCCAGGTTATTCTCATTTACTCCAGTATTGGGCCTTTATTACTTGTTAATTGGCCTGTTTGAGGGTGAAAGAACAATATGGATGCACACTTTTGATACATAAAAGAAATTGATCGTGGAAATATTTATGCAAACAATGACTTATACCTAACTAAAACTCCTACAAATTAAGACCAGTGCATGATCTTTTATCAATTACTTATATAAACGGAACAATTTCCAATAGTTCTTTTTTTAGACTGCCACAAGATCTTGATGCACATAGAAGAATCCAAATGTATTACCAGAAAATGATCTTTTTAAATTTCTTACGGTCACTCCTGTGGTTATCTCTGAGTAAATCTCCAGGAAACCAACTGGGTAATGACAAGTTACAAGTAATCACTTTTCTAATCAACAAAAATGACTAGAGATAGAGTTCTCAAAGTTTGCAGCAATGAGAGTTTTGAGAATTCAATGCCTTACAGACCCTACTGAATCAAAAGTTTTTTCCAAGCAAAACCATGCGCTGGCAGCATAGGTTGCGAACAGACGAAACTCAATTATTTCTGGTATCTACATTTTTACAAGAACCTGCCCTTTTTTTGTAGCTGACATCTTCTCTAGTTAATTTGTATTCTTCTATTTTCTGTTACTTCACATTGGCTGATAAATTATCTACTTGAGGGACTTGATATATCTACTAAGTTATTGATTTTTTTTTTGTAGGTTTTGGGCACACATAGCAATGTGCTATGTGTTTACAATTTGGACGTTCTTTGTGTTGTTTCATGAATATAAGGTTGTCACAACTATGAGATTGCGCTTTCTTGCTAATCAAAATCGTCGACCAGATCAATACACGGTAAATGTTCTTTCCATACAATCTCAATAAATGGGCTAATATTTTTAATTAGACTCGTTGATCACATCCTATTCAAAGGAAATATTTTTCATTAGACAACTTATTTAAGCGTAAAAATCTCCTGTTACCTAATTCTTTTTCTACCTTTATTTAGGTCCTTGTGCGAAATGTACCTCCAGACCCTGATGAATCAGTTAGTGAGCACGTTGAGCACTTCTTTGCTGTGAATCACCGTGATAATTACCTCAGTCACCAGGTTCTAATTTTTCTTAGCTTCTGTCCACTATACTGGCATGGTGAATAACCTATATGACTGGGATCAAGAAAATTTAAACAAGAAACAGATCTTTATATTTCATTGTGTTCTTTATTCTTTGACTGCACTTATTTAATCCTTTACTGAAGCAGTAAGAGTTTATTTTCCCCTCTTGCTCTTTTGAAAGAGGATAACATGTCTACAACAATACTGAAAGAAAATTCGAATTCAGTTTTAGCTTCTCGTATGGAGTAAATTTATACATTTGCTCAACAGATTGTATACAATGCAAACCATCTTTCTGGCTTGGTTGAGAAGAAGAAGGGCTTGCAAAACTGGTTAATCTACTATGAAAACAAGCATGCTAAAAACCCTGCAAAAAGGCAAACCATGAAGGTACAGTTCTCCATTGCAAACATATCCTCGTGCACTAAAAAACTTATACCATCCATAATTCTATTTCAATGGATTTGTAAAAGATTGCAAGTGGTATGACTCCAATACATTTCTTATAGACAGGACTATGGGGTCTTTGGGGGCAAAGAGTGGATGCTATAGAATACTACAAAAATGAGATTGAGGAGTTATGTAAGCAGGTATACTTTCATTTTAAGGAACAGCCTCCTTTTAATAATCTTGATAATGTTCATTACACTGATAATATTACCTGATAATATTCACTATACTGGTAATATTACCTGATAATATTCATAATATTACCTTTTAATCAGACTGTCAAGAACCCTTCTTGCTTTTATTGTACATAAATTTACCTGATAATATTAATTATACTGAACAATGTTTTCACATGCATCGCAGGAAGATCAGGAGAGACAAAAGGTGATCACTGATCCAAATTCTATTATGCCGGCGGCATTTGTGTCTTTCAAAACACGGTGGGGGGCTGCTGTTTGTGCTCAAACACAGCAAACAAGTAATCCAACTGTGTGGTTAACTGAATGGGCTCCAGAACCGCGTGATGTTTTCTGGACTAATCTTGCAATCCCTTATGTTGAGCTCTCAGTTAGAAGGCTTATTATAGCTGTTTCATTCTTCTTTCTGACCTTTTTCTTCATGGTACCAATCGCAATTGTCCAATCCTTGGCCAACCTAGATGATATCGAGAAGGTGCTTCCTTTCTTAAAACCTATAATAGAAAGGTGAGTGTTACTATTTGTTACTTTACAGTTAAATTTCATGAAAAAACATCCATGGCATGCTATTTTACTAACAGTATCACACTTCTGCCATCTTGCAACTTGAAAAATTTTCACACTGAGTTCCGGTGACTCATTATCAGTTTATCACTTATCAGTACAGTGTCGAAGACTCGAAGTGAGTTTGTGTCGGCACAATTGTTTGTACATTTTACAATAAAACAGTCAACATTTGAAATTCATTGGTAGGCATCATTTTTGCGGAGATTTAGTGGAGCCTCTTATGTAGAGCTCTTGTGATTCATAAGACATCCTTTTCTTGTTAAATCAATTGATTAGTGCTGGTTTCGGTAGCCATTGCTTCTACATTGTCACCTTTGGCTACCTTTTCTAGGAAGGAGCTTGGTTCTAACTTTTATATCCTACTTTTCTCTACCAAATAGTAAGGGTGCGTTTGGTTTCAGGGACGAAGTGGGACGGGATGGGACGATTTCACTTCGTCCCGCGTTTGGTTTGGAGATAGGTGGGATGGGGACATCCCCGGGAGGGAATATACCCTCCAGATGCGGGACGTCCCCATCCCACCAAAAGTGGCAGACGGGGTCATCCCCCGTGCACGCCGTCACCTCCCGTCTCGTGTCTGACAGGGGGGCGAGCTTCGAGCGAGCGTGAACGGCCGGCGGCGAGCGAGCTCCGTGGGGACGGCGCTGCGACCCTCCTTGGCCGGCGGGGGTGAGCGCCGCGGCACCCCATGGCCGGCGGGGGCAAGCAGGGGTGGCGGCGGGGTGGATCAGGGGGCAGCGCCGCAGGTGGAGCAGGGGCGGCGCGGGCGTGACCCAGGGGAGGCCGGCGGGGGTGAGCTCTACGGCGCCCCATGGCTGGCAGAGGCGAGCAGGGGCGGCAGCGGGGTGGATCGGGGGGTGGCGGGGTGACCCAGGGGCGGCGCGGGCGTGACCCAGGGGAGGAGGGGGCGAGCAGGGGCAGCGCGGGCGTGACCCAGGGGAGGCCAGCGTGGCGCAGGGAGGAGGAAGAAGATGTTGTTAGTATGACAGGTGGGCCCACAAACGGTGTCTAACGGAAGGAGAAAACTGTGCTCGTCCCGTCTGTTATAATCTCTCCAACCAAACAAAAAATTGGGACGGATCCATCCCGTTCAACCAAACATGAAATGGGATCATCCCATCCCAGAAAACTGGACCGGGACCGTCCCGTCCTACATTGTCTCCCATCCAAACAGACCCTAACATCTTCTAGTTGTTTAGTGGCTTTTGCTTATATGAAAAATGTATCAAAAACCTGTTTGGCGTTTACTATTTTATTTTCATAGGGAAGGTGAACCTGTGCTAGTATAATAACTTAACATTTGTTGAACATGTTGCAGCATGAATAATCACATTCTACTTTTAGTTGCAAATAGGGTCTCTGGAATTGTTGAACATTACCATTATGTTCTTGTGTAACTGTACTGATTACAAAATGCATTTTTCTCATCTTCATAAAGAACTACCAAGTTATATCAGTAAGTGAATGACAATTGTGATGCAATGCAAGAAAACATTGCTTGTCAATTTATAGAAATGTGTTACTGATTGCATGTTTTAGATACCAGGATTTTCCTTGTTGGAGTGGGACAAAGAAGATCCAACAGCCTTTTATATTATATATTGTTTGAAAGATAATTGTTTTCTTTAGGATCTAAACTCTATTGTGCTTGTGCAATGTCATGCAGAAACTCCCTTAAACCGGTTATTCAAGGTTTCTTGCCAGGAATCGTATTGAAAATCTTCCTTATACTTCTCCCAACAATTCTAATGGCCATGAGCAAGATTGAAGGCCACACATCACTCTCTGGATTGGACAGGAAAACAGCAATGAAATACTACATATTCCTTTTCGTGAATGTGTTCTTGGGGAGTGTAATAACCGGAACAGCATTCCAACAGCTCGACAAGTTTATCCATCAGTCCGCTAACAAGTATGCTCAATCTAGAAGTCACTACTTGTGCATTATGATATTTGGTCGTGATAGTTTATTTGCTATCTACCTAACAAATGCTATTATTTTATACTGTCAATTTTCGTTTCTGTCGACTCAAGAATTCCAGAGGTTGTTGGAGAGTCCATTCCCATGAAGGCAACATTTTTCATGACATACATAATGGTTGATGGTTGGGCTGGTATAGCTGCTGAAGTTCTTCGGTTGAAGCCATTAGTCATGTTCCATATAAAGAATGCTTTCTTGGTCAGAACTGAGCAGGACCGCGAACAGGCCATGGATCCTGGAAGCCTGGATTTTTACAACTACGAACCACGACTACAGTTGTACTTTCTGCTTGGGCTTGTATATGCAGTTGTCACGCCAATGCTCCTTCCCTTCATCATAGTGTTCTTCAGCCTCGCGTATCTTGTCTTCAGACATCAGGTACTACTCTCTTCGAGTTTAAATCAGAGTGTCTTTGTTTGCACCGTTTTCACATTGCCACCAAAACAATAACTTCTGCTAGCAACTATTCTTAACAATACTTGATTTGGTACTTTAAATATTATGCCTTGTCATCATTCTTCTCTTACCTGGGTCCCTAATATTTTTTTCCTTTGTCACAAGATAATTAACGTATATAATCAGCAATATGAAAGCGGTGCACAATTCTGGCCAGATGTGCACATGCGGCTAATCATAGCATTGATAGTATCACAAATCCTCCTACTCGGATTGCTGAGCACGCAGGAAGCAGAGAAGTCCACTGTTGCTCTTCTCCCACTTCCTGTCCTCTCCATATGGTTCCACTATGTTTGCAAGGGCCGGTTTGAACCAGCATTTGTGAAGTTCCCCTTGCAGGTAAGACTGAAAATATTTTCACAAATATGATCGCGTAGTGCCAACAGTACAGAAAGCATAGAAGAATGGGATCTATTATAACATAAAATGGCATCTATACTTCGTGTTTTGCAGGATGCTATGGTAAAGGACACATTGGAACGGGCGCATGACCCAACTTTAAATTTGAGAGACTACCTGAAGGGTGCTTATGTGCACCCAGTTTTCCAGAAAAATGACATATACCAGCTTGTCGCCGTAGATGAGGAAGAGAAGAACCCCCTCGTCGTGACAAAACGGCAGTCTCGCATGACCACACCAGGAGGAAGCAAATTCAATTCAAGTTCTGGCACTAATGAAGGGGAGTTCAGTAGGATACCTCCTCCCTAAAGCCTGATTCTTTCACGAGAAAATGTAAAAAAAAAATTCCGAGTTTGGTAATCTTGTAAATGTTTGGCCACGAAGGAAATGCAAAAGGAGGAAATAGGATATTGAAACAGGCTGTATTATATTATACATGAATACATGATCAGCACTTGCATTAGCACACGAGGGCTATTGCAAGACGCAGATTTGAGCAATTAAGAACTTTTTTGCCAAATCAACTACTGGAAACTTTCATCATAAAGTCAACCTAAGCCTTCCCCTAAGTTTGCTTAATTCCAATAATGGAATGACTCTGACAATGTTGAAATATTCAGACGAATTGAATTTGGGCTCTTTTTACAGGACCTTCAGCAGCAGGATGCATCAGTTTTGTGCAAAAATCCAATTGAATTAGCAAATAAATGCAAAGGTACATTTTAATTTTGTTCTTTGTGAATAAAATATATTCCTCAAAAAGAAGATGAACAAAAGACAGAAATAGAAGCTGAGGATAGGATTAGTAAACATGTAAAAGGCTATCCTACATGTGTTGTGCAAAGGACAAAAGCTCCAGAAGCGAAACTTTCATTCATGTTAATTTTTGGACAATAGTCATGTCAGTCTCAGCATTCTTTCCAATGTGTGACTCACTTTGTACATTTCAGTACCTCGACAGTATCCTTTCTTACAAAAAGCAATTATTAATTCCTGGTACATATATACATCTAATATGAAACCTTGCCCAAGAATCCATCTGATTAGTGTATGCAATTCATGAAGCTTCCCGCCAGCAATGAGACCTCGCACAATACTAGATACTGCAGATCTAGAGAGACCATCTTCTAGTGATCGGTTTAAATAACTAAGTGCAACCAAGAACTTCCCCTCTCTACAGAGACAATCAACCACAAGGCTGTCAGTGATGTCATTTGGAGTAATGTCTTTCTCAATCATCTCATGAAGCACAAGGAAGGCCTCATAAGCTTTCCCCAAGAAACTGAGATGACGGATCAAAGTATTGTATGTCACAACATCAGCGACAAAATCCTCACTTCCAAGCAAACAAAACGCTTCACGAAGCCTCCCAAGTTTACAGAGACTGTGCACCACAATGCTGAAAGTCCAGCTATTGGGAGCCATGCCTTTTTTGACCATGTCGATGAAAAGCTTGATAACAGCCAACCATCTTCGCTCATCACAAAGCCTCCTCATCACAGTGTTATAGTTGACAACATTGACATGCCATCCAATTTCTGCACTGCACTCCAAGAGGCACTTTGCAGACCAAGCAGTTGACCTGCGGCAAACCCCATCAAGGAGGATATTCAGAGTAATCTCGTTAGGACGCAACCCCTCCGACAGCATCTTATCCACCAATGCAAAGCTCTTATCTACTCTGCCGGCTTTGCATAGCCCATCCATGTAGGTACTGTATGTGATTGTATCCGGTGTCCACCCTGCCGCACTGCTCTCCTCAAGAAGCGCATCTACTTCGTTGAAAGCGCCAGCCTTGCATAGTGCTTCAACCAAGACATTGTAAGTGGCTGTGCTTGGCACAAATCCAGCTGCAACCATCGTTTCCAATAGCTCCTTGGCCTCATGTATCATTCCACTCACGCAGTAGGCGTGCATGATGGGAGTGTACGTGTGAGCATTTGGTTGGCAACCTTCCTCCAGCATGAAGTCAAGCACGCCCAGCGCCTCAGCCACCCGGCCAGCACTGCACAGCCCAGAGATCAGCGTCGAGTAGGTGACCACGTCCGGGGCCACACCTTTCGCCGCCATCCACCGCAAGACTTCGTATGCTGCGTCGAACCACCGGAGGTGGCAGGCGTACACCCCGACGAGCACCGTGCACGCGGCGGCGTCGGGTGCAACGCCGTCCGCGGCCATGGCGTTGAGTACGGCGAGCGCGGCGCCAGGTTGGGACGCCGAAGAGAGCGCCGCGGCGGCCGTGGTGAAGCAGGCGGTGTCGGGGCGGCGCCCGAGGAGGCTCCGCATTTCGTCGAGCAGGTGGAGGGCACGCTCAGCGCCGGCGCCTGGGCCGTCTCGGTCGCCTGAAGCGGCGTGCGCGGACATGAGCTGGTTGTATTCGTACGGGTGTGGCGACCGCGGCCGTGACGGAAGAGGCGGGGGCGGGGGCTGCTCGGAGAGCTCCTTCGCGAGGGCGGCCAAGCGGAGGAGAAGGTGATCTCGGGGGGGGATTGACAGACGGCGTAGGTGGAGGAGGCGGGCAATGGGACAGGAGAGGGAGGGCATAAGGGAGTGGGGGTGACTGCGGCGGCGACATCTGAGAGCGGCGGCAATGGCGGCGGCGGACGCCTTTGCTGCCCGGAGCGAAGGGCGCGACGTTCCACGAAACGGGCGTCGGCGGGTGGGCGGTGGTGTGATGGGGCCGGGAGCTGCTGCCTATCCCGTGGAAGATAAATACGAGTAAACTTTCAGCCCAAGGTTTATCTTAACCTTATTTTTTTTCTTCCTCATCTTTTTCCTAAGCCTTCCATTTAACGATGGCCCACTGAAAAAATATCGGATAAAAAATGTTGGATCAACATTTATTTGAAAAAAGTTGATTCAACATTTCTTTAGAAAAAGTTGAGCCAACATTTCCTTAGAAAAAGTTAAATCCAACATTTTTGAAAAAAAAAGTTACACCAATATTTTTTTCAAAAAAAAACTTGAATCCAACCTTCTTATCTGGCTCCGGTGGCTAGTGGTGCGCGGCGGGGCCGGCGGTAGGGCCCGCGCAGGGGTGGCGGCATAGGCAGGGGAGGGAGGGGAGGGCGGCGGTAGCGAGGCCCGCACGGGGAGGGAGGGAAAGGAGCTAGGATTTGGATTTGATGTAGATCTGATGGACCTCGTTACTTGCACAAATCTCAAACACTGAAAGATTCGATGCCTTCCTACATTCCAGAAGGTGAATAGGTTTTCCGGATGGAGCCTGGCCGCATGGGGGGCTCCTATCTATCTTGTGTAAGATAGATAGGAGTTGAAACTTCCAACCCACTAAGGCTCATCTCAATCTTATCTTCTTCTTCATCACCTTCTTTCCTAACCCTTCCATTTGATGATGGTCCACTAAAAAAATGTTGACAACATTTTTAAAAAAAGTCAGACCAACATTTTTTTCAAAAAATTGAATCAAAATTTCTTCGAAAAAGTTGAACCAATATTTATTCGAAAAAAAGTTGAGACAATGTTTCTTTAGAAAAAGTTAGCCAATATTTGTTTAGAAAAAGTTGAATCCAACATTTTTCGAAATTTTTGTTTGCACCAACATTTTTAAAAAAAAGTCGAATCCAACCTCCTTATTCTCCGGCTCCGGTTGTCGGTGGCGGCGCCGGGCGGCGCACGGTGAGGCGTCTGCGACGGCAGCGGGGCTAGCTGCGTAGGGGGCAACGGCAGCAGCAAGGGAGGGAGGGGTGGGCGTGCGGTGGCGTGCCAGCCGCCACAGCGGTGGCGAGGCCCACGTGGGGGGCGCGGCGTAGGGAGGGGAGGAAGGGGAGGGGTGGCGGCGCATGCAGGAGGAGGAAGTTAGGATTTGAGTTTGATGTAGATTTAATGGATCTTATTATTTCCACGAATCTCAAACATTGGAAGGTAACTAAAAAAACTTTCGAAAGAAAGATAGATAAGATTTCCGCGCCTGGGGGACGACTGTTCCGGAGATGAGAAATGGGCCGCAAGCCCAGGTGGTTTCAATGTGGTTCCGGATCTTGCCATGCAATCGTCAACTATTGTTGACTAGAGTACAATAGTATAGATTGTATTTATTGTTGGTTTTTCAGAAAACCTATTTCTCGTCATTTTTAGGTACATAAGCACGAGCACATACATTCTCAATCTTTTTATAAAAATAGGTAATCAACTTGTTTTGAGATACGGGTTAGATTTCATTAATACGGTACTCTTACAACAAGACTCTTGACTGGACACCCCTGAATAAAGGAAAAATTACACATAAGTCTTTTGAAGAGCACCCAGCGCTCATCACCGCCGTGTACCGTATGTTGCTGTAACCTGGATCTTCTCCACCTCCCCAAAAAGAAGAAGATAACCAAAATCGGCGAAGATCTTCAAATTTTAACAAGTCCATCAGTCACACGCTGCATGGATGTTGTCTGTTCGGTTGAACGCCCCGGCCAATCCTCATTTCCCCTGGATCAGACGCGCGGCTGTCCCGTTGGCCCACCCCAGTCGACATGCAGTCGACAAACAAGCATGGAGTTTAGTACCTGTCATATCCGATGTTTGATGCTAATTAAAAGTATTAAAAATAGACTAATTATAAAACTAATTGCACAGATGAGTCTAATTCATGAGATGAATCTATTAAGCCTAATTAGTTCATGATTTGATAATGTAGTGCTACATTAACCCTTTGCTAATGATGAATTAATTATGCTTAATATATTCATCTTGCGAATTAGCACAGGGTTCTGCAATTAGTTTTATAATTAGCTCATGTTTAGTCTTCCTAATTAGCATCCAAACATCCGATGTGACATTGCTAAAGTTTAGCACCTAGTATGCAAACACCCCCTAACCTTACAAGGAAGTTGTAGTCAACATCATGGTCAACAAATCCACCTTGGAGGGTCCAACCAATCCTCCAACCTCCAGTAGCCATTTCAAGGCCGGTGAGACCTTTTGACGTCATGGGCTCAACCGGCGAGAGAACGAAGTTCATAGACAAATCGAGCACCGACGCATAACGAAAAGGCAAATAATGAAGAAAATGTTGTCAGTGTTGAATCCTACTCATAGTAAACTGTAGTAGCGCTGACATGCTCATCGACCATTGATAGAAGCCATCCACCACCAACATCAACGTCATAAAAAAATCCGTGGAGGAAGGTAGAAAAAGATGAGAAGCCGGTGGATCTAGCAAATGTGCTACGGTAGCACAACAATGAGTTGTAGTGGATGGAGGCAGAGCACCTTAGAGCCCGACCAAAAGGATTCTAATGTTATGCCATCACTCACCTGAACACAAATATATTTTGTTTTAAAATTAAAGGGATGCTACAGATACACATCTGGATCGGACGCTGTTTTAGTTGGAGGTTCGAAGATGATTCATCACTCTCCAAAGACAAATGGATATGAAAATAGACAGAAATGTAATAGGTGGGCGACATGGCAGAACACGGAGCAAAACCACTTTTGCAAAAGGGTTCATGTATACGCCAGTGCTCTAATTTAAAAGGGTTTAGTGCAGAAAAAAACACTTCAGGGTTAGGTAGACTCACAATATTTAAGACTAGACCAGTGAGGTGAACTTCTCCTGTTGAGCTATGACAAAAACTAATGGAAATCGGAGTAAAGTATGATAAACTTGGCTGCTTCCCACTCGACGCCTGGTGGCTGCTGTCTCCCATCGGGCCTCCGCTGACGCCTGCAGCCGCGCGTCGCGCCATCAACTCCGGCGAGCCGCTGTTGGGTTGTTGGACGGACGGGCGGACGGACCTCCCGCTCGCCGCCGCTCTTTTCAAAACCACGCAACTAAGGGCCGGTTACCCTCCGCTTTAGCACCTTTTAATCCCTAAAGTGCTATACAGGTTGACTAAATTCTTTAATTCTCTAGTCTAAGGGGGGTGTTTGGTTCCTGTGACTTATTTTTAGCACCCGTCACATCGAATGTTTAGATACTAATTAGAAGTATTAAACGTAGATTATTTACAAAACTCATTACATAAGTGGAGGCTAAACAGCGAGATGAATCTATTAAGCCTAATTAGTCCATGATTTGACAATGTGTTGCTACAGTAAACATTTTCTAATGATGGATTAATTAGGCTTAATAGATTCGTCTCGCCGTTTAGCCTCCACTTATGTAATGGGTTTTATAAATAGTCTACGTTTAACACTCCTAATTAGTGTCTAAACATTCGATGTGACATGTGCTAAAAATAAGCAAAGGGAACCAAACGCCCCCTAAGAGAGGTGGACTAAAGTGGATTAAAATGCCTTGGAGACACCCTTGCCCCTCATTTATTGCTCCCTCACGCCCGGCCCTCTCCGCCGACCTCCCTCCCGCCCGGCCCCCGCCGCCGGCCTCACTCCTGCTCCTGCAGCTCAGCGACGAGGCGGACGAGCTCGTCGGCCTCGGACGCCGCGCGCACTGGCTACACTTGTGCCGCCAAGCGTGGGAAGTAGTGCGCGAACAATCCCGCCTTGGAACTCGACCTCAACGGCGCCGGCAAGCTAGAGGACCTCCGCTACGGCATCTTCGGCTGGCCCGCTCCCGCTGCCGCGGATCCAGGCTGCTGCAATGGCGCCGGCGTCGGCGCTGGCACCTTGCACGCGGACAAGGAGGAAGAAGGCCTGGGCGTGGCCGGCCATCATGCCTCCCGCCGCCGTCGCCCCCACCACCCCCACCGCCGGCCTCCCTCCCGCTGCCCTCCCGCCCGGCCCCCACCGCCGTCGCCCCCACTGCCCTTCCACCTGTCGCCCCCACCGCCCTTCCACCCGTCGCCCCCACCACAGGCGAAGGCCAAGACCGCCACCAAGCCAATGCTGCTGCTGCAGTGTCCCCCAAGCCCAAGGCTAAGGTCAAGGCTGCCGCCCTTGCCGTGGAGCCCAAGCCCCGCGCTCGCCCGCCCAAGGCCGCCAAGACCTCTGCAAAGGCCTCCCCTGCCAAGGCCAATAAGTAGACTAGCATCGCCGCCCCCTGCCATTCCGCCTATAGATGTGCCCCTGCTTCTCCCTTGATTAGAGGTATTTTGGTCTTTGTCATCTGCATTAATGGACTTTAGTCCATGATCCAAACAAGTAGGGACCATGGACTAAGGGTGTGTTTGAATGGAGGGACGGAGGGGACGGGACAGGGTCATCCCTCTTTTTTTGGATGAGATAATCCCACTTGTTGGAGGGATGAGGACGTTCCTAGTTTAGTGTTTGGTTGAAGAGACGGGTGAGGAACGAGATGGATAGCATTTTCGTGTCGTTAACTGTGGGTCCCAATTGTCATTCACCTAAAAACTGCGGGACCCACTGTTAGCTGCTCCGCCGTCGCCGCCCCATCCCCGTGCCACCACCGGCCTTGCTCCGTCACCGCCGCCCCATCCCCGCACCGCCGCCGGCCTTGTTCCGCCGCCGCCCCATCCCTGCTCGCTCCCCAGTCTTGCTCCGCCGCCACCCTATCCCTGCTCCATTGTGCGAGATGGTCGCCCCTTCCCCGTGCTACTGCGTGAGACTGCGTTAGTACCGTCCGCAAGGGACGGATCAGTCCGATCATTTTCTAGGGACGGATCCATCCTACTTTTTTTAGAAATCCGTCTCTCCAACCAAACGCATGCAAAACTGGATTGGCCCTTCCCATCTCTCAAAAAAAGAGCCTATCAGGAGCTAATCGCCGCGAAAACGAAGCACGTTTCCCAAACACACCCACCCGCGGAGGCGGACGTGTGGGTCAAAAGAAACACGCACCACCGCTGCTGTCACGTGGGGCCAGTCACCTCCGTACGCACACGACGCGATTGAAACAAAATGCGGAAAGGGCCACCCAACCTGAGAGGGCTGAGAGCAAAGCGCTCGCTGTCTCCCTGTCCCGCACGGGACGGAGCGAGCCACCACGCCGCCACTGACATGCGGGCCCCACCAGCTGGCGTGGCCCGGGCCCCGAGCGAAAAGCAGAGACGCAGGAGCGGCGTGTGAAAATGCCCTTGGAAATCCCCGGTATTGCCTATGGCCAGGCAGCGGCGGCACACTCCCAGAGCGAGAGGACGGAGACAAACAACAGCACAGGCGCAGCACGCGCGGGTGCACTGCCCAGTGCCCACCACTGACCGCGGTCCTCCACGCCCATCCGCGCCGCATGACGCCACCTACTGCGGTCCCTGACGCGCCGGACCCGTGGAACGTCGGGCCGCGTGTCAGTGAGAGGGGGGAGGTGGAGCCGGGGGCCGCGCGGGAGGGACCCCGCCGAGCCCCTCGCCACGCCCCACGCCGACCGAGCGCTCGCTGCCACCACCGCCTCGGGGCGCGCACCAGCAGGGCAACGGGCCAGGGGCAGGGGGGCAGCGCGCAACAACTCTATCGTTAGATCCACCCGACACCGGCCGCTCGCCCACTCCGCCTGCCTTGCTCTGCTTTGCTTCCCTCTGCTCGGGCTCGGCTTCGGGGGTTTGTGGGGCGCAATGCGGTGAGGCGGAGGTGGGGGAGGGGGAAGGAGAGGAGAGTTGAGGTTTGGGAGAGTGCGGAGGGGACGGGATGGGGTGCGCGCAGTCGCGGATCGAGAACGAGGAGGCGGTGGCTCGCTGCAAGGAGCGGCGGCAGCTGATGAAGGCGGCCGTCGCGGCGCGGAACGCCTTCGCGGCCGCGCACTCGGCCTACGCCTGCTCGCTCAGGGACACGGGCGCCGCGCTCTCCGAGTTCGCGCACGGGGAGGGCGTGCCCCCGCCGCCGCCGCCGGGGGAGGCGGACGAGGCGGCGGCGGCGGCATCCTCCGGCGCCGGGCACGGCGGGATCGGCGCGGCTGCGGCGGGAGTGGCGGGTCCCTCCGGAGCGTCGGGGCCCGACGGGATAATGCCGCCCCCGCCGCCGCTCGACTCGTTGCCACCGCCGCCGCCGCCGCTGCCGGATTTCTCGCCGTCGCCGGCGAAGATCCACCGCTCCATCAGCATGCCCCTGCCGCCTTCTGCCGGCGATAAGAATCCCGCCATGCTCCATGTCGACTCCATTAGGGAGGAGGACGAGGAGGCGGCGGAGAGGGAGGAGGAGGAGGAGGACGACGGCCACCTCGATGACCGGCGGCAGCGTTTGCGTCACCGCCCGCCGGTGCCGCCGCCCGTGTCGCCGCCGCCGCCGGAGACGCCGGTGACTCCTCAGCCTCCGCCGCCTCCTCCTCCTCCTCCCCCGCCCTCGTCGGAGATGAAGTCCGGAGTTGACACTTGGGACTATTTCTTCTCCATGGACGAGGGGATGGCCTCCATCGCCCCCGATGACGACGAGATCATGGCTGGGCCGGAAGAGGAGAAGTACGTCCCGGCATCGCCACCGCGCCCGCCTCCCTCTCCTCCTCCGCCGGCGGCGGTGCCACTGTCGGAGGAGTTTGAGGAGGAGCCGCGGACGCCGGAGATGGTCGCGCCGCCTCCGTCGCTGCCACCGAAGCCCCCGAAGAATTCGTCCAAGAAGAAGAAGGGGAAGGGGAAGCTTAAGGCAGCGCACCACCAGCACACAGAGTCGGCGCCGCCGGTCACGCTGGTTGGCGGTGGTAAGGCAGGGAAGATAGTCCCCGAAATGCCGCGTGTGGACCTCCTCCGGGTGCTCGCGGAAATCGACGAGAGGTTCTTGAAGGCGTCGGAGAGCGCCGGTGAGGTATCCAAGGTGCTGGAGGCCAACAGGATGCATTACCACTCCAATTTTGCCGACAACCGAGGTCAGTGACTTGATTGTGCCCTTATATGTGCAATTTTGGATGTTTTAGGCTCCCAGGTGGTGGGCTTTTGTGTTTCTTTGTGTGGATTTGTCACAAAAATTTGATCTTTTTTGCTGAGCGTGATGGTGATGTGATGGATTCTTTTGGTAGATAGAGGTCAAGAACTAGTGTCTCAGAGGTTGGTTGTGGTGGTGGTGGGGTTGCTTCAAAAGTCAAGTGAGCTCCCACACTCCACTATCCCATTTTCCCCAACAGGTAACATGCGGGTGTGCAAGAGGTTTTTGTAGCTACTAGGCAGCTGCTGCTTGAAGAGGATATTGTCACAATCATTCGCGCGCCATTGCTTCATTATTGTTCTGTATTACAAGTGTTAGGGTGTGTTTGGTTGAGCTGTAGCTTTTGGAAAAGTAGCTGTGGGCTGTAGAAAAGCTGTTGTGAGGTGTGGGCTGTGAGTTGTGGGCTGTGAGAAAGCTGAAAGCCGTTTGGTTGGGCAGCTGTGGCTTTTGAGAAAACTGTTAAGCGGACCTCACGTGTCTTCCACAGCCCTCCCCGCTCAACTATCTCCCTCTCTCACTGACGAGCTGATCCCGCTCGTTAGCCCCTTCTTCTTCCTCTCATTGGCCAAGGCGCGAAGGAGCAGCGGCGACCGGGGCTCGCCGGCCTGGGCGCGATGCCTCCTCGTCGGGGTAGATCCACGCGGGGCTCGCGGCGGCGAAGGAGGCTCGCGCGGCGGCAGAGGAGCTCGCGGCGGCGGCGGAGGCTTGTGCGGCGGCAGAGGCTCGTGCGGCCACCTCGTGCGGCGGCAGAGGAGCTCGTGGCGGCGTAGGTCGCCCACGCCTGCGCCCGCGCCCACGGTGGCGGCGGAGACCACGGTGGCAGCAGAGTGACCTCGCGAGCGGCGGTGGAGCGAATCAAGGGGCTGGAGAGGGCCGCTGCCGCCTGGATCTGCCGCCGGGAGGAGATGAATGGGCAGGAAGGGGGTGCACCGGAGTGGGGAGGATGGCCGCCGGCGACCAATCACCAGGCGGAGGTAGCACCGCCGCCGACCCCCTTTTGCGCTGCCACCAGGAGAAGAGGGAGTCGGAGAGGGCTGCCGCTGCCTGGAATCGCCGCCAGGAGGAGAGGAACCGGCCGGAGAGGGGCGTTGCCGGTGGGGAGGGCGGCCGGCGGTGGGGCGGCGAACCTGCGGTCCATCCCCGTGCGCGAGTGTGTGTTCTGTCGCGGGGAGGAGGAGGACGAACCAGTATGCTCTCATAACTGATGGCAGTGGGTAATTTTGACGAAAGTTTCGACTCCGCAGCCGGTAGAAGCACGGGGGAAGGTGCTGCGAAAATTGAACTGATGGGAAGCTGCTTTTGCGGTAGAAGATGGTATGGTTTCCATCCCTTTGGTTAGCTTCTGGCTTTTTTGGAAGCAAAAGCACTTCAGGAAGCTGAACCAAAGGGAGCCTTAGTGTGTATCTTGATCAATTATGACTGTGAAGTGTGAACCAAGGAACCAATTTGATGGTATATCCTGACTGTGAAGTGTGAACTAGACTTAGAATGTGAGTCCATTGTGATGTATAGCCTGTTCAATGCCCATTGCCCAATTTTTTGGTACTTTTTCCCTGTGTGTAAGATTCAGTCTTGGCTTTGTTTGATTTTTTTTTTTTATGATATGGTGGTGTGTGTGTGTGTGGGGGGGGGGGGGGGCGCTACTAAAATTGACAACAAAGAGAATGAAGCATAAGATATCTTCTTATGAATATATCAAATTCTTAAAACAAACATTGAATTATATCTGAAAATATTGTGTTGATAAGAATGAAGTATATGTTTTCTATTTTAATAGCTTATAAAAGTTGCCAGTGCTTTAAAGTTTATGGAATCGTGGACAGGAATCATATTAGTGTGTAGTAATTGTGTTACCTGTTTGGTTTATACTTAATACGTGAAATATTAATTGTGACTTAGGACAGAAAACTGCTGTGCATTCCTTTTTGGCATACAGGGAAGACTTAAGAATTATCTGTCTAAACTTGGCATTCAAATTATGTCTCTTAATCATGTAAATACTTGGTGTTTCCTTAATTATCTGCATAGTGTGATGCCGCATCATTACGAGGTTCCTGTGTGCAAAAGGCACTTCCTTTTTTTTTGGCAACAAAAGGCACTTCCTTTTTTGTCTTCCATCAGGTTACATGCTGGACAGATGGAAATTCTTCATTTTATCGTTGTGACAATTTTTGTCTTCTGTTGCGTTTTGGTCTAACATCAGGTCACCTGCCTATGCTTTCTACACAAAATCCAGGCATTGTTGTTGCAATGCTTCTTCAATTGCATTTTCGGCACGCGATAATGGATGCCATCTTGACCACCTGCGTGCGCTTCTTTGTTTCAACTGTTTAAAAATCGGCTGCCTAGGCACCAGGTGCCAGTGTGCCACTTTCCTGCATAGCAGCTGATTCCTGCCTAGCTTTCCTAGTTGGTGAATCGGCACTAGGTGCCACCCCACTGGCCGCCTTGCACAATACACAGCCTGTAGCCTAGTGGTTGCAGTAGCACCCCAGGTCCCAGGTTCGAACTTCGAATCCCCGTGGGAGCTAACTTCAGGCTAGGTAAAAAAGGTCACTTGATGGCTCGCCTGGTAGGTATGGATGAACCGACTTGTGCTGGGCGGGCCCTCATGTAAGGCTGGTAGTGGGTTGGGTCTCAAAGCACTAAGGCCTGAACCACAGGTGGCGGCATCCCCATGTATGAGGGGGCCCAGCTTTCATGACCTTTCTTGGCTGGGCTCCGGTTGAGCTCTTCTTAGTGAAATACTATGGGGGTGGTCTTTGCACCACCGTCCGAGATTTTTTTAACAGAATTAAAAGGGAGACAAACTTAGCTCATTCTTTAAAAGAATGAAACTCTAGTTACATAGGTGAGAAAAGCCTGATTATGTTATTATATATTCTAATATGTTGATCCACTGTACTAAAATATGTCACCATTGCCGGTAAATATGACGTAGCTTTTGAGTAATTTGCATCCAAATGCAATTCATAAGAGTAGTTAACCTCTTCTGCTAATTATCTGTAAAAATACTTTGCCAGCTGATTATAGTTACGCTGTATGCTTTAAAGTTACTTGGGCACCACTCAAAAGATAAAAATGCTTTCTTCCATGTTTCATTTGCACTTACATATAAATACAAGTGTAATATAGCTGTCTACTTACTTTCCCTCTTTTAATCATGTTCACAATGATTTTTCCAGGGCATATTGATCATTCTGCGAGAGTCATGAAAATAATTACATGGAATAGATCCTTCAAAGGCATGCAAAATGGTGATGAAGGGAAGGATGACTTTGAAAATGATGAATGGGAGACCTTGGCAACTGTGGTAGATAAAATCTTAGCATGGGAGAAAAAGCTCTATGATGAAGTGAAGGTGCATCTCATTCCTTAATTTCTTTATGGCTACCAATATGAACTCTTATATGCTGGGGCGGTAATAAGGAAGTTTCATGATGAGTCCATCAAAATTTTAATTCTACAGCTTTTGAGATTATGCTTTATTGCTTTAGCAACTTATTTGAAAGGGAATAGAAGAATATGCGGAGTTTGGTCTGGTACATCTGCAACTTTTTTCCATTTTCTGCTGCCAGTATGTACTGGTTTTCAAATGTTTGCCCTTCTTGGCGCCTTATTCTAGTTAAAAGCGCAAAAGGCCTGTCCGCAGTCTCGAAGTTGGTCCCAGCACAGCAATAGTGCTTCAAGGTGTAACCAGGTGCAGTGCCTCGTCAAGGTGTGTGCCTTTGGCTCCTAAGCACAAGATGCCACCAGTGCAGAAGCCTGGCGTTCTTTCTGGAATCCACCGTATCTAGCTTCCAGTTGCTAAAATTGGACTGCCTGCGAGTGGGATTGCCAGATATGCTGCTATCCTCGACTCCTTTGGTGCTGCCATGTTGATGGCATTGATGCCTATCACTCAGGGCAAGCAGAGGAAGGAGCATGAGAGGGTGGAGCCTTACGGGAGAGTAAAGGATGAGGCAGCAGCTGCTGCTTTTTGAGTCCTGGACTGGTGGTTTATGAAGATGGTGGTGGATGAAGCACCCTCTTATTGTTCATGTAGGCAGCTTATGTGGACCCATGGGGAGAGTCCTGGCCTCCTGGTAGTGCCCAAGGGCATGGATTTTTATTGGGCTGTGGGATAAGGCAGTTGGTAGCTGAGGGATGTTATGGGCTTGTTGGACTGGTCCTCTCTGATCTCATTTGTGGCTGCTTCCTGCTATTTATTGAGTCGTGTTTGCGCCCTGTGCCTAAGGTGATTTTAGGACTTTGTGCCTCAAGTGTGCCTGATGCTTTTGAGTGCACTCTGGAAGACCCCCTGAGAAAGTCTTTCATGTCAAATTATGGAGTACAAACATATATGTACGGGAGTAAGGAATATGTAGTAGTGCATTTTTTTAGTATCTCAATGTGTGAATGTAGCTTATGGTCAATCAAGTTCATAGGTTTGCTGTCCAATTTTTTACCTGTCTATTCAGATCTTAAAATTTGAAGTTTGCGAGTACTTTTTGATATGGTTGCTTTAATATGGTTATTTTACATTTCTCCTAATATCTGAAACAACATGTAGTACCAATCACTTAAGTTTTCCAAAGCATTTATGCAGGGATCATGCAACTCTGATTTAGTCATAGCTTTTACATTGATGCTTGTTTCAACTGAATCATCGAAACTCTCTGGATTCCACTTGTCTGTTGCTAAAAGTTGTCCCCATTTGTACAGGCTGGTGAGATTATGAAGCTTGAGTATCAGAGGAAGGTTGCTTTGTTAAATAGACAAAAGAAACACAATGCTGCCATTGAGGTTCTGGAGAAAACGAAAGCTGCTGTAACCCACTTGCATACAAGATACATAGTTGATATGCAATCAATGGATTCAACTGTGTCAGAAATTCAGCATCTCCGTGACAATCAACTTTACCCAAGATTATTGGACCTTGCTGACAGGTAATTTATCTGCATTCTTTTTTCCCATCATGATGAGATTGCTAATTATTGTGGCAAATGGATTTCCAGATGTATTCTTAATTTTTATAACACCAATAGATTGCTTCTTTCCTGTTATGTAACTTAGTTGCATGCATTGTAGATGGCACACCTGAACGCCACACTCTTCTTTAGCCTTTTCCAATTTAGTAATCATTCAACGTTGGGCTTGCTCCACAGCATCGACAGTTTTATTGCCTAACCTGGCTCGCAGTGCATGGATAGGAAGTATGATATTTAACGACATTACATACTGTTGCTGGCTTTGTTTGATTTATTACTCTGTTAAATGAAATGATCTTATAGCGCACCAGTTTTATAATCTTTTTTTTTTCTGGCTTCTATCATTTCAGGATGGCAAAAATGTGGGAGGACATGCACATGCATCACGCTAACCAGCTGAAAACTGTGCTAAAGCTGAAGTCAGTTGACATTTCTGATGCCAATATTGAAACAAGTGATTATCACCACAGCCACACGCGCCAGCTGCGTGATATTGTAGATAAGTGGATCACAAACTTTACTGACCTCATGAGTTATCAAAAGGAATACATCAATGCTCTGTATGGCTGGTTGAAGCTGAACCTGATACCCATTGAGAGCAGCTTGAAGGAGAAAGTAGCATCACCACCCAGGATGCAGCAACCTCCTATCAAAGCCTTTCTTCAGGCCTGGAATGAGCACCTAACCAAGCTGCCTGATGATCTAGCCAAGACAGCCATTGTCAGTTTCCGAGCAGTCTTGGAGACTATATTAGGCGTTCAAGACGAGGAGTTGAAACAGAAGGAGATCTGCGAGCAGACTCGCAGGGAATATGCGCGGAAGGCCCGGGCTTTTGAGGACTGGTACCACAAGCACTCACAGCGCAGAGCGTTTGACGTTGATCCAGAGACCGGCGAGGGAACAAGCCACAAGGATGCAGTCACAGAGAAGAAATTCGCGGTGGAGAGCTTGAAGAGCAAGCTCGATGATGAGATTGAATCCCACAATAAGCTGTCGAAGCAAGTCAGGGAGAAGTCCCTGTCAATCCTGAAGGCACACCTGCCAGAGCTGTTCCGCGCCCTGGCTGACTTCTCCAATGCTTCTTTTGATATGTACTCGAAGCTGAGGCTTATGTCCTTGATGCAGGATCAGGGCAACAACTAGCTGAAGGATATGTACAGGAGTTAGATTGCTAGTAATATCCCCCCTCCCTCCTAATGTTGTACTGCTTGTGTTGTTCACCTACCCCCTTTTTGCGGTACATGTAGCTCTTTAGACGAGGACTGTTAGGGATGGTGGCTGTTCGTTTTCTTTATTTAATTTATTGAATTCTTCAGGTATTTCAGCATGAGCTTCTTTCGGAATTCGGATGGCTTGCTGAATTTAAAGTATGGCCTGTGGTGATGGCTGATGAAAACCTGTCCGTGGCATACGTTTTGTTGCGATATCCTCCGGCCTGCAGTTTCTTCATTCGTCTCTCCTCTTCCACCTGTGACTTGAGCATAAGAATATGCATCGGGTAAAAACTGCTTGTTGGCTGTATATTCTTTTTCACCCTAGGAGATAGGGATCGCATGCTTGCTTTTGACAAGTTCGAGTCCTCGAGCTGATTTGACTGCATGTAGATCAGTCCGGCCTTCATTGTAGTGTGTGGACGAAACCTCAAAGCATGATACCGCGAGATGACGAGATCATGTGAAACGTCCAAGCATGACCATCCCAATTGTCATGTGGTCATCGACAGCCAGCAGACTCCGAGTGGAGGCGCCGCATTCGTCGAGGCAGCTGGATTTTTTTAGCATGAAGCAGCTGAAATTTGGATAATTTCAGTCGACCAGTTCTGGCTACTGGCCACTGTATGTGCATCCAACTCCTCCAAATGAATAGAGCCATATTTTGTGTGCTCTCTTCCTCCCGCTGCGCGGAACCTTTCACCTTTGCTACACCAGTTCCATTGTCTCCGATGGCTCTTGTCCGCCGCGCCTGAATCTTTTGCCTGTCAACTGCCAAACATCGCCCACCGCCAGCTCATTCTTTCTCTCAACCGTACTTTAGCATATTTTTCGTTGAGACTTAAGAGGAGAATACCACCAGCTCACTCATCACCAGCGGCTTGAGCTATGCCGCTCCACCTCGATACCCCAACTCCCATTCCGACGAGACTCCTACGCAGTAGTTGACTCTGCAGCTGAGTCACTGACGTGTGGACCTGGTCCCACATGTCATGGTCCAACCGCACAAAGTACCGGAACCTCTTCCCTCCCATTCATCATCGGTCCTCCACCTCCTGACACGCATCTAAATGCAGGGTCCTATGCCGAGGGTGTGAGGCTATGCAAGAAAAAGCAGTACCGGAGGCGAGAACATGAACAACCAATGATAAGTTTTTTCGCAAAAAAAAAATGATAAGTTTGAGAAGCCATCAATATCGATATCCTCATATTCTAGGTAACTGGTTTAATTCCTCCTTTGTTAATTTTACAATACGAAAGCTTTATCGGGCCATAAAACATTCTTCATTTTGATGGTTGTGCGCCTGTAGCTTGTTGTCTTGTTTGTCAAGGACTAGAGCATTTCTAACGGACTGTGCATTCATACCTAACCAGGGATGGAGCTAGGATTGAAGGATTGCGAGGGCCAATCAGGTTAAATTAGGAAGCAAACACTAGAATATGGGCTTAAATTCTTCTTGATCTACAAGATTTTCAGTAGAAAAACAGAACCATGAGGGGGGCCATGGCCCCCTACTGACGTCCCTGTACCCAACACTAAGAATATGTCATTTTGGAGATGGAATTGGCTCTAGCAGATTACCAATTACATCCCACCATTAAAAATTTTTAATAACTTTTTGGTGATCTCATTGGGGAAATTCAACCAATTACATCCCCACCATCAGTACTTTTGGCGACAAGATATTTCATGAGAGCGAGAAGAGATAAGAGGAGAGGAGCTTCACCTACCTCCACCGTTGTTGTGCCATGGTCGGTTGTGGATGCGTTGGCAGGTTCTCCTCGCCACCTAGCGCAGATCTACGCGCCTCTAGGCTCCTCCTCCACCACCCACTTGGATGCACTGCCGCGTTATGCATCCGCTGCAGTGGCTATGACTCCCCCCCGGTCGATGCCTGCTGCGATGGAGGCGTAGGTTTGCAAGAGAGAAGGGCGAGATGTTGCCCTACAACCCAAAGAGATGAGTGAGGAAGGAGTGTGAAATGAGATCAAGAGGAGGAAGAGCTGACATGTAGGTCTTACATGTAGGTGAGATAATGGAGATTAGTTTTCGCTAGTTTATTGCAACGACAGTCACCAGAAACACAAAATCTGTTATTGGCAAAAGGAAAGAAACTTTGGGATGTATTTTTGATAGTATGTTGGAGATAATCTTACCATGGAATTTATAGTGATCGTCTTATATGCCACATTAGGCATTTCTAAGTAGGATTTAGGTATTGCGGAGACAGGGGCAGATCATATCTAGCATCGGGGCGGACGGAACTCGAACCCTTCCTACCCTTGTCGAAAGTATGGAGCCCCTGCTAAACCCCTCTATAAATTCACATCCATTAAATCTTGAAAGGAGAGGGTCTAGAGGTAGAAAATCTTGAAAGGAGAGGGTCTAGAGGTAGAAAATGAAGAGAAGGAGCTCCTCCGACAATTTTTTTTCTAGACCCCCCACCGTGTGGAGATGAGATCGAGGCTGATAAAAAAAGGTATCATAAGCTACTCTTACACCATCGAATGAATTGTCATTGGTTTTGAAACTCACAACATTCATTTGGTACACGTACAAATTAGATCTTGTGTCTGAAAGCATCCAGCCCTATAATTTTTTCAATCAATATAAAAGATATGGACTAACAATTTGGTTTGAGATATGGGAGAAGGTTAGTCTTTGCGATAAAATGATGCTACGGTGAGCTTGGATGAGAATGTATGAAGAATTGCTCATAGGGCTCTTCAATTTAACCAATCGTGAGGTGATTAGAGGATAGTATAGGACCTGATTAGTAGGCTAGATAGCCATACTATCAATGGGACGATTATGTGGACCACTTTGCTCAAACAATTATATTATGAGGGTTAACTTCATTTGACAGTGTGAAAAAGAAAGCGTTCATAAATCTATTGAAAATGGTAACTTGCGTAAACGACGGATAGACCGACCTTGAACAGCGATCTAACTTCACTCATATTAGATAGGCTTGTTTGTTCCGGTGCTAGGCGAAAATTGGTGGTGATTTAACTGTCCAGGGTGGTGGTTTGACCGCCGGTTAACCTACAGTAACACAAGTGACGAGTATGGTCTGACTGCGGTTAGATCACCATAGGTGTGCAGTTAGATGATCCTCAAGCGAGGAAAATGTCAAAATGTGAAGCGATAGTAGGGGAATGTAGTTGGTTGGGTGGATGATAGTTAGATGCAAAAATCCAATTGAGGGGCATTAATTGTAACATGGGCTGCTTTCGGCCTAGAGGATTATACTTTTTGTGGCTTTGAGACTGAGAATTCCGGCTGGGGCGGCCACACGAAAGGAAATGCGGCCCATTAAACAAACATCGATGGCCCAAACCCTCTTATACGGGTATACCGAGTTCGCGATCACTCCCACTGCAACGCTCCGCAATCGCCGCCATGGCCTCATCAGTTGCTGCCGACTTGCCGGTATCATCTCCGATGCGGCTGCCCCCTCAAGTGAGCGTCAAAAGATGTATTCTAAGATCTGCCATCAATTGTTCCGTGAACGAATTAATGTGCTCGGAGCAATATCATCAGTTGTCCCACAAACGAAATTGATTTGTTTTGCGTATATAGAGGTGTTTATGAGGATTGGGGGGGGGGGGGGGGGGGGGGGGGGGGTGTGGTTTGCCAGGACGCGGGCGGCGGGAGTGTTAAAATCTGAGTAGGAGTTTAGCCGCTTCTTGATTTTCGGTAACTAGCTTGATGTTGACATGTGGGAACACGAAATAATTCATGAATGAATTTCTCTCGGCAATTCTGAAGTACCGACGGTCTGCACCATTGAAGATCCAATCATTCCTCTTAGTCAATATGCTCCAAGACATGGACACTACTATTTGATCTCCGTGAAGGATGGAACAGTCAGGGATCGGGAATCGTTTCAAGGGCTAAAGCGCTTGGAAGGTCCTGAGGTGTTTTGGCTAATTGGTTCCAATGGAAACTCCAGCAAGCCCGTGCAAAGTTGCAGGCACGAAGAGATGAGCAACAGTTCCTTCTCTTTGCAAGATAACTAAGACGGGAGGTCCTTGTTCTTCGGTCCTAACAATCCTTGCGGGTTGTCATCGGCACCTCAGCGGAGTGGATTTTTTAAAATGGAATTGTCTCCGACTTCTACGACCGCACACGGTCTCGACGGAGTGGATGCTGTTGCAATGTCATGGAATGCTGAGAGCTCAATTGAGATCGTGAAATGCACTATCACAAAAACGATTTCCATGGGCGGTTGAAACAACATTTCCAGGGGCGGGCGCACTACCCGCTCCTGGCTTTCGCAGCTACAAATAGCTGTTTGCAGGAGCGGGTAACAGGCCCGCCCCTGTAAAGCCTTTTCAGGGGCGGGTCACCCTGAAATGTTATCTTTAAGGGTGGGTGATGCTATGACCCGCTCCTGCAAATTATTTTTCAGGGGCGGGGATACCCCCGCCCTTGGAAACGTCGTTCTCGCCAAAATTTTATACTATTTTCACACCAAATTTTTAAAATGTGGTTTTCAATCAACCCATTCAGATCCAACACTCGAAGAACACTGCATATACAATAAAATATATATAACCAGTTCCTACATTAATAAGGAAAGAGTAGGGGTACATCCATGCATGTTACATATTTCATACTACTCCAACTCACTTCCTTAGATATAGAACATAGTTAAGGTCTCCAATCGTCCAGCCTAAAACTTCATTAAAATAAGTTAGAGCACTGATGAGTGCGCTCTCCTCTCAGTAGTCACAATCACATTCACTACAAGAAATGTGTTAATCTATGACGAAAATTTTATGACATTCGTTCTCGTCATAGATCTATGAAGTTTCTGGCTGAAAACATCGTAAAGTTTCAGATCCAAGCAAATTTAGTGATAAAGTTATGGAACATCATAAAAGTTGCCACTGTAGCTAAAAAGAAATCATCACTCGCAGTTACGTAGTGGTTTTGTGACAATATAAGGTCCGTGAAAACGTCATAAACCAACCAGGATCCCACATGTAAGCATTTGTGAAAAATAAGGTGTGCAAAAACGTCATAAACCGAGGGAATCCTCCATGCAAGCATGGGTTGAGAAATAGTATTCCAATTCATCATAAAATCTAGTAGGGTTCCAAAGTCAGTATGTGATAAAATGGAGGAAAATAAAAAGGTAAGAGTGTCCAGAGCAGGGGTCGAACCTGTGACCTCTTGATTCTGACGAGTCAGCACTACCACTAAAACATAATGCAATTTATGATTTTTGAACAAGGCAACTTTTTTATATTACAGTTCTAATAAGTGTGGTCCATTTCGTAGTTATAGGCCAGAGCAACGGGTATACCTGCAACGATGTACATTGTAAGGGACTCCCCGGCACACTCCTGTTGGCTGTGGAAAAGACTTGAGCCTCGAGGCGTTGGTGCGCAGATCTGCAACGGGCAGCAAGAATGGCGCATCCTAGCAGCAAAGGGAGGAGTATGAGCCACGGTCAGGTCAGTCTCCTATTTTGTGCCACTATTTTCCCCTTTTGTGAGAGGGAAAGGGATTTTCTGGAATTGGGGATTTGGGTTGAAGGCAGTTGATTCTTATTTCATCCTAAATTTAGGTTTGCATCCGATTGGTGTTAGAAGTTGATAGGCTATAGTTTATGAAGTGCAAAACTAAACTTTGATTTCAAGTTACATTAACTTTTTTGAAGATTCCGAGTATTCCATCATCTTTTTGCATTGGTAGCTATTGCTCGGAGACATCTTCCCACGACACTACCCGTTGGCATCCTAAAAGCAAGTGCAATCATGAGTTGAGAGCCGTCGGTTTGGTTGCTGCCCAAAGGTAATGACTACCTGCTTCACAGAGATATTGGTTCTGTGGTTTCATGTTACTGTTATCAACGTCAATGTGTAAAGGGGCGTTTAATTTGCAGGATGAAAAGAAGCAATGCAGTTACATGACCTGGATTTTTCTAGAATGGGATGATAGAGCCTTTGGTGTTCTATGAAGCTCATGAAGAAGAAGGTGCAAGATGAGGAGGATGCAAAGAAGTGGGAGGAAGAATTGGCAAAAGCTAACAGTGAGCTTAGAGAGATTAGGAATGAGTTCGAGACGGTGCGCCAGCAAGTTCAAAAGGCTACTGCCAAGCTGAAGTTCGTTGGGAATTATAGGCACAATGTCAAACTCACGCACGTGCTGCTTGCTTTATTTGTTGTTGTCGTGGGGTTGATGCTTGGTGGCAAGGCTAATTAAGTAGATGGTGAAGTTCTTAGCTATGGTGAACAGTCTTAACATAGTTTCCTTTGTCTATATTTGTGATGCTCCTATCTATGGTCAACCATCTGAATTTTTTCTAATTTTGTCAATTTGTAATGGTCCCGAGGCACTTGCAAAAAAAAGTTGTTTGTGAAGTTATAAGTGTTTTTACTACAGGAATACTTTGGTGAAAGATTGATAAAAATATGGCAAGAAAAAAGTGACTCCTTAAGAGTCGAACCCGAGACCACATGTTTGTGGTGGGCAATCCATACCACTAGACCAACTGCACGCTTGAGTAGGAGCTGGCTTCACAATTCTTTGTGGAAATGAAAATGTGCCACCGAGGTGGGCGTTGCCTACTCCTCGTCGCCGTTCATCTGCAAATTGACGATTCAGATCGACCATTCGATCCCACGGCCTTCGGCAGTTGCTGTATTGGTTCTTGTTCCCGCGCATTCCGTCGAGCCGGTTGTCATCCTTGAAAAGCGCCAGTTGCCTAGCTTCCCAGGGAAGCCATCGCAACTTCTCATGGAAGGCAAGGAACTCCTTATGTAATCACTATTTCTCCCAACATCGGCGTCATCACCAGTTCCACTACCATCCGGTCCCTAACGCGCGTGCCTCACCCCTGCAGCCCGGCTGATGCCATGAAGCGATTCGTCTCCTCCTCGGCCCCTGCCTCCACCGGTTCCCCATCGCGCCACCTCTCCCACACCAGCTCCCCCGCGCACAACAAGCGATCCTCCAGCGCCTCCTCCTCGCTGTCGCGCTCCCGTGGCGGTTTCTCGTCACGCTCCCACCGTGCCACTGGCTACACCAACTTCTCAGCATCGCTACAATGCTACATCGACGTGGACCTCAACTCGTCATCGTGCTCGTTGTTGGGATCACGCACTGATACCGCTGACCTCAACCCGCCGTCGCTCGCAGATGCTCGCCGCGGAGCTGCTGGGGGCTCCCCGACACGTTCCCAGCTTCCTCCGGCGGTAGGGGTGGCTTCCTCCACCCCCGCGCCCCCGTCACCACCCTGGAAGTTGACCTTGAAGGTGACCCTTCCAGCTGATGCGTTCAACTCCGAGTTCGAGTCCTAGACTGAGACAAACTCATCTGACGATCGTCGCCGCAGCTACCCCATGCCCTTCCCCCGGAGCGATTCTCTGCGCATCTTCCGCCACGCTGACAACACCTTCGCCTGCCCCGTCTGCCCTGGCATGAGGCACCAGTGGAAGATTCTGAATGAGGTCAAGGACCATGTCATGGGGATGGCAACGTCCGCACCCTTGAGGGGCAAGAACAAGAAGAAATGGAGTCGCCACCTTGTCGTGGCTTGGAACAAGGGGTGGCTAGGATGAGCGAGCCGCGCCGGTGGAAGATCAATGTAGTTATCTTTGCTATGCTATTAATTAGTAACTTTAGATTTTTTTGGAACCCTAGCCATCTTTGCTATGCTGTTATCTTTTGTTTGTAAGATCAATGGACTCTTTCCTTTGGTTGGAAGATCAATCCCCTATTTTTGTGCTCTGATTGTTTTGTTTCCTCTCCCCACCCTTTCTCTCTTCCATGGTTCCCGTGTAGACATATTGGTCCATCCTATTCACTTTTCCTATAATGGATCATACATCTGCGCATATTTTTCCCAAAAATTGTAACGAATTCTAATTTGTACCCGAGGATTAATGTGGCAACCATCCACGTTCCAACACCATGTAATGTCACATCCTCCACGTCCACACAGCCAGTTTTCCTTGATTCTCATGTAGGCATGGTTACTTGAAACCACTTTCTAGTCTTCCCTCATTTATTTCCCAATGGGTCGTTCTCCTACTCGCATGCCCCGAGAAACCAAGATGGATCAAATTTTATGTTTCATTTAATGAGAATGTAGTTAGAATAGTGCATTAGTTTTTGAGAGGTTGAAAATCAATATGGGATGATTATTAACAAATACTAATGTGATCCTATTTGACTCTCTCTCAGAAGTAAGGAAATCCTTGGTCACCTTGCTTGTTCGTTCTCTCCGCTGTCATCTCCTCCAATGGACACTACCGTTCCTCGCATCCCTCACATTCGAGCCGAGGGGTCGCGAGGGAGGTCCTTGACGCTCCGTGTCACACCGCTACCGCTGGGCACCACAGTGCAGTGATTGCGGCGCCACCGAGGCATTGTAGTGGAGGATGGGCCCGATGGGGCCCCGATCGCTCTGCAGCACCTGCAGGGGTTGTCACAGGGTCACCGGGGAGCGGTGGGGGAAGCCCCGACGCCATCAGCAGGAGATCGCGACCACTGTCTCGAATCAGCCACCGTCAACACCAGAAGGTGGCATCCGATGTGATGAGGACATTGCCCTGCTGGACACACATGAGTCATGGTCTTCCCCAAGTCACAAGTCGTCAGCAACTCGGTCGTCACGTTTGGTTCGGATTCAGCCAACACCCATGCATGATTTCGACCATATCTCCCTCATACGACATTAAAACGAGGCGTTCTTTGATGAGTTGGAAATGGGACAATGACGCCATTCTTTTGGTTCTAGTCCTAGCTCTAGAAGGTTCATGGATCATTCTGTGTGACCATGACAAGGTGCTGCGTCACCTGTTTGGGCCAACTTGGCCTTGTATCGTGTCGGGCCTTAAGCCCATGTTGTAGGCACCTTCCCCTTGGTCGCCCCCAACCCTAGGACGCCCCTTTGTGTATAAAACTCGGTAGCCGCCACCTTTAGAACTCAGGTTTTGTTTAGTTCTAGTTTTCCATCGAGAAATTGAGATTGATTCATTGTAACTGTGGTGACAAATCCGTTTACAGTGATCTAGGACCCCTGTTCTTGTTCTCCTCGCCTGTGAAAATTAGTCCGTTCGAATCGAGAGCTTGAACCCCATATTGATCTTTGCTTCATCCATATTTGCAATTTCAGATTGCGTGTTTACCGTTCTCTTGCTTGTGTTTTTCAATTCGCTTGCAGGGAAAGCCTTTTTGACGAGGTCAATCAAGTTGTGCTTGGTTGATAAGCAATGGAGCAGTGGTGTAGCGGTTGCAGTGTTCGAATTATGTTTGATTTGAAGCCGGATCATCAACGTCGGGTCTCCATCAAATCGTGTGTATCTATACCTATCGGAAGATTGGGCCAGTGCTATATCAAGTGGTATCAGGATTCCAGGTTAGCCGTGAGGTATACTATCATGTTTCCCCTTTAGATTCAGTTCATGTTCATCACCTATAGTCCATCAAAAAGCCCAAAAATATTTACACTTTCCGCTGTGCTATCACCTTTTTTAGCCTTTGCAATTTTTGTTTCAGATTCGCTTTGTTGAGTTCGTGTCTGTGGTCGTAGTTCAATCACGCCATTGCTAGTTGTTTGTTTCCACCGCTATCCCATCCACCATTACCCAAACAACAAGTCGAGCCACCACATTACTTGAGTTGCCCCATTAGCCGCCTTGTGTGAACTGTCGCTGCGCAAACCCTAGATAGGTTGCAAGCCGCATTGTGCCGCCTTTGCATCGCAACCCTTCTTATTTCATGTGGCGCATACCTAGTGCTGTATACCAGGGAAGTTTTGCCCTTGGATTTGTTGCTGCGAAGCTTTGCTTAGCCATGATCGGCGTTGCAAGGATAAGGAAGCTTTGCCCTAGCTGCCGCCGTCTTACCAATCGAGTTGTGCCTTCCAAAAACCCTGCTTCGGACGACCTTCCTTAAAATAGGCATAACTTTTCGCTCAGAACTCTGATTGAGGTGAATTTTTTTTCAAATTTTTAGAATGCTTTTCCCTCAGAGTATTCCATTGTAGCACATAGATCATCATAGCTTTTCCCTTAGAGTATTCCATCCATGGTTTCTCAATCTGTTGATCGGCTGCGAACTAACTAGGGTTCTCTATCTAGCTAAATGGATCTAATCCTATCATGAAGCATGAATTGCATTTGAAGGGTAACCTTGATGTAAAGACTGATATCTTGAATAAGGGTAGATCACATCCATAGATATATATGATATAACACAACCAAAGGTAGCATGAGCCTATTGTCTTCTTGTTGTAGCTCCAGCCAAAGTGGTAACTGTTGACACTCATTATTGACACACTTTTAGTGCCATTTAAGTGGTGTTTTCATACATATTCTTCTACTAACCCGCCACTTGGCACCTGAAATAACCCTATTTTTGCATATGCATTGTATTTTGGAGGACATTATGTTTTTTAGGAAATTGGACCTAAAATATATTTTTGGATAAAGCCCTGAATAAGCAACGAACGTGTCAAAGACGAAGGCCAGTGGGCTCAGAAAGAGCCTAGGCTGATCGGCCTAGTGAAGCCCAAGCCGATCAGCTAGGGGTCTTCTGGCCCCCTCCAACTCTCATTTTTGGCAAGCAGTCCGCAGATTACTAAAGGGCTAAGATTGTGAAGATATGGAAAGTATCACTTCGGGATCAAAGAGGAATCGAAGAAGATCAAGCGGAGATTTGGAAAGTTATCAAAGATCAATCTCATTCTGAAGCTATCGACATGCCTGGCCCACATGCATACAAAAATAAGCTTCGGAACATCAGAGGAGACTTGGCGATGAAGTTGGGCACGAGGGGATAAAAGGAAGGGCGAGGCCGATCGGCCTGGAGCCCCCCAGGCCGATCGTCCTGAGGCTTTCTTTGCTCCCCTTGCCTTCCAATTTTTATCACGCACTCTCCAGACTATAAATATCTAAAAAATTCACTGAGACCTGAGATCAATCCACCAGAAGTTGACGAATAGAGGGACACACACCAGAGGGAGCTGAGGGCCACTGCAAGTCTTCGAGGTTGTCTAGGAGGTGGCTTATGCTAGACCCTAGCCGCCGTGGTCATCTCTACACGGCAAAGCCATGGTGGAGTTCTGGAGCCAAGCCTTGTGATCATCAAGGCTTATGTACACATGATGGTGATATCAATCTAATCTTTTGCTTACTTTGATCTACTATGATGCATTCTTATTCTCATACGTTTAGCTACCATATGTTCTTAGTAGGAATAGATGTAATCATGGTGATTAGTCTATATCTTGTAGATACATTTTAGTAGTGCGAAGGAAGTCGGTATTATTACCCTTGCGTGGTCACAACATGTGGGAGGGAAAAGGCCGAACAATTGCGTAATGTTGAGTAGGATTGATGGCGACTATTGTAGGAGTTGTTGGGGTAAATCTTTGGGAAACCGGAGGCGTCAACATGCACCTCGTAGTGGCAACCACAAGAAAGTAGGCCGCTTGCGAGCCACCTTTCTGAGAGATGGCTCTTTATCAAGGTACGAGATATGTTGGTTACCGCTTTGGCTGGAACTACGACGAGAAGATGATAGGCTCTTGCTATCCTTAGTGGTTTTATATCATATATATCTGTGGATGTAATCTACCCTTGTTCATGATATCAATCTTTACAGCAAGGTTACCCGTCATATGCAATCTATGCTTCATGTTAGGATTAGACCTGTTAGATTAGATGGAAAACCCTAGTCAGTTCACTACCGATCGACGGATTGATAAACCTTGAATGGAATACTGTAAGGAAAAGGCTATGATGATCCATGCGCTTGTGGATCACAAGTTGGCATGATAACTGCCATCAACAAGCTTTTCTAGTGCTGTTGTCGGGGGATCGACAACTCGAACCCTGGGGCAATCTATCTAATTTTTTTTCAGACTAACCCTAATTCTTTTTATTGCATATACCCTATTTTTCTTGTTTGCGTTCTTGAAAGCAGGTAAATACTAGATGCGAGATGATCGAACATGGACTTCATCAAGTCTCAATTCACTCCAATAAGATGATGACAACATCAAGCTCGACTCTTTAGTAGTAGGTGCTAACTTTGTTAGTGGCCTAGCATCTGCTATTGAGTCCACACCAATGAAGACAATACAAATGATGATACACAAGGTATGCCGCTATGTCAATTAATTTTTTAAGACTAATGTTTCTTCGAGATTTATTTGTTCAAGTAATAGGTGTTGGGTCATGCCCAAAAACTTGCGAGTTGGATCATCAACATCTCAGGTTGAACGTTGCTGTGGTGATTAATTTTCTACCCATGATTAGAGATGTACTGATATGAACCCATGGGGTTGATTCCCGATCTTTCGATGAGAGAAAGGGGATAACTTGATTTGGGGATGGAGATGACGTTCATGGCTCGACTACAACCATCCAAGGATGTTGCGTCTTAGCAACCGGTACACCACCTCCAATGGTCGCTGCGATCTTGTGGAGCACGATCAACCAAGCCACTAGGATAATTCCTGGCAGCAATCTAGGAACAAGCAAGAACAAGCAACTCAATTGCAAATATGGAGATAAAAACCAATCTAAAATCATAAAGTTAGACTTCTGAATCAAGTAGAACGGATGGTCTAGTCGACACACGTGTCTACAAGGAAGTAGCAATGGCTAAACTTTCAACAAAATAAAACCCAATCTGTTTGTGGTGGCTCTAATCCTTATTAATACCTAGGAGGATGACCAGGGGGGTCCTGGTGTTGTGCTCCAACCCTAGGACACGTCTTTATTGGACCTGACTTGATAGAAGGCCCATCAGGCCAAAATAAGGTGATGCAACACCATAGGCAGAAAATGTCTTTGTAACAAATTGATGATTGCGACCACTTCAAAAAGGATATGCACATGAGTCCACATTCATATAAAAATTGAATTTATAAGGATTCCATGAAGTACTTGAATGTCCAAAACAGAGTCCAGATGAAGTCGTGGTGGTCGTTAGAAGTTGCCGCTATCCTGCAGTCCGAATCAATCTCCAAAACATGTTGGATTTGATCTGTTTCTTTCCTTGGGCCAAAAGTGACGTGGTAGCCTGGTGGGGGATGCTGGGAATTTTTGGACTTAGTCCTCAATCCTGTTCTTTGGTCCTCCATGCCTTCCATGTGTGTTTAACTCTCTTTTTTATTCATGTATGTATTTCTAAAAATGACAATGAACACACATCATGGTGCAACATCAATTCATCAATATTGTCAAATACAATTATGACAAAGATTTGTTTTACCTTTGAATATATAGATCTAATGTGGTTGTATCCGAGCAAGTGATGTCCTCATCATTCTCCCCTTCTTGGCTGCAAGTCGTCCTCGACTTGCTTCAATAGCATTCAAAGATGCTTGCTTCGATATTGGAACATGGAGCGATGACTATGCTGCACGGCCACAACCAGCAATGCTCCCCTTCTTTGGGCTGACCCTGTTGCTTAAGTGAAAAACTAGGAAAACTTTTCAAGACATTATTAGTGTTAGTGCAGCCCCTATTTGATCATGGTATTGTAGCCCAAAAGAATATTTTAGATTAGAGTAAATATAAACTTTATGGACCAAATATTCTCCTTTGCTTTCATATTTTCCAATTGCATGAAGCGAACAATGATTAAAACTTGGCAAACTAGAATCGAATTTAAGTTTCTCTTTTAGACAATTTAGATTACATAGAATATCAAATTCAATATAACCCAATATATTTAAAGAGGACAACAATTATCGTTCATCTTGAGCACAAGTAATAGGATGAAAAAGCTTTTCTTCAGCACATTTGTATGGTTCGAAACCAAAAGTATCACATTTATTCACTACTTGTGGCATAGGAGTAAAATAATCATCAGCACACAAGTCCTCTTTATCACAAGGAACAACAAGTAATTCATTTTGTGATAAGGAAAATCAGTAGTGGGTTCCACTATTTGTTGCTTTTCATTAGCATGCATAGTGGACAAATTTTGGACATTATGGGTCACATCATTCTTGCAAGTATTCACAAATAATAGAATCTCCTTTTTAGCATTGAGAGCAAGACAAAACAATCGACCAATATAGCGATGTGATTTGCTACTTAACAAGGTTCAAATTTCAAAATTGAGCTCTTTCATGAACCTACTCATAACATCTTACATGCATTCATCTAATCAACCATACATGATACAAATTTTAAAATCATGGAAGTATTGTTTCACAGTCTTACTACCCTATTTTAGTTTCTCCAGTTTGTTAAGCAAATGATCAACATAATATGAGGGAATATATGCATCTCGAAAAAGTATTTTAAAATCTTTCCAAGTTGGTCGAACTTTGTTGTGCCTACAAATATGTTTCCATTTAGTCAAAGCATATTTCATTAAAGCATTAGAGGCAATATAAATCTTTTGTTTCTCGGAAAGGCCATACTCATCAAATTCGTTATCTACTTTTAGCTCTCAATCAATGTATGCTTTAGGATCAAACATACTGGCATATAACAGCAAGTGTTGAATGACAGCCAGAATATGAGGGTGTAGTTTCATCAGCTCAAAAATATCCGTATCACCTGCCATGATTAGTAGAAAATAAGAAACACAAAAATAATATGGTTCCTCCTATTAACTACTATGTGTCGATTGTTATTCTCTCAAACTCAACTTGTTTAAAATAAGCCCTTACAAGTTCTTACCAAGCCAAACATATGGTGATGGCAACCAACAAGTCTGCAACCATGGAATGAAGTGTATCGGTGCTGCAGTAACAAAAACCTGTCAAGCTGTAGTCGAACATGTGGAGCTATAGATGGGCTGAAGCAAGGGAAAATACTAGCTCCATGTTAGTCACAAAAGCAAGCTGAGTAATCGTTCAACAATGGTACTGTGCTGGTCCTAGGCTATACCATGCTAGAGACACGAGCCTGAACACAAAGGAAGTTACAAAGCACCACCAAAAGAAGAGAGGAACAAAAGGAACAATCCTTGTTTGGTTTTTTTCGTTGTTTCTATTTTTTCTTTTCATTTCCTTTTTCTTTCTTTCTTTGTTTTACATAATTGTAGTAGCAACAACTAGCTTGGAATTCACGACAAACTGAACAAAATTGGAATATTGATAGATATGAAATCAACAAACAGCAGCGACAATGATGGAAGCGATTAAAACGTGATAAGAACTCAAAACTTGTAAAGACTAGATACTAAGACCAGCAACTTGACACAACTGATGCAACTGAAGACTCAACAAACCCTAACTAAACTACACTAGTAAAAGGCCCAAAGGGTCTTTAGGTTTAAGAAAAACTAATCTACTAATTTTTTGGCTTTTTTGGATCTACAAGAGATTAAAAATAGCAAAGAACTAGAAGTCTCTCACTAATCAACATTGCTCTGATACCAACTGATATGAACCTGTGGGGTTGATTCCCGATCTTTCAATGAGAAATGGGAGATAACTTGATTTGGGGAGGGAGAAGAAGTTCACAACCCGACAATCATCCAAGGATGCTGCGCCTTAGCAACCGATACACCACCTTCAATGGTCGTCGCGATCTTATGGAGCACATTCAACCAAACCACTAGGGTAATTCCTGCAAGCAATCGAGGAACAATCAAGAACAAGTAGAACAAGCAACTCAATTGCAAATATGAAGATAAATACCAATCTAAAATCACAAAGTTGGGGTTCTGAATCGAGTAGAATGGATGGTCTAGTCGACACACGTGTCTACAAGGAAGTAGCAATGGCTAAACTTTCACCAAAACAAAATCCAATCTTTTTTGGTAGCTCTAATCCTTATTAATACCTAGGAGGATGACCAGAAGGGTTCTGGTGTCATGCTTCAACCCTAGGACACGTCCTTATTGGACCCGACTTGATACAAGGCCTATCAGGCCAAAATAGGGTGACGCAGCATCGTAGGCAGAAAATGTCTCTATAATAAATCGACGATTGTTGCTGCCTCAAAAAAGATATGGATATGAGTCGAGATCCGTATGAAAATAGACTTGATAAGGATTCGATGAAGTACTTGAATGTCCAACACGGAGTCCAAATGAAGTCATGGCAGCCGTTAGAAGTTGCTGCTGTCCTGTAGTCCGAATCCATCTCCAAAACGTGTTGGATTTGATCTCTTTCTTTCCTTTGGCCAAAAGTGACGTGGTGGCATGGTGGGGGATGCTGGGAATTCTTGGACTTGGTCCCCAATCCTATTCTTTGGTCCTCCATGCCTTCCATGTGCGTTTACCACTTTTTTTCATCCGTGTATGTATTTCTAAAAATGACAATGACCACACATCATGGTGCAACATCAATTCATCAAATGTGTCAAATATAATCATGACAAAGACTTGTTTTACCTTTGAATCAATAGTTGTAATGTGGTTGTATCCAAGCAAGTGATGTCCTCACATGTATAATAAAGGAAAATTGAATATTCAGAAGTTCCATCAAGTCTTCTTTTCAACACATCAAGAATTGATAATTTTGGAGATCCGTAGAAGGAGTTATGATAAAATCTTTGAACACTGCGCGTTTTGAAATCAGCTTGGGACAGAACGTAGTGCCAGACTAAAATAAGCGTAACTCTTTCATCCGAAATCCATTTTGGGTGATTGACCACTTGTTGGAAAGGGAATTTGATCCACTTGTTGCAAATGAATTAAATGGAGAAGAGGTAGGAGCGAATGATGAAGAAGGTGGTGATGATGTTGAGGGATGATTGGAGGCCTCTCTGCATAAAAGACGATGACTTGAAGTTGATCAAAACTGGAGGCAACAAGATTAGAAGCACCATGACACTACCAAGATTCTCCAGTGGGATGCTCAAGAAGCTTCAAATTGAGTGATGCAATCAAGGAAGAAAATCACTCAGATCATCGACACAAAGTGCAAGAGCCTCCTCTGATCCCTACACCTTGGCTAAAGTAAGAATTATGGAGAAGACACATCATTACCTCCATGCTACTTGCTAGTGCAGTAATGGTGATGATCTTGAAGCCAAAGGATGTGAGACATAATGCCCCAAAGACCACAAGATCAAGATCATCAACATCTGTTGATCAATTCACGACAAGCTACTGTTGTCATCTATATTTTTGCTCGACCTCAGAGGACAATAAATGAATTTTTTTGGATATTCAGAAGTCCCATGAAGTCTAAGTTCCAACGAATCAAGAATCAAGAAAATCGGAGATTCCTACAAGCGGTTATGGCCAAATGATTGAAGGTCCCACGTCCTGAAGTTATTCTGGACAGCACGCAACACTAAAATAAAACAGTCATAACTCTCCCATTCGAACTCCATTTTAGATGAATGACTACTCGTTGGAAAGGTAATATCATAAAATTTTCAAATAGAGCTATATTTCAGTATATGTTCTGTTCTGGATGCAGGGGAAAATTCATGAAGATGAGGTAGCCACAAGGCGATGAGAACAAGACGAAGGAGATGAGGATGACAACAATGAAGAGAAGCTTGAGCAATGCTTTCATCAAGCATACATAATCAATTTTAGAAGCCTAGAACAAAATAAAAACCCCCGGAGCATTGGCACATGAAGACATAAGCAGGCTACATCTAAAGAAAGTGGTGTTAGAAGCGAACCATGAAGGATTACAAAAGATGACATCAAGCTGCATGGATACTTTGGATTCTCACGCAAAGGACCATGGCCTCACATGAACATTATCGAGGTGAGAAGTCTAGCTACATGACTTTAACTAAAGCATTTGTGGGAGGCAACCCGTCTTTTTATTTATTTTCTTTACTAAGATGACGATCTATATTATGCTTTTTAATCGAAACCATCAAGTAACATTGTACCATTGCTCTAACAAATTCTGCAACCACATGTTGTATGCTTTAAATAATATTGAGGGAGCACTTTGTTACTTGATCTTGGAAAACTTATAGACCCTCTTTTGTGTACCATTAGTGTTTAGAGTCTTTTCTTTGTGTCTTTTTAAAGATAAAATATGAAGCATGGCACAACCCCTTTGATTCTAAACTTGTGGCTAGTTAAATTTAGGCTAACTTTTGTTTTGTTTTAGACCACGTCCATATCATGTCATATTGTTTTGTTTATCCACCTCATGTTGCATTGCACTTTCATGTTGTTTTTATCAAAATCTTTCTCCACCTAAGCCTTCCTATCATCCCAGCCGAAAACCAGAGCCAACAGAGGTTGGATTAACTTGTGTTGATCAGCTTGCTGCACCATTCAGATCAGCCTGAGTTATTTTTTCCTCTGTTCTAACTACACCCATACCCAGAGCCATCCTAAAACCATAGTTTTTTTTCATAAAAAAAACAAACCCTTTCTTTTGTTTTTGTTTTTTTTTCAAAACTCCCTTGGTTAGAATTTCTATGCTTGATTTCTCTCTTCAAAATTCTTGTTTCAAGCCAAAAATATAGGATTCCTATGAACCTACCCTTAGCCTTGTTAGTTTGGTTGTTGGAGATTTTTGATGAATGATTTTCTTGTTGACATTGCTTGACTTCTCATGTAGTGGCCAGCCTTGCTTTGTCATTTTAAGCAGTTCTTTTTGCTAATTAAAGAACAACATTGATAGTGTTTTCGAACTTTCTAGCCCCTATTTTTGCTATCCCTTTTGCATGTGCATTTGCAGTTGTTCCATCATTCATGTGTTAGCTTGGATTTCTCCTTAAAACTTTTATGATGAATGCTTTCATATCTATATTAATGCTTCCAGGGCATTTTGCCTTTGCAATTTTGTGTAAACGTGGTGTTTAGACTTGATTGCAGACATCATCATTCAGTTTAATAAACCTTGCTAGCTTTTCACATTGTCTCCATTTTGCATTGGTTAGTTTATAAGCTTTGCAATGCGCTTTATTTTTCTTGTGATGTAAAGAGTTATTGATCTTGGGATAAGCATGGTGTTTGACCTTGATTAGCAATTTTTTTATGGCTATGGAAGATTTCAGCAACCTAGTTGTAAGTATGGTGCTTAGAACTTGGTGCAAATATTGTCTTTGTTTATGATCCTACCTATCATTTGCATTCACACTTGCATTCATGTACACTCACTAGGTTTTTGTTTTATTGGATTAGCTAGGCCACAAGTTAAAGTGTTAGGGTTGTTGTTGGTTTGTTGGCGATTACTTCTACTCCCGACAGTCACCTTAGGGGTAGTTTGTGCACATAAATTCTTTTGCAAGCATGGTGAAACGCTTTCATGAAAAGAGAAGACATTGAAGGACAATAAAGGCGACAAAAGTGAAGAAGCATAAAGATAAGCTCCGGACGCTGAGAACAAGGATTTCAACAATCACAAGAAGCTTCATCTTTTTCTTCCATGCCTAGCACAATGCTAAGCATGGGGGAGGATTTGGCGGACGAAGATATGGATATAAGGATCACGGTCGGTAGAAGATGCTCATTTTTTTTTTCTTCCATGCTAAGCACAATGCTTAAGCATCGAGGAGGCTGCGCTACACTTCATCACAAGCATCAAAAGGACGGTAAATTGTTCCTCAACCTTCTCTTTGTCCATCTCTTTCTAAATGCTTGTGTATATAAGCCTTCAACCATAGGCTCAATGCAACATTTGTATATCTCTCCCTATAATAACATGGCTACTAGGAGTACAACCTAGTTTTTGTTATTTTTAAATCATGATCACCATCACCTTGTGCTCATCACGATGCTAATAATTTTGGTATAATCTTGCTTATGGAAAAATGATGAAGGTTGCTGCTTTGTTTTACCTACACAATGTTGTATATGACTTGACTATATCTATATGTGTAATGAACTTCAATTGATTAAATACCGGCTCTTTTAATTATGGAGGTTAAATGACTAAATTCTAGACCCACAAACTCTATGTTGCCCTTTTATTTAAGTTTTCTGATGACCTGATAACTTGATTTGTTTTTATTTAAAATTAATTCATATGCTATCTACATTTGTTTGTCTCTTGCAAAGTTCTACCTACTAGAGCCTACATACTTGCATAATATTTCGTGATGAAACCTTTAGATTGCAAGCTTATACTTTGATGAGTTAGATTAAGATTGATTTCTATGGTATGAGATTTAGAAGCTGGCTATCTCTTTTGTGTAAACCTTTTTCTTGCTAGCCTTTCTGTCCATGCATTGTGAATTTCTACACTGGAAATTTCACAAATTTCGCTGGGCATCCAACCTAAACCCAAATATATCATTTTTGTGACTATCTCCTTGACCACAACCTATTATTGCCTCCTGTTGCCTTGCAGCCCATGAGGAAGAGCAGGCGAGGGCTCAGCAAGACCTGGAAGAGCTTCAGCGGAGGGTGCGGGACCTTGGCGGTGAAGTTGAGCAGGCTCGATATAACAAGGCCACGACCAAGAAGGATCTAGAAGGTAATAACCTCGCAGTCTGCTTTTTTTATTTGTTTGTATAATCTTGATTGCGATGTGAATGACGTTGAGCAGAATGTCACGGCATCATCTTGGTGCAATTTGCACATCTGAAGGTGCAGCGCCAGTGGGAGCAGGAGAAGGCAGACAACCTTGAGGCGGCAGTGTTGCCACTTATAGAGGCCCTTGACCCACTCCGTGCATAGCCATCAACCTCCAATTCGTTCGAGGTGTCGATTTGTAGGCTGCCCAGCGTGCTGGAGTGTCTGCGTGTCGCCTCCAAGAGATTTTTGTCCTACCTGTGGATGATCAGCATCACGAGCACTAGTCATGTGCTGGCGGTGCTGAAGTCTCTCTTCCCTCAGTCCCCCTTGGAGTCGCTCGCCGTTGGGTATGCCCTCTGAACCACCTCAGGGTAGATTGACGAGCTGTTGCAGGAGGGGAAGCCGGTCATCGTCGCCCTTGCCAACGATGTCGTTCCTGAAGACAACGATGTAGATCTTGCAAGCCAGTAGCCAAGAAACAATGTAGGGTGTTTAGTTGATGAACTTATGTCTTTTTCCTCGGTGGGATGTTCGAGATGAACAAGTTATTGTAAATAAGCTTTACTTTTCTATTCCCTTTGACTTTAATTTCTTTGGTAGTTAATCTGTTATGGGGATCCGTAGTCCCGCTAGCCATAGTTTCCTAGCGCAGAGGGTGTACTCTCGTGCATGCGTAGTACCTTGGCGTCACGAAGATATCTAGTTCCCTCGGTTTAAGATGAGCTCTATCGAAGTACTTTATGAGTTTTTAGGGTTGGAGAAGATGAGCGTTTACGCAAGAAACAAATCATAAAAACAAAAATGCGCAGCCCCCAAGTTTTGAGCTTGGTGAAAGAGGATCAAAATTTGGGGTGAAAATTGGGGTCAAATATATTGACTGCCAAATGATATGAACTTTATTCATTATTTGATTAAAACAAAAATAGAAGATACATAACTTATTATGGGAAGAAGCGTTGTTGATGCTCGATGTTCCACGAGTTTGGCACGTCTGTGCTGTCCTCCCTCATAAGCTAGTAGGATTCCGACTGAGTGACTTCCTTGACGATGAATGGCCCCTCCCATGAAGCCGCTAGCTTGTGCATGTCTTTCTTGCTCTGGATGCGTCGGAGGACTAGCTCTCTGATGCAAAGGCTTCTTGCCTGGATGTTCTTGTCATGATAGCGGCGTAGGCCTTGAGCGTACCTTGCGGCCTGGATACATACCGCCACCCATTCCTCCTCGATGCTGTTGATGTCCTCAATGCGCGCCTTCTTAGCTTCATCTTCTTCGTACATCTCTACTCATGGCGCACTGAACATGAGATAGTTGGCAATACCACCTCTGACCCATACACCAGGAAGAATGGGGCTTGGCTCATGGTTCTGCTTGGCTGCGTGCGCAGCACCCTAATTACCGCAGGCAGCTCCCGCAACCATTTGGTCGCATACTTCTTTAGCCAATCAAAGATCCTGGACTTGATTCCCTGCAACACTGCTCATTGGCCTGCTCGACTTGGCCATTGGTCCTCGGGTGGGCGATGGAAGCATGACAGACCTTGATGTTCCGTTCATCGTAGAAGTCCTAGAGCTCCCAACCGGTGAAGTTTTTTCTCAGGTTGGTTATGATACTGTTGGGGACCCCAAACCTATGGGTTATCTCCGCTATGAACTTGGCAGCTTTAGTAGCCATTAGCGTCTTGATTGGCTTCACCCCTATCCACTTGGTGAACTTGTAATTGGCATCCAATATGTGGTCGTATCCTCCGGATGCCTTTTTGAAGGGACCGATCATGTCGAGTCCCCAGCTCACGAAGGGCCATGACATTGGGATGGTTTGTAGCTCTTGTGCCGGTGCGTGGGTCTATTTGGTGAAGCATTGACACCCCTTGCACCAGCAAACCAGGTTCTCTGTATCCGCTACCACCGTGGGCCAGTAAAAGCCAAATCGGAAGGCTTTGCCAACGATGGTTTTGTCACTGGTGTGATTTCCATAAATGCTCATGTGGATGTCTTGGAGCAGTTGTCGTCCTTCTTCCTAGAAGATGCACTTCTGGAGGACGCGTGATCGTGCCCCGATGGTAAAGCTTGTCTCCTATGAGGATGTAGTTCTTGCTCCGCCAAGTGATCCGCTAGTGGAGCACTCATGTTTCTTGGTCTGGGTTGGACTCGGGCTGCGGAAGCACTCCATCTTTAATGAAGTTCCTGATTTCTGTGATCCAGTCGGGCTCAGGCTTGATCATCAAGACATCGTTGAGGCCATCTAACGGGGGAGCCGGGGTTGAAGTCGTGGCTTCCTCTTCCCCCTGGGAGTTCTTGATCGAGGGTTTTATAAGGCCCTGGACTAACACCCCAAGTGGCACCGCCGACCTAGTTGATCCCATCTTGGCCAGAGCGTCACCTGCCATGTTGTTGTCACGGATCATGTGGTAAAATTCTAGTCCGTAGAATTTTCCTTCTAGCTTCCATATTTCCACGCAATAGGCGTCCATCTTCTCGTTGGTTCTTGACTAGTTCTTGTTCACTTGGTTGATCACGAGCGCTGAGTCACCTCTGACGATAAGGCGCTTGATCCTGAGTGAAATTGTGACGCGTAGCCTATGGAGGGCCGCTTCGTACTCTGCAACGTTGTTCGATACTGGGAGCATTATCTGCAGGATGTACTTGAGCACTTCCCCTTTAGGGGAGATGAACAAGATTCCAGCGCTACCTCCGTTGAAATACATGGACCAGTATTCGAGTTCCTCCTTTGGAAATGGTGTCTGGAGCTCCGTCCACTCGACCACGAAGTCAGATAGAGTCTGCGACTTGATGGAGGTCCGGGGGACAAAGGTGATGTCGTGCACAGCCAGCTCTATGGACCACTTCATGATTCATCCCATGGTGTCTTTGTTATGTAAGGTATCACCAATGGGATAGCCAGACACTACGACTATCTTGTGGGCTTCGAAGTAGTGCTTCAGCTTTCTAGCGATATTAGGAGTGCGTATAGCAGTTTCTGCACCTGATTGTAGCGGACCTTGGACTCCGTCAGGACTTCGTTGATGAAGTATACGGGTTGCTGGACGCCGTATGCGTGTCCTTCTGCTGATCACTCCACCACTAGTACCGTGCTGACTACATGGGTAGTAGTAGAGATGTAGAGGTAGAACGTCTCCTTATTTGCAAATGCTGTGAGGATTGGAGGCTTCTAAAGGTAGGCCTTAAGCTCCTCGAATGACGTTCGAGCCTCCTGATCCCAGGTGAAGTTGTCTTGGTGTTTCAGGAGTTTGAAGAAGGGTAGTTCGCGTACACCGAGCCTAGATATGAACCGGCTCAGTGTTGCCATGCATCCAGCGAGCTTCTGGATGTCTTTCTAGCTTTGGGGTGGCTTCACCGAGTGATGGTATTGACCTTGACCGAATGATCCTCGATGCCGCTGTGGCTGACAATGAAGCCGAGTAGTTTCCCGGACAGGATGCCAAAAATGCATTTTTTTGGGTTTAGCTTCCATCACAACCTCCTAAGGTTGTTGAACGTCTCGGTCAGTTCGCTAATTAACGAATCAGCCTTCCTGGTCTTGATAACCACGTCATCCACATAAGCGTCAATGTTTTTTTTTCCGATCTGCGAGTCTAGGCACGCTTGGATCGCTTGCTGGTATGTTGCACCAGCGTTCTTGAGACTGAAATACAAAGTCGTGTAGCAGTACACGCCGAAGGGCGTAATGAACGATGTCTTGATCTGGTCTTCTTCCTTCAGGCATATCTGGTGATAGCTCGAGTAGTAATCGACAAAACAGAGCAGGACGCATCCTGCCGTGGAATCTACGACTTGATCTATTCGTGGGAGGGTGAAGGGGTCTTTAGGGTAGTGTTTGTTGAGATCAGTATAATCAACACTCATTCTCCATTCCTTATTCTTTTTCTTTAGAAGAACTGGATTAGCTAACCAGTCAGGGTGATACACCTCTTTGATGAAACCGGCCACTAACAGCTTTGTAGTATCTACCCTAATCGCTTCCTTTCGATCCTGCGCGAAATGACAAAGCTTTTGCTTGATCGGTTTAGCCTTCACGTTGACCTTCAAGGAGTGCTTGGGAAATTCCTTCAGAACCCCTGGCATATCTGTTGGTTTCCGTGCGAAAATATCCCAGTTGGCTCAGAGGAACTCGATGAGCGTGCTTTCCTATTTGGGGTCTTTGTTGGCCCTTATGGTCACCGTCTTTGATGGGTCTTCGAGGCCAAGCGACACCTTATTCGTCTCCTACGGCTTTGCTTTAATCACCTCCGTCGCAGGCTTCTTCGTCGGGATCTCCAACTTCTCCGATGCTACCTTCTTAGAGGCGATAAGGACTTCTTCCATGTGTGCCAAGAGCTGCAGGGTGGTTGCAATTTGGAGGTTTTCCCTCTCACAGTCATACGCTGTGTGCACGTTGCCCAAGACCGTGATGACTCGATTTGGAGTAGGCATCTTCATAATCATGTAGACGTAGTGCGGAACCACCATGAACTTTCCCAGAGCTGGTCTACAGAGTACGCCATGATAGGCGGTGTTGAAGTCAACAATGTTGAAGTAGGGGTACTCGGTACGATAGTTTTCGATCATACCGAAGGTAACCGGTAGCAGGATCTGTTCCAGGGGGACCGCTGGGTCGCCTGGGATGATTTCAAAGAAGGTCATCTGCGTTAGATTCTAATCCATCACGCAAAGACCAATCTCCTTAAGGGTGTTGGCGAAGAGGATGTTTAATCCACTACCGCCATCAATGAGGACCTTTCCAAGGTGCACGTTGCGATCGTGGGGTTGATCACTGGGGTATATCTTCCTGGCTTAGCCACCACACCTAGATGGTCGGCTCTACTGTAGGTGATGGGAACCTCGGACCACCGCAAGTATTCTGGAGTGGCTGGCTCGATAGCCTAGATGATCTACCTTTGAGTCACTCAAACTGCTCATGCCCGTTGTAGATCATGTTGACGGTCCTGTTGCCTGTTTGGAAGTCTTCATCGGCGGGATGGTCCTTGTGCGGCTCTTTGTCCTTGTCGTCCTGGCGAGGTGGCTTCCCGTAGCCTTTTCCCGAGAAGGCCCTCTTGAGGCTGAAGCACTCTCGGGCCGTGTGCTTGTGGTTCTTGTGGTACGGGCATTGCATGTCCATCATCTTCTCGAACTCCTCAGGACTGATACATCCTTGCCCTTGCTGCACTACGGCGAGGACTTTGGCCATCTTCCAGCTCCCCCCTGCGGAAGAATTCAGGATGGTTGATGCGTATTTCCACCTCACGGGCCCTTGGGCGAGAGCGGCTCTCCTCTTTCCATCGAGCCTTGAACTCATTGAGTTGCTCCTTCTATGCCTCTTCTCCATCTGCCATGCTATTGGCAATGGCGAACATCTCGTTGAAGTTCTTCAGCGGCTTCCTGGTCTTGTTGATTAGCTTGCCATTGGCAAGACCATTCTGGAAGGTGCTCACCACATCGTGGTCCTCTACTAAGGGAACTGAGTTCTTCTTCTCAGAGAACCAATGGATATAGCCTCACAACGTCTCATTCTTGCACTGGTGAATTTGACCTAGGAGCCTTTTGCTTCTAGGCCTTTCCCAGGTGCCGATGTATTTGCCGGTCAACAGCAAGCAGAGCTGCTCCCAGTTGTCAATGGCATCACGTGGGATCCCTACCAGCCAGTTGCGGCAGTCCTTGGTGAGCATGATGGGCAGGTAGTTAGCCATCACGTCGGTGTTACCTCCCGCCACCTTGACAGCGGTGGAGTAGATCTAGAGCCACTGGGCGGGGTCTGAGTTCACGTCTATTTGTCGACGTTAGAAAGCTTGAAACCATGCGGCCATGTGACTTGGCGAAGCCTCTTCGTGAGGGAGAGGAATCCATCGTATGACGAAGGTCTTCCCTGACCTTTATGGGAATGGCCGACTGGTCTTTCTCCAGAGGTATAGCCATTGCTTGTGGAGTCTGAGTAGTCCGAGTAGTCAAATTCGTCGTAGCCGCTCTCTAAATCAGGTTCGGGCGTCTTGCCGCAATGTCCATCCCGCCGGGGAGGTCCGTGCTCCTAGTCTACTCCTCCTTGTGCCGGATGTCCTCATCATCTCGTTGGGAGACGTGACGGTTGATAATGTGCCTTGCGTCGTATCCTTGGTTGATCCGATCGCGGAGGTCTTTGTCTTGCTATGAGCCAGAGCGTTGCATCTTGGAAGTTCTACCCTGCTTCTATCGAACCGGTGCAGATGGGTCCGTAGAGTTGATCAGGTCATGAAGGTCTGGACCATCGCTTGCGCTCGAGCCAATCCTGGAGTGTCGGGGAGAAGTTTGGCGAGCTTTCATTAGCAGCGACAAGGTTCTCCTTCAGAGTCATGTAGACCTTGTGACCGCCGTATTCCATGGTGAACTCCTGCACGAGGTTACGAGGGCGAAGGGTGCACTGCTTGCTGCCTCGCGATCTCCTCCTCCTGTCTCGGTGGGATTCAGCATGGTCTCCATCGCCATTGGCGTTCCCAGCAATGTTGAGGATCTACAATCACCTAGCGGCTCGGTTGGCGTTCTTTTGAACACATTGTGCCTTGGCCTGATCTGTTTCCCCCTCCACGGTTCGTTCGTCATTAGAGATCGGTGTTACTATGTCACATCCGGTTTTAAAACAAAACTAAGTGCTACCTATATGTATGTTAGGATCTAGTTTCATACATATAGTGATATCATAAGCGAATAACAACAACAATATCATGTAAATAACAAGACAGTA